>NC_061519.1:19842500-20160000 GCF_022379125.1 Scophthalmus maximus
AATTTTAAACAAAATGAAAGAAAAACACTTGATTATGGAATCTGATATTTTCTAAAAATATAATTGGCAAATGAAAGCTTAAGGAAAATCAGAAAAGTTTTTGTCAGAGAAGTAAAAATTATGATTTGGTTTAAAATCTGAATCTGTATCGAAAGTCAATGTCTCTGTCAGGCTGCATGGATCCAAAGCCCCATCGTCTGAAATCAATTTCAGGTATCTTCTCATCAGGATTCTTCAGCTCAATCTCAAAGTAGGCCAACTTGAGGAAAACAAACTGTTTCATCTCATTGGTGGCAAAGAAACGTCCAGGACACATGGAGACCCCAGCTCCCCAGGGCATGTTGTAATACTTCACCTTCTTCCCTTCCTTGTAAAAATCAGTTTTCTTGCTCATGTCTGGATTCAGAAAGCGGTCATATTTGAATGAATGTGGGTCAGGGTGGATCTCTGGATCAATGTGAACGGCACTGTAAGGGAACATTGCCATTCTGTCACCTTTGCGAATGATATATTCACGCCCATCCGCCATCTTGAGGGTCAAATCCTGGAGCACGGCTCTGGTGAGGAGGGGCGCAGCAGTGAGTCGGAGGGTTTCTTCCAGAGCACTGTCCAGGATAGGTGTTTTCAACAGCATTTCATGGGTCAGGTCGACTAAAGGGCCACCACGTTGGACTTTCTGCCCTGATTCCTTCAGAACCCTATCTACCTCTTCCTTTACTGCTCTCATAGCCTCTGGGTTTTTCATGAGGAAGAGGAGTAGCCAGAATGCAGCGGGCCCTGTGTTGCCCTGAGACGCCCAAAGAAGCACAAACATGTACTTGTTTATCATTGACTCGTCCATACCCTTTTCCTCTCTGACCTGCTGCATGTCCCACACCCAGCCACTGATGTTGTCCTTGATCTTCATCTTCTGCACCGACAGAGAGTTCCAGAATAATTCCATTAGCCTCTGTGCTTCCGACCTTTCCCTTGGAGAGAGGACCCCATAAGCCAGGTTAGGGAAGAGTTGGTCATATTTACGAAACTCTTTAAATAAGGCTTCCGATTCATCTCTGTCTTTCTTTTTGGCTTTGTCCTCACTTCCCTCGAACTTGGGTGGTGCATTGCCATACAGAGATAAGTAGCCAGCCCTAAAAAGAATATTGTAGCTGTACATAAACAGTCCAGTTTCTATCCAGGTGCTTTGGTCTTCATCTGAGCCAGTACTGTGCAACATCAGATTCTGCAAATTTCCCATCATAGCTTGAGTCATTACCTTCAGGCCATCCCCCTTGAGATGCTTGTTGCTAGACATCTGGAGGGTATGATGTTCACTTTCTTCTGCCACATAACCAAACACTCTGTGCACCAGATGTTTAGCAAACTTGCCGAAGTCTAGTTTTTCTCGACTCTCCTTAATAAATGCTCCAAACGACAGAGGATCCTGAAGGAAAGTGATATAAAAACCTCCCAGCTGTACGGTGAACACATCTCCGTGCTTTTGCTTCATCCTGTCTAGGAATTTCAGTGTGTTCCTGCGAAACTCCAAGACATGACCCAGCCAAGGGATGAGCCCCTTATCCAAAGGGGGTTCTCCTGGTTGGCGCTGCCGAAACACCCCAAGAAGGTACAGACCTCCAATCAGAGAGGCAAGAAAACCAAGAAGGATAGGCAGCAGCAGTCCCATGACTGATTCTTGTTGCAATCACTTTGGAATTTGGAGTTTGACTCCACATACTGCATTATAAAGGGACATTTGGCTCCACCCATTGTGTGTGGTTAGTTTTGTGGCTAGGGTCAACAACCTTTGTAGCAGTCGTGGATAACACAATTTTTTTTTTTACACATCAATTTACCCCATATAGAAATTGAGCAGTAATTTATGTTGTCATTCATTATATTAAATGGAACACACCAGCCCTTGTGTAAAACTATATCTCCCACTGTATAACCCTGACCTATATAACCGTTGGCTTGGTTATTTGAATGTGGCAATAACTTATTTATTGTATATAAGCAAACCGTACTAATTCATTTTCATGACAAAGGTCATTGAGCCATTGAACCTTTGGCATGTTAAAGGTTTATCCAGTAAGGGAAATAATTTAATAAAATATCATTTCAGGGATATGCATAGGAGAACAGGTGGGTTTTAAGGGGTAACTGAAAGGTAAGTAAATTAGAAATTTGAACATGATTTTCAAAAGAGTTACCAAATTTCCAAAGTCTACACTGCATATTTGTACGTTAGCTACCTGTTTGTCCCTTGCCATATAGCGCCACCTTCTTGATTGAAGGGCTGCACGGTGGTGTAGTGGTTAGCACCTTCGCCTCACAGCAAGAAGGTTCTGGGTTTGAATCCCGGTTCATTCCAGGGCCTTTCTGTGTGGAGTTTGCATGTTCTCCCCTGGCTCTCTCCCACAGTCCAAAGACATGCAGAATGGGGTTGGGTTCATTGGAGACTATAAATTGTGAATGTGAGAGTGAATGGTTGTCCGTCTCTGTATGTGGTGAACCCCGCCTCTCGCCCAATGTTAGCGACCCCCTGCGACCCGTGAATGGATAAAGCGGTAGACGATTAATGAAAGAATGAACATAGAAGGGTCGGTACAATGCCGAAAGAGGACACTAAAATTGCGAAAGTAATTACTCCTGTTGTGTAGTTTAGTTAATGGTATCAAAAAGTTATCGGGAAAATGGCACAAGCGTTGGCCTGACATTGAACAACCATGGCCAGTGGAAGGTACTCTTAACCCAGATGAAATTAAAACAATGCAAGTGCTTGTGTCCACCTATAAGGTGAACAAAAAGGAGGGGGAAAAAGGGGGAAAACGCAGAGAAAGATACAAATATGTCATGATCTCGTGTTTTCATTTCCTGTTTTATTTTGAGTTAGTTTTGCACTTCCTGTTTCCCGGTCTTTTGTCGGTTCCTTTTTGCTTTGCCCGTGTCTCCGGCCCCTGTGTCATGATTCCGTGTTTTGGTTTTCCTGTTTTGTTCTGAAATCCCTTCCCACGTGTTCATTCATTTCCTTTCCTGTATCTTGTTTCTGGTGTCTTGTTTTTCCTGTGTCTCCTGCCCCTGTGATTGTCTGCACCTGTTCCTAATGTGTCTCACCTGTGTTCTATTTGCCCCGCTCACCTTGTGTGTATTTAGTCTCTGTGCTTCCCTTTGTCTGTGTTGGGTCGTCTGTTTTGTTTCCCCAGTCTGTCCTGAGACGTCTGTTCCTGTTGTCTTCCTGGTCGTCTTTTCCGGTCTGTTCCTCCTATTTCCCCTGGTCTGTTTCTTCATTTTTCCCCGGTCTGTTTCTGTGCTTTTCCCCCCTGGCTCCAGTATTTTGATTACCTTTTTTTGCTACATGTCGTGGACACCTTCAGTTGTATTTTGTTCTTGTTTATTAGAGATGTTGTAAGTCTGTTTTCTTTTATTGTTAAATATCCTTTTGTTTTTTTTGTTTTTTTCAACCATCTCTCCAGTTCTTGCTCACCCGTGACAAAATAGAGCTCGACATTCTCCAGTTGTTTTAAAATGAGGGACAGAAACTGATAAAAGCTGCAAAAGATAAGAGATAGAGGTACAGGAGAAATAGCAAAAGATAGAAAGGTAACAGAAATCAATGCAACTTTCTCACATACGGATCTAGTAAAGAAACCCCCACGTTATGAGAAAGAGGTGAAGTTTAAGGACATTTATCCTTAGCTTCCCGTGATCAGTCAGGAGGGCGATTACTGCATCAGAGATGAGGATGACCACATAATAGAAATAGGACAAGCGGAAACAACTATAAAGATGAAGCCAAGCTCCAAAAGTAAGAAGACGAATGATACGCCTGGAAACCAAAGGTAGACTGAGGATCAGGAAGATGGAATTCAGAAATGATGATGATCAGAGTGATTCAGAGGAGATCATTTGATTATAAGAACTAAGGAATGTGGATTATAGAGATATACTGGCAAAGGTTAACATTTCACAATTCATTATAATGGTTTTGACATTTGCCATGGTGAAGTGTAACACAAACTTTCTCTAGAAAATCCTGTTAAATAATTCATATGTCATTGAAATAGGTCTATATATACAGTGTGTGTATATATATATATATATATATATATATATATATATATATGCTTCAAAGCTTATATCAGCACTCATTCAAAGTGATTTTAAAGCATTTATTGAGAAGTTTTCACAACTGATAGTGGAACAGAAAAGCTAAATATTTTCTAGTTTCACCAAGTTAATGTGAGAACATGACATGACAATATGACTTCAGTACACTTCTCTATGAAATGTCTTTGCAGTACGTCAAGTTTTATCCAACTTTGCATCAAATCAGCAATAGAAATCTGAATGTTCTGGACTTGAAACAGAAAAAAATTAATTGTGAAATATTATATCTTATATTATATTTTATATTAAATATTATATTTTATATTATAACGATTTTTTTAATGATTGATATGGTTAGATAAATGATATAAAGACTTAAGGAATGATCATAACAGCTTATTTTTTTAAATTAGAAAGATGTGAGGGTTTGAAGCTCAAATACTGAAACTGTTTCAGAAATGGTTTAATTGCGTCTTAAACTGTAACTGTGTTACAGTAAAAATATATAGGATATAATTGTAACCTTCCCAATGTAAATGTTTTAAGTGAACTGGGCAGCCAGTTCAGTAGAATTATAGACAAGGCTGATAGTGTGCTGATAGATGCTGAGTTAACATTCAATGCCTTACATAGACTTTGAACAATGACTATACAGTAAATAATAAAGTTCAGATGTTGCACCAAGGAGATTATACTTTGTTTCTACTCCACTCTAATTAAATGAGACGGCCCTGGCATCATCAATGTGTTTTTTTAAATGTTTGTTTTTTTCAAGTAAATGCAAAAACTACAGTTTGGAAAAAGGGTTACAGGTACAGTTTTTTGGAAAGATAACTTTATTGATTATGAAAAACTTAGATTTTCTTATCAGTTCTTCGACATGGGTTCAGTGACGCTCTTTATTGTAGGTGGGGCAGAGGATATTAAAGATAACTCTAGGCATAATAAGTTGTAACAAGTAATGTCAACCTCTCTCCAAGTGTAAAAGCAGAAGCAGTCACATCATTTATAATAGTAATTCTTATTTAGAATTGACTATCATTTATATGAGTAATTACTTATTCCATCAAATATTATAAAATACATAAAAACATTAATTTTAAACAAAATGAAAGAAAAACACTTGATTATGGAATCTGATATTTTCTAAAAATATAATTGGCAAATGAAAGCTTAAGGAAAATCAGAAAAGTTTTTGTCAGAGAAGTAAAAATTATGATTTAGTTTAAAATCTGAGTCTGTATCGAAAGTCAATGTCTCTGTCAGGCTGCATGGATCCAAAGCCCAATCGTCTGAAGTCAATTTCAGGTATCTTCTCATCAGGATTCTTCAGCTCAATCTCAAAGTAGGCCAACTTGAGGAAAACAAACTGTTTCATCTCATTGGTGGCAAAGAAACGTCCAGGACACATGGAGACCCCAGCTCCCCAGGGCATGTTGTAATACTTCACCTTCTTCCCTTCCTTGTAAAAATCAGTTTTCTTGCTCATGTCTGGATTCAGAAAGCGGTCATATTTGAATGAATGTGGGTCAGGGTGGATATCTGGATCAATGTGAACGGCACTGTAAGGGAACATTGCCATTCTGTCACCTTTGCGAATGATATATTCACGCCCATCCGCCATCTTGAGGGTCAAATCCTGGAGCACGGCTCTGGTGAGGAGGGGCGCAGCAGTGAGTCGGAGGGTTTCTTCCAGAGCACTGTCCAGGATAGGTGTTTTCAACAGCATTTCATGGGTCAGGTCGACTAAAGGGCCACCACGTTGGACTTTCTGCCCTGATTCCTTCAGAACCCTATCTACCTCTTCCTTTACTGCTCTCATAGCCTCTGGGTTTTTCATGAGGAAGAGGAGTAGCCAGAATGCAGCGGGCCCTGTGTTGCCCTGAGAGGCCCAAAGAAGCACAAACATGAACTTGTTTATCATTGACTCGTCCATACCCTTTTCCTCTCTGACCTGCTGCATGTCCCACACCCAGCCACTGATGTTGTCCTTGATCTTCATCTTCTGCACCGACAGAGAGTTCCAGAATAATTCCATTAGCCTCTGTGCTTCCGACCTTTCCCTTGGAGAGAGGACCCCATAAGCCAGGTTAGGGAAGAGTTGGTCATATTTACGAAACTCTTTAAATAAGGCTTCCGATTCATCTCTGTCTTTCTTTTTGGCTTTGTCCTCACTTCCCTCGAACTTGGGTGGTGCATTGCCATACAGAGATAAGTAGCCAGCCCTAAAAAGAATATTGTAGCTGTACATAAACAGTCCAGTTTCTATCCAGGCGCTTTGGTCTTCATCTGAGCCAGTACTGTGCAACATCAGATTCTGCAAATTTCCCATCATAGCTTGAGTCATTACCTTCAGGCCATCCCCCTTGAGATGCTTGTTGCTTAACATCTGGAGGCTATGAAGTTCACTTTCTTCTGCCAAATAACCAAACACTCTGTGCACCAGATGTTTAGCAAACTTGCCGAAGTCTAGTTTTTCTCGACTCTCCTTAATAAATGCTCCAAACGACAGAGGATCCTGAAGGAAAGTGATATAAAAACCTCCCAGCTGTACGGTGAACACATCTCCGTGTTTTTGCTTCATCCTGTCTAGGAATTTCAGTGTGTTCCTGCGAAACTCCAAGACATGACCCAGCCAAGGGATGAGCCCCTTATCCAAAGGGGGTTCTCCTGGTTGGCGCTGTCGAAACACCCCAAGAAGGTACAGACCTCCAATCAGAGAGGCAAGAAAACCAAGAAGGATAGGCAGCAGCAGTCCCATGACTGATTCTTGTTGCAATCACTTCGGAATTTGGAGTTTGACTCCACATACTGCATTATAAAGGGACATTTGGCTCTTCCCTTGGTGTGTGGTTAGTTTCAGGTTTCCGGGAAGTGCATGATCAAACAGTGAAAACGGGACATTATCATGAATAAACAACTTCATGTATAATTGTTGTGCAGAGGATGTCAGCATAGACAAAGACCCTGTTCTCCGTAAAAAAAACCAAAAAAAACAGTCAGCATCTTGATCCTTTTGTTTTGTGGTGAAAATACCCCACCACTGCTCAAATGATACAGGGTTGTTGTGTAGTTAAGGATACAAACAGATTCTCAGTAAATCCGGTAGGCTAGGGTCAACAACCTTTGTAGCAGTCGTGGATAACACAATTTTTTTTTTACACATCAATTTACCCCATATGGAAATTGAGCAGTAATTTATGTTATCATTCATTATATTAAATGGAACACACCAGCCCCCATATCTCCCACTGTATAACCCTGACCCGTATAACTGTTGGATTGGTTATTTGAATGTGGCAATAACTTATTTATTGTATATAAGCAAACCGTACTAATTAATTTTCATGACAAAGGTCATTGAGCCATTGAACCTTTGATATGTTAAAGGTTTATCCAGTAAGGGAAATAATTTAATAAAATATCATTTCAGGGATATGCATAGGAGAACAGGTGGGTTTTAAGGGGTAACTGAAGGGAAAGTAAATTAGAAATAACTTTTTTTGCCAATGTCAACAAACCTGTCCGTAATTTGCCTCAGTGTGCAGTACCAGGAAAGTCTCAGGACAAACACAATAACTTGGTAACTTTTGATGTTTCCATTGTGCATTCTTTCATTCAAGAACAGTATGAAAATTACAAATGGATGTACACAAACTCAAAATCCTGCATACTGAAATTTAATAAAGAATATGAAACAAAGTAACCACATTAGAATTAGGATTACTGAATTCACCACTCTATCTTGTTTATGTTGATCTTTTGAAGAGTAGCAAAGGATGAAAAAATATATTTGAACATGATTTTCAAAAGAGTTACCAAATTTCCAAAGTCCACACTGCATATTTGTATGTTAGCTCCCTGTTTGTCCTTTGGCATATAGCGCCACCTTCTGGTTTAAACATTTCATTGGAAAATAGCTCATGCAAAAAGCAGCGTTTCCTTCGTATATACTGTTAAACTTCGTAAGTTTTGTTTAAACAAGGTTTATTGAATAGTTGTATTGAATTAAACAGCTCTTTGATATTTGGTTAGACATGTAGATGATGATTGTAAATTATAGACAGAATAGAGTGGGAGTTGTGTTTATAGTAAATAGTTCAAAATATGAAGTAAAGTGTTTGTATTGCCATATGTTACGGACCAAATTATTCTTACTCAGGACAATAACATTAATATAATTTACTCTATACTCTCTAAGTCAACAATATATTAGAGGTACCCATTCAATTCTTATTTCAGTTTATGACCTTAATCCACTGTCTGTGGGTTCACGATAACAACGCTGTATCAATCATAAATAAAATGACAGCAGTTGTTGTCATTGTTTATCCAATGAAATATATTATCAATGCAATAATGCATCATCTTTATAATAACTATAGTATTTAATACATCTGAGTCGGTGGCAGGAGCCCCCGTGACACAAGCCCACTGTTACGTCTTCTCAGAGATAAGTACGTCAAAACAAGATTATTCCCCTCCACCTACTTCCGCCTGCGTTTAGATACCGGTAAATCGTGCTGACATTTTACAGTAAGTATGTCGAAATACAGAGTTCGGACATAGCGCGAAGAGAGTGGTCATGCAGTACATACACCCTACATGAAAGTATCTGGGTTGTTTCACACTGACAATTAAATAGTTGTTAGTTTCCCTCGCTTCCAGGACGGGAATGTATTCATTATTTAGAGGTGAAACTGTAACACGACGAGGATATTGATATGGGAGTTTTCTCTAACATTCATTCCACTTGTCTTTGATTTTAAGGAAGGGGCGGTACAACTGATGCCGCGTTAATGATACCTCGGATTTACTAATACCATCAAACTGTTGGCGACTGTATGACAACAGCGTGCTACATTATGCACACCGGAGTAATATTTTGTTATCCCATTCTAAACATATGTCTCCGTCACCACTGTCAACCCATGGCATCGTTATATTAGCCTTCTGAATACTTCTTATACGGCTAAGAAATCTACCGTCAGAGATTGTTTCTGTGTTGAACGACGTAACCCTGGCCTCGATGTTTATTTTTAGTTTTGTCATGTACTATTCTAGGTATTCGCCTAGATTAAAGGTTTTCACCTCGATGTGTATCTGACAATCCTGTTTAATTTAAACTCATTTTAAACAACAGCATTTTCCGGCTCGTGTAAGTATTTGGCTTTTTTTTTTCTGGGAGTGTGTGAACGCAACGCACTCGTGACCTTCCCTAATGACGTCACACATGCGTGCGACGACGGTTACATCACGGAGCCGGCTCGTTACTTCCTGTAGCTGCGACGTGCGATCTGTGACTTCCAAGACTCATTCAAACGAAACCACACTCGGGACGATTTCTTTACAGGTCATTTTTTACAGCGACACGCTCCTTAACCAGGTGAGAATCAAGCCCACAAAGGTCTTCGTCGTAATGGAGGATTTACCAGCAGTTACATACGCCGTCCCCTCTCTGGATTGTTTTATTTTCGCTCATTTTCTACAACATGTCCTCTGATCGGAAATTCAAGCCACTTCAAATTGATTGTAAAGTTTTTCTTTTCTCATCACAACGGTACAATGACTGATGAGTTTACATTGTGCTGCAGTTATTCAGGCCTATTAGACGGACGTGTCCCCCCTCTGCCCTTCGTGTGTAACCTCTGAGCAGCCCATGTTGTAACACGAGCTCAGAACAGCGAGTTACAAACCTCATCAGTATTGATCACTGTTTATTAGATTAAAGCTGTGAGATGATCCACAACTGTGGTTTATGAAGATTCAATCCCAGCTGAAAGAACTAGCATGGTGGTGTTGTTTTTTGGAGAACAACACCCAACTTTAAATAATATGAAACGATCCTTGTGTTTTTAGACAGGATGTCTTCCTATGATGAAAATGAGTCCAAACTCATGCGAAAAGCAAGGGAGAATCCATTTGTCCCAGTGGGTGAGTACATCTTTACCCTCATGATTACATCATATGTTTGCATTTAACAACAACACTGTGTTGTGTCTTTAAAGAATCATAGATGTAAATTCGCTGATTCCTCTTTTTTTTCCGCTCCTTGCAGGCATTGCTGGATTCCTTGCGATCGTTGGGTACAGACTGATGAAGATGAGGAGTCGGGGAGACACAAAAATGTCACTGCACCTGATCCACATGCGTGTAGCTGCCCAAGGCTTTGTGGTTGGATCCATGACGATTGGTACGTAGCCTGGAGCCTCACCTCTCTGATTAAATCTCAGCTACATGGTGTCAGCTTGTAACCTAGTAGCATTTTACTTTAATTTTAAAGTCTTATCTGCATTTAAATGTATATAATGTGTGTCAATTAAGGTATCCCTCTGTTTCTCTCTTTGTAGGAGTCCTTTATTCAATGTACAGGGATTACATTGTAAAACCCAGAGAAGAGAAAGCAGCAAAAAACAAGTGAACCCGCCTAGTTTAATGACCCTTAATATAACCTCATGTTAAGGTGTATAGAGGTTTTTTATTTTCACAGATGCATCATAACTTTTTTATGCATGCACCCTTTCAGGAGTTCAGCTCTACTGTAAATAGATAACTTATTGATTACACTTCACTTCCTTTCTTCTACATAGTACATCAGAGAGTCTGTACTCTGTGTTTGCAGATCTAAACCCAGCTGGTTTGATTTGTGTGGAATTTGTTGCCTCCCATTTGAATGGTGAGCGAGTGAAAGTGTGAAAGTTTGAAAAAAAATGTAGCATACTTAAAAACAGTATGAGCAGACTAAGACTAGATTAAAAGATAACCTACAATGGGAGGTTGCCTGACCATTTTTACCTTTGTCTTTGCTGTATTCTTGTATGATCACATTTAGGGATGTTTTGCAAAACAAAAATAACAGTACCTTAGCTGACCTCTTTTTTTTAAATAAATGAAATTTATTATTATTATAGTTTCCTTCCAAACAAGGCCTGAGCTCTCACATTATAATCACCTTTAGAGTACAATAGTATGGAATGATGCCATTTCATACAATATGGAATAGCATCATTCCATAAATTTTTTTTTTCAAAATAAGGACATGGAAATTGAAGAAAGTAAGCCATGTTTCTTAACCAAAACCATAAATGTCTCCAGCAGATATAAAAATGTGTGATCTTCATTCAGTGGGTTTTATACAAATTGATTGTAAAGGCCACACATCTCTTTCAGATTTCTATCATGTTATTCAGAGGGGTTCAGTATTTCAAAAACCCTCATGACACACATAAACGTACTGACACCTTAACATACAGGCTGTGCAGTAACCTATATATCATGTAGACTATTGTGTGATATCTTTAATTAGATGCCTTGTTAAGTTATACACAAGTTGAGTTTGGGATGTTGTGTGAAAATACATTATTTTTGAGTATTTGTTTCTTTATTTTTTTCTTGAAATAAAAGTGTCCACTCTTGTAATTTAAAAATGATATTAATAGTGCCTTTCAAAACACCCAGTGGAACTTGACGAATCAAACAAAAAAGACATCCATTTGCTTCTGAAGGTAGGAAAGCAAAAAGGACAATAAAATAAAGTTCACCCTTCATGTAGCACCAGGGAAAGACAAACTTATCAGGCACGTTTTTGAATCCACCTTAAAAGAAGAAACGCGTGCAGTGGGCCAGACCCTATAGGGGAGACCGTTACAGAGGTACGGCCCTGTCACCCATGGTGCGGGGCCTGGAGGGGGAGTGAGGAGTAGATGCACATCAGAGGAGCGCAGTGATCATGTAGGTGTGCAGGGTATGAGTAAGACTGGAAAGGGAGTTGCTAAGCCATGGAGGCTATTGTACACAAGGAGAGGAACTTAAACTGAATGCAGTGTTTAACTGGGAGCCAGTGCAATTGTTGATGGTGATGTGCTCCCAGGACCATGTGGGTCAGTGGACTGTCGCAGCTGAATTTTGGACATACTGAAGTGTCTTTAACTTTAGTGTGGATAAACTGCAGAGAAACATTGCAATAGTAATGAGGGGATGTGGTAAAGTCGTGGATGAGAGTCTCCGTAACAGTTTGGGAAAGAAAGGGACATAATCTGGAAATGTTTTAGGTGGAAGAAATCTTTTTTGCAGATGTCAGTTACTGTAAATATGTTCTGACTGGTTTGGGCTTTTGTACTACACAGTATAACATTGTACACACTACATATACGGTACAAGAAACACACCTTTCATTTTGAATTGGAATTCAACAGGACCATGAGTTTTCTGAAAACTGATCTTGACAACGTTCTTGATTGTAGGATTTAACACAAGCCCAAATAGTTTGTCAATAAACTGCCAAATGATTTTGCAAGTATAACGAATGATTCTAATGTAAGTTTCTTACTTTTACCTCCTGCTATATTGAAACATTGGAAAAAATCATTTCCCTGTGCGCCAGTAGGTGTCCAAATACATTCCACACAATGAAACCATTACATATTTGAACAAAAGTCGTCCACTGCCATCTAATAAAACTGCCCTGTTCTCTGTAACTGATATGTTAATGTGTAATGCTTTTGAAATACTTCCCTGTGTGCTGAGCAAATGCTGTAAAAAGCTGTGTCACTGTGGCTCCACAATTCCAATGATAACGAGTATTACTCACTATAAAGACCTAAGTAGAAAGAAGTATTATGCAACTGCCATTGACACTGCTGCTCTAAAGTTTTCAGAACACATTGAATTTAGGATTTCAGATTCCACGATTCTTTTCAAACTCAGTGTAGCACTTAAGACGTTTAAATAATCATCATTATCAGCACTTCTGAATCAAATTAACATGCACATTAAATAATTAAATCATGAATTACTTTTTACTTAAACGTACGTAACGTATTGACTAACTACATAGGCATGTCGGTCTGCTATATGGTAAATCGATACATTTATTGACTACTAATTACCACAAAATCGCAGTTCTGTCGATCTGAATAATTGATTCGAATTGCGCGCCAAGAACTTCCGGGAACTATCTGAAGTCAGCATTTTGGACTTCCGCTGTCGCGACTGTCTCTGGGACCAACCAACGAAGGTCAACGAGTGCGACCAATCAGACACAGAGCAGGGGCGGGTCTTCAATCACCTCGGGTGGGAAACCGTCACCCGCGACATCTTGGTCTTTGGTGGGTCGTTGCCATGGATACAGGAGCGACGCAATCAATGGCAAAGCTGCAACACAGACTATGATGCAACGCAGATAAGCGCCTGAGTTGTTTACAGGGGGCTGCACTTGGATACATGACAGGTGAGCTGTTTTGTCTTCATACAACCTTAACTAAGTTAGGAGCTGTTGGCTCAGAGTAGCCCAGGGAGTATTTCTAATTATATTCACAGTCACCCTTATAAGTTAGTTTGGCACGTTACCGAGCAATTACTGATATTTCCTAAGAGGTCTTTCAAGTCAAGTCTCCGTGTCATTTTGCTCAGTAAAGGGATCAGTAAAAACAGATCCTTGAGTTGATGAGAAAAAAAGGCTGCTAACTTGTGCGCGTGCGTGTGCATGTGTGTTTCATCCCCGTTGATGCAATGATCAAAGGAGAAAACACACACACACACACACACACACTGTTTGTGATCTGTGATGCCATGGCACATAACAGGTAGTGAATCCGCTCCCAATCCCATTTGAATTTGAAACAGACAGCGAGACACTGAGTTACTTGACCACATTTGAAAATACGAAACCAGAACGAGACCGCCACCCAGAAGGACGAGCACAATTTGTGAGTGATGGCAAAACCAGTGAATGTAATGGTTTTTCCATTCAGCCAAAATTGATAAACTGTAACGACAGCCTACATATCCATTGTTGAAATGACAAAATGTTCAGTTTTATAAATGATTTCCCTGTAATTTAGCACCTTTATTTTCTCCACACCATACACGTCATAGACCATGGAGCAAGATGATGAGCTGAGTGACCTGCGGCTTCAGTTCCAAGCGCTGCAGAAACAGCAGGAGAAAAGAAAATTGGAGAGGAAAAAGGAAAAAGAACAAGACAAGGTGCATGTCGGTGTTACACAGGGTGATTTGGATCTATTGAAACAAGGCCTTCAGGCAGACCATCTGACAGCAAGCGACAGGTGAGTCTCACAACGGCAGAATTCAATCTTTTACAAAAGTTGTTTACCTCGGCAGCAGCATGGATCCCTCTGTTGCTTTATTAGTAGCTAAATAATATAAATAGGAAGTATTACTCAAGGTTGGGAATTGTAATCTTCAACATAAATAATATCTGGTGACAATTTAGAATAACCATGTTCTTAACTCGCCCTCCTACAGAGTCCTGCAGAAAGACAATCAGAATTTGCTCGATCAGTTGAGAGAGCTGAAAGATGAAAATGGTCGGCTCTTCAAACTTCTGGGAGAAAAGGATTTTGAATATAAACACCTCAAGAAGAAAATAGAGGAAGAGCGACTGGCCTTAGCAGGTATATAGATACGATAACCATAACCACAGTGATGTAAGAGACGCGTCACCACTTCTTCAACATCCACTCCTCCGTTCAGGCACATCAGGATTGGCTGGGGACGTGGCAGCCACGAAGATTATCGAGCTGTCCAAGAAGAACAGAGAGCTAACTGCTGAATTTGAGCGGGAAAAGACTAAGTCAAAGCAAAACAGCAACAGAATCAAAGAGCTTGAGAAAGAGGTAACCCTTTTTTTTTACATTTGATTTGTTGAATGGGAGTTAATTAATGTGTATAGTTCATTTTAAGCGATATGTTTTTAAACCATAGTTTTTCAACCTGTTATTTGTAGGATGATATAATTTATTACATATCAAATAAATGAATGAGTAATTGTCGTTTCTGCAGCTGCAGTCTGCGTTGGTGCTCTCTCCGTCCGGGCAAACAGACGATACCAGATCACGGAGTAAGAGGTTACTTGAAGACTGTGAGGTAGGTAATTATTAAAGTTGTTTAGTGAAAATTGAACAAGAGGATATTTTATTTCTTTCCAACTGTAATTCTGGCAACTCATTCTCAATCATGTTTGATCACAAAAGCAGGAAAATCCAGCGGTGAAATCGCTGCAGGACAAACTAGCCGCTGCCCAGCTGAAAGTGGCTGAATATCGCAATCAGGTTCAATCCCTCAAACAGGAGTTGAAAGTAGCTCAGAGGGTAGGAGTTTTTTTCCTGCTTTAAGTCATGTATTCTTTTTTATTTGATTCATTTTTAGTTGACATCTGTATTAAAAAGATTTCTGCCACTGCTGTTGCAGGTTTTGATCAGTGAGGTTGGAGAGGAGGTCAACCTTCAGCAATTAATCAACTGCCCAGGGAGCTTTAGAGGTCGCTCTCAACAGATTCTGGCTCTTCAGACAAGGGTAAGATAGAAATTACATATGTTACATAGTTAGTTTATACAATGCTAATAAATGATTGCTGCCTTGGGCTGTCGTGATATCGGATTTATACTAAACAATTATCATGCCTCAAAGAATTCACGATACTATCACAATATCTATAGAAAGTTTGAAAGATTATAATAAAATTGATATCAATAGTATTATTATTCATAATGATATCATATGTCTTTTGTTTTACTTTGTTAATTATGTGTTTTATGTAAATTAAGGAAAAATAATGATGCTACAATTATTCCAAAATACTACAATTTAAATCCAAATACTTACTGGGGTTACGTAGACACACAAGATCATAGATATATAGGCCAATTTCCCCGTTATGATTCCTAAGAAGATTTAAGAGGTGCTGAATTGATTTTTGATACACAAAATTATCATGAGTGTTATTTACACAGTATCAATTATCCTTATTTTTAAAAAATGGCTACCTTTAATATCAGCATATCTCAACAGCTCTATAGCAGACATACAAAATGATAAATAACAAAATTGGACATTGTGCAACAGGTGCGGGACCTTGAGCAGCAGCTGAACCGGTCAACTCAGCGGAGACAGCCAAGTGTCCTAAGTGAAGAGGAAGAGTTTCTGGGCACAGGCGTCCTTCTGAAAACCCCTACTCAAGACAGAAACCTCAGCTACATCCGCACCATCGAAAAGGAAAAGAGGGAGGCGTTCGAGGTGTGTACGCTGTGTATAAGTAATTAAAATTATAATTTGTTAATGCATTAATGCCCTGCTCTCTCTCTCTCTTTCTCCCCACAACTGTGTAGAAGATCTCTGTGGAATATGAGAGCCTCCGGAAAGACAACGAGGATGTAAAGAAAAAGCTAGACGCCTCCAGAGCCAGGAACAAATATCTGACTGCCGAAATTAAAACTCTGAAGGACCAAATTTCCACCCTGCTGGAGAAGAGTAAACATGATGACGAGTTTGTGGATGCTTTGCTGGTAAGAAAAAAATAAATATATACAGTGACATTTGTATATTATATCACACATTTTCGTGTATCTTAATTTCACAGTTGCTGTTGTGAGGCTTATAGGGCATGTTTGACTCCATTTTAAATTAGTAAGATAAGATAGACATTTTTGTCCCAGCAGGACATTTGCACATAAAAAAAACCCTATCTTTTTAGCTAGAAAATAACCTTGTTTTTAGATCAACCGAAGTACAGTATGACCTTTATTTTGAAGGATTTTACAGGTTTCCATGAGCCCAAATAATCATGGACAAGACAAGCATTCAAATAGCAGAAAGTTATGGTTTCTAAGTAACAATGGTAACAAATGTAGTTCATAAATTGTGTAGGGTTGAATAATTAAATAAAGAACAGTCAAAGCCTAGGTGATGATTTGTAGAGGTAAATGCTACACAAAGGGCATGGGATGCTTTATGCATTGATTGGTGTATTAACAACACAATTCAGTTTTTGTTCCACATACCAAATGATAATAAATATTGAGAAATTTAACATTAAATGTACATGTTAGAAAAAGTCCCGGCATGCAGAGAGAAGGTTCTTCTGTGATCCCTGTGACCTGAACCTGCCTGTTGTCTCATGTCCCTCTGGCAGAAGCAGCAGACCCAGATGCAGGAGGTGCTGAGTCGACTCAGCCAACAGCAGACAGATCGGAGCAGAGAGATCCAGCCCAGCCACAGGCAGCAGGTGAGCGGCGAGCCAGCGGAGCACAACCCCCTCATCCACAAGCTCAAGCAGAGAGTCGCTGAGAAAGAGGCGAAGATCAAAGAACTAGAGGAGGAAATCCAGCAGTTCTCTACCAAGGTGAAAAGAAAAAAAGCAAAGTGTATCATATTTTACAAATTAGCAAGTCACCCTGAAATGTATTTGAACAGATCCTCTGTCATTCCCTCAGAAGGATTGTCTTAAAAATCTGGCTAGACATTGAATTTGTGTTGACAACTGTTGCAGGAAGAAGAAGGCGTGGAAAGACAGCCCGGCCTCAATTCAATTGGCAGTTCAGGTTTTTCCCCTGAAGAGGGAGACATTAACAAGGGAATGACATCTTCAGGGTACGTGTGCTTGTGGTAATCATTCCAAATCATAATCTGAGGCTGAATATTGTTCCTTCACTTTTATGGATTTAGCCACCGATGATCGTTCTTCTGCTACTTGTTGCAGTAGGACAGAGTTGTGAGACACCTTGTCTGGCAAAATGAGGGTTAATAATTGACTGTGGCTCATTGCAGACTTTTTTCAGGTTATTGATTTTGTTTGGTGCCTCAAAGCTCTGTCCGTGTATTCTGCTGAGATGTCTAACTATACGACTGTCTGTCTTTTTCCCAGTTCACTTTCTACATTTGGTCATAAACTGGTGCTGCCTAATGTGAAAAGTAGCGTAATATTCAAGTAAGTGGACATAAAGATACTCGATTTACTGTATACCTTTCCTGATATATTGTTATACATGAAGTTTCTACTTACTCATTTACGAAGTTGTGAATGAATTAACTGCAAACATAATGTATTAATGTTGTCTTCTTTTGTTCTCAGGGGTCCAGGTTCTTCAAAATGTCCACAATGTTCAGCGGACGTCAGCGGACTCAGTGAATGTAAAAATCCTCTGTGTGGAGACGGACAGACCCTTTGAGCTGGTGAACTTCCTATAGAAAAGGTAATATATATACTGTAGGCTATTCCCCCACCTTCTTTCACTCTCAAGGTTTATACTGTCACTACTACAGGTGTTCATTTGTACTCCATTGTACGTGTTTATTTCAAGGCCATAAACACCCTCTGAACATTGCAGGGTTGTAGTCATAAGAGTTGAATTTATTTATTTATTTTACCCGTTCAAGCCTTCGGGTTGGAGTTAGTATTAGAACATAATTTGCGGTGCTAAAATGTACGTAATTTCAAAGTAACTAAAATATAACTTGTAAATCTCTTAACACAGTTACTGTAATAATGTCCCAATAAGCCGTTTTGAAAGATAAGGCGGTTACTATTGATCTTTTCCCACGTTAGTCCATTTGTACAGTCACCATCCAGATGAACCAGAGGTGTTTGGAGGAGTGACGCGTGACAGTGATCCTGGAGCAGCAGCTTGGGAGGACAAAATTAGATTCAAATTATAAGGATGGTGCAAGCAGCAATGATCGAACTTCTATTGCAAGGCTCAATTGCAGCAGGGTGGTCAAGCACATCTTATTGAATTAAAAAATCATATATTTTTGTAATGATCTGACTCATCAATTCCTCTGTGAGCAGTGTCCCTCAGCGCTAGGATGGCAGGATGCAACAAACAAAAGGAGCTGTCCATAGACAAACACCAAGCTGATCGGCGTGTGCACATACACACCACCAGCGGACAACAGCCCTTTCTAACAGTCATGTTTGGACCGCATAGAAATGCTCAAGTTGCTCCGTGTTGTGTCATGGCTGGTCACTCGGATGGAGATAAGGGAGGCGCTGAGGGCATCGCTAAAGAGCACTCTCCACCATGACCTGTAGCTCTGCAGTGACGTGATGAGACCAGTCAAGCATTTTTTTTCCCTGCAGGCTCTGTGACAGCAGAGTGGAGACACTAACCAGGGGAACTGGCTGGTCCCTGCTCAACCTCACGTCCAGCTGAGCCCTACCTTCTCCTGTCACATTTGTCAAACAGCAGCCTGTAGGACAGCGTCTCTCCTCCTCCGCCACGCAGACATCACACAGATCTCCCTTTTTTCGACATTCAAACCCTCGACGACAGTCGGTGACGCTTCCATTGTGCATTCGGGTGACTTTGGTTTCACCAATGGAGTACCATGAGTAACCGTTTTCATCTTAACCCTTATTGCATCGGACTAGTGTTCTTACTGATTGCAGGACTGTTTGATGCTGATAGGACGTCTTCCCATGGTTCCCTATTTTGTCTGCTTGCTGTTCTATAAATGTCACTGTCACATTTTATTAAATCAATGTACATGTATTTTGCTTTGCTGGCAACTTTAAGTGCATTGCAGGTCTAAAGAGCAGCAATGTATTTTTGTTTGCCAATGAGGCGTCCAGTTTAATCAATGGAAAGCGAACCAAATCTTCACCAGATGTTTTAAATATTGTTTGCCTTCATGGCTGTAACCTTCGGAGAGTTTTTAGTTTTTTTGGCTCCAGATGGTTGTATATGAATGTGCCACAAGCCAATCCAAATAGTAAACACCTCAGTTAAATTCCCAAAAAAGCTTCAATATTCCTTTTAAATATTAGTGTTAATCACTTCTGACTTGAGACCAGCTGTGTGGGAATAGTGGTTGAAAATTAATTCGGACTCAAGCTGCACAAACTGTTGCAGCAGTCGTCCATGTTCCCCAGAGCATGTCACACATACTGTACTGTATGTAGACTGTGTGATCTTAATCTCATAATTCAAAGGTTGTCTGGATAAGAGTAGCCTGGTGGGAGTGGCCCTTACATTCATCCTAACATTCATCCTAACATCCGAGTTAAATTCTTCCGATGTAGCCAAAAGGATTGCAGCAGAACCCCCTTCCTCTCCCCCCACATCACGCTTAATTTAAAACCATGGCTGAGTTAGTGTGCTACTTCAAATACCGCACTATTTCTTCCAGTACCCTGTGGGAGATTGGCAGGTCCCCATTGGACTGAGCGAGAAAGTGCCACAAGACAAAAATATCAGCATTTGGACATGATGAAGAAAACCTTTGTGCTCAGAGTAACAAAAAGCAGCTTGTGTTGAATACCTCCTGGATAGAAGGTGAGGCACCCTTTAATGTGGAGGAGTGAGATGTGTCACTGGGGGAACAGATAAGATAACATAAGCTTCATGACTACGTACCCTGCAGGTTTGCCAAATATATATCAAATGCAGCAGTGTGCATCAGAAAGGCTGTTGATGGAGCAAATACTTGTCATGGTCCCTAACTGCATCCAATTCCAGGGAAAATGTTTCACTCGATAAATTTTTGTTTCCTTGTTTTTTTCTTTTATAGCTATCATAACACAACTTCATAGACAAATGAAGTCAGTGTTCGTGATGCATGCAGAATCATTTCCAACGTTTTTCTGAAGCTTTTATTTGGAACATGTGATGCTTGATAGGAACAAGGCCAAAAACAGTCAGCTCTCTGGGATTACATTAAGACATATTGGTGTTCAACATAAATCCAACTTTAATTGCAGGTAAAAAAGTCAATGGCGTTATAGATTTACACAACAACTGCTGACTTCAGTCATCAGAGAGTGTCATCACTTTCAAATAAATTACACTTCACCAAACAATTTTGATATTGTTTTGTGCAGCTGTATTACGCAGAAAGGTGTAGATTTATTCCAAATTGCCCAATAACCCACCAAACCAAACACAAACTTAAGTAAACACAGCATACGTAAACAGCCTCACCTATTTGTCATTCCAGGTTTGAATGACTCCTTTCTCCATCCTTCTCCTCAGAGGTATTCCCTCGTTCTGGACCAATGCTTCCTGCAGACCATTGACTGCATCCAGAAACTAAAGTAAATAGTGGCGCTGTGAACGCAGAGGTTAAAGTTAGCCATCAGTATATGAGGGATCTGTGAACTTAAGTCAGGCCAGAAAACGGTTTGTGCCTCTATGAGTCCATTCATCTCCCAGTGCCTCTCATTTACATGTAATGGAAAGAAAATAAACAGCAGAGTCTTAATGTGCTCATTTACTGTAAGTAGAAATAAAATAATGAGCTTTTATCTTCCCTTCGAGGCAGCGCTGAAGCAATGATAAGCATTTTTTTTTTTTTACAACCGAAATGTACAAGATGAGTATGCCGACACTGATATCTAAAATCGAGTATGGAGTCGTGCATTACATGTGCTCACATTTTATAGAGATGTGTTGACGTCAGCAGATGTTCTGGTCTCGATTTCAATCTGTGCCTCAATTCTGATTTTAAAATTACTCTATATGTATATGCTCATTTTCAAACTTTGGCTTTGCTTGCTATTTGCCAGTAGTGATATTCTGGTGCAGTGAGGATATCATGTCCATCCTGTTTTTGTTTTTTTTCTTCAGTAATTGTATTTATTTCGCCAAGTATAAAAATAGGTGGCATCACTAGATGGCAGTGTGCTTAGTCATGTCCATCAACTCATATATAAACAGTTTTTTGTTTCTGTCGGTCAGTTGTTATTGCCCAGCAATGATGCAATTTAATATCCAGTAGCGATTATATCAATAGAGTGGAAAAGAAAATGTGTATGTCTTTTCTTCTGTAGTAAATAGAAATGTGATAAATACATAAATATTACTCTATTCTGAATAGTAAAATTGCAGGAAAATGTCCATATGGTGGCATCACTTCAGAATTCATCAGCTGTATTTTCTCACTGAAATACTTTAGGACAACAGTGCCAAGGCCCACTCAAAAATGATGACAGCCCTGCTAAGAAAATGGCTATCTTTTGACAAACCATCTGTGCTCTAGATGCGCAGCCCCCACACACACACACTCCCAGACCAACCACCATCACTGTAGAAACCTGTGTGCCAGCACCGGGGCAAAAATGTTCTCAGGGGACCTGGCTCGTCTCGTCTTATCATCCCCCATGAAAAAAGAATATTCACACTCAAAATTGAATTTATCTCGTGTCCTCTCATGCAGAACATGCAAACAAATCATCAGTTTCTCCAGGAAATGCTCTGCCTCACATCTCAGGTCCTGGCAATAAAATTAAAAAGATGCTTTTCTTAAAATTCAGAATCTAGTACTCGACGGCTGGCATTGTTGCATTTTAATACACCGCGAAAACTTCCACTGTCAAAAAAGAAAGGCAGTGTGTACATTTTCACACACTATTTATTTATGGCCAAAACACGTCCAAAATGCACTGAAGCTGGAAGTTTGATTCACTGGCCGCGTCATCACTGGTGCAGATATCCTAAATGTTAGGGCCAGATGACGCACTAAGACCGAGGATGCTGACTGAGGCTGCATGGCAGGAGGAGCGCTAACGTGGGGACAAGCCCCTCAACGAACAGAGTTGTTAAACGAGTCCCTTAACGCATGCTGACACAGTGGCATTGACTCTTTGCTCACTAATATGATCACTGCCAGTGGGATCTGCTGCCTTTCAGAGCTGTGTGCATGAGCACCACTGATCACAGGCTGCAGACCTTTGTAGTTTTACCTTCATCTCGTAGTTCACACGGAAAGAGACAAAAAATAATTGGGAGAAACAAAAGAGGATGACATGCCAGCTGAGCCACCGCAGCGCCCCGGGAGGCCGTGCGTACTGCTCAGAGAAATTCAGTCTGTGCGTGCTTAATGAATGTGACTGTGCACAGTTTTTCTATGGACAAAAAATCACCCCCACCATTAATGTTTATTGGGTCCTTTTTATGTCCGCACAGTTTCATATGCTGTCGCTCTCTGTGTAACACTCCATGTGAAGGGATGATTCGGTCAAGTATTAGCAGATCCATTTAAAAAAAAAAAAAAGGGAAGATGTTTTTTAAGCTTTCCGTATAAATTATAAGATTACAGTTAATTTCATAATTTGGTAAATAAAGAAAAATGAAAATATTTTTGATAGATATACCACATATTTCCAGCCCCATATGTGGAAGCCCTTACTTGTCCTCTACCCCATGATACAAGGCGTTAATGGCTCAAAGCGCGTTTCTTCTATCACACAGAATCTAGCTCAGCAGACGGCCACAGGACGAAAACGTCAAACACTCAGAGGTTGTCCCACTGGAGGAGACGTGTGTAGCCTGTATTACAATCAGACACGTCATTTGACTTTGACTGTTTGGGGCTATACGATGCAACGTTCGCTCTTAATCCAATCTTGACCAACACCTCGATATCAGAGAGAGAAAAAATGCCCATAAAGATGATTTAGTGTTGTTAAGAAGAATTGTCCTACCAGCAAATAACTGCCTCTCTCAAAATGAGAGAGCAACTTTGATAGAGATGGCAAATCCTATCCCCTGCTCTTTTCCATCCGGTTTCCAGCAAAGCCTTCTGAAATGGTTCTATGTTGCAGCAAACCATCTGTTGTTTAAGGTAAAAAAAAAAAAAAAGCTCCATGCATTATCACCTGGTCAGTTGGTGAAAATTGTAAATAACGCAATGTTCTCGCTGTGTAAGAGGAAGTGAAAAAATAAATATCTGGATCAGCCCGTGTCCGGATATGCACCAATGAAATCCGCTCTGTCAATTTCTCGTAGTCGTGCTGACATAAAAAAAACAATGACCAGCCAACAAACCAACAGACGTGGGTGAAAACGTAACCTCCTTGGCGGAGGTGAGAATAGAATTTCAAAGCGAGAGAGGAGCAGAATTTCACAGATTTTGCCACCAGCGAAAGAAAGAGTTCATAGCAAAATAATTGTACATACAAAGCACAGCAGGCTCTTTCATATTCCACCAGCTCAGGGTGATATAGCTGACTGGTGTGGTGATTGCATTCAACACTTCTGACAAAAGACAATCACTGGGAGCTATTCCTGACTAAGGCTGAGGACAAGGTTTCTCATTAAAACCAAAAACCCTCAGGATGGGGGTCGCAGGCTGCGAGCATGCATTTACTATTAATCATCATCAGGGAAGTTGGATTCAAGTGTGTTCTGTTATTGTTTGTTCCTTGATCAATACACATACATAGTGTCTCATTTTCTATGGCCGTGCAACCTTCCTTCCTCTCTTCAAGAAAATATCTAACCACTGATAATCACAGACTTAGGACAAAGGAAATCTTCAATAAATTGAACTATAATGATAAAGAATCCACTCTGACTGATGACAGTTCTTGTCAAATGACCTTTTAGACGAGCCTGGAGACACCAGAATCAATCCGTGTGAGAAGCATCTCTTTGCGGTTTGCTCATTGTAGAGTAGTTGTAATATCTGGCGGTTATAGCAGTGCGGTGTGGAAATTAAATTGCAACAGATGCTGTAACATGAGATTGAGTTACTGACACTCAAAGTCAAGCTTTGGTCGTTCTGTTGACAATAAAAATACAACACTGAAAACAAAAGTGCTCCAATCAATATTGATATTTTCTTCAACATTCTCAGCTGTGTCATTGTGTCCATTGCTGCAGTACTGGTTGTATAGGACTGTGAGCAAAATATGACAAGCAGAAAATGATGTGGTGGTTATAGCTTAAAGCAGAAAAATGAATGTATGAACAAATTAGACCTGGCTGCATAAACCAGACCGTTACTTTAAAATACAGATTGACAATCATAAAAATCATAGGAACTATTCAAAATGTTCGTCTTTAATGTCATATTTGACGATATTTCAATGGTAGTGTTTCCTCATTTACATATGTTCATACATTCGTTTTTTTTCCCCATTGTGGTGTGGCTTCTTTAATGTCAATTACAGACTCCACATTGTCTTTGGGTAACACTCTAAATCCCAAATTGCGCCTGATGGCTGTGTAAATTGGATGCATGACTGATAGATTAAGTGCTAGATGTAGGAGCACTGTATGAATGTGTGTGCTTTGAGTGGTTCATAATAGAAAGAAAGCCCTATGTAAATGCAGTCCATCATTTTCCCATCACTGGAAACAGAAAAGAAAAAGATCATATGCACCATGGCCTTGACACATCCCGTACACAAAAGAAAAACACTTTCATATTTTCACGTGAGTTGAGCACATATGACTGCTGCCAAAGTAAAATGATTCCAGCATTTGTTTGTTTTTTTGTCTGAGGTAGGTGAATATTAAAATCCGGATTCCACAGTACGCCTGCTCTTCCTGGTTCGCCACACCGAAGGTACAAGATTGTCAGAAATGTCGACACTCCAGGCAGTAAATATGATGACGCCTATGGCCATTTGCTTCATGGTTAACTGTACCGCCCATCCCCCCACGTTGTGTGAACTGCCTGTTCCCAGCAGGATGAGCTGGCTGTAAACCACACCAGGTCTATTAATTAATTAATGGGCTCTAACTGCAGGGTCGGCTCCCTCCATTGTAGTGGGGCAGTTTTCAGCAGGCTGCAGTGGAGACCGCCGGCGCGTCCCCGGCTTCCTGCAGTGTTCTGGTAGAAAGGCACACGAGATAGGGAAGAGCAGACAACTGTGTATGGTGGGCGGCGGCGGGGTGGGGATGGGGGGGCCGTCAGCACCATAGTCACCATTAATCACCCCGGACCATTGTGGTCCTGTCCTGTACACGGCGCCAGTACAGGCGGGCAGGCAGACAGAGGCAGCGAGGAAGAAGCAGAGGACGAGGGAGAGAGGGGGCAGGGTGGCTGCGGGGAGAAAGAGGGGCTGAGAATGGTCGGGGATCAGCCTGTATGTCCACCTCACCTCCTGCTGCGGGGCTGGGGAGCAGTGCTGCTGTCTCAGTGCTTGTCCTCCGCGTTCTCCCAGATCCCGGACCCTGAGGTAAGAGCCTGATGCATCACTGTGTCCTCCACAGGTTCTTCTCAGGATGGATCTCTATATCCTGAGCATTTTTTTTCCCCATGTGACGGGTGCAGGTGCTTTTTGCCGTTTAAAAATGTTGCTCTATGTTATTCATGTTCACTGTTCGGTCGCCACACTTTGCTGCTTTTCTTTGCCTTGACCAGGCGAGCTGTGACCGACCCTACGTTAAAACCTGTTACATTATATGGTTCTTACATGAGCAGCAAAGCCTCACATGTTTGAGGTGCATACAGGAGGGGGAATTACTGTAGATGAGTCCTGGGTTTAAGAGAGGATTACATTGCACGTAACATTATAAAAAATTGTGATTTGATTACAAAAATAGCAGCTTAAGTCCATTATGTATTCTAAAAACAACGTATAAAGATCATTATTTAAATCGTGAAAACATGACATAACGGAAAGGATCAAATACATTTATATCACTGACCAAACATGGCTGTATAATATTGAAATTATAAACAATGTTTACATATACTATGTATATTATACATTAAAAACAATCTAAATGTATAGAAACTAGCGTTGAATTTTGAAGAATGATTCAAGACAATATATCTTAAAGACAGAGGAACAAAGTATGATGATAACCCTGCGTATGTTCCTGTGTGCAGTTACAATAATAAGACATTTTAGATTGTCTTTATATATATATGACTATTTATACAACCTTGCCCTGAGACAATCACATCAACTGAACTTTGCTCTGCAGCAAAGTGAACACTTGAGCTCTTCAGCCTATAGCAGGTCAGAGCAAGTACAAGACAATTCTGTAAACAGACTCTCACCGGCTGCTCATGTGACACATTGGGAGCTTACAAAAAGTATTAAAGTGGAGCTTGCGTTGGTATCAAGGTATCAGCAAATATAATCCAAATACTGCTGGCATGGCACGTTTCTTTTCAACAATCAGTTTCGTAAATGATTACTTGGTAATTAGTCCTTTATCTGTGGAATAAGCAGTATCCCAGTGCTGATTTATACATTTTTAGATGCTAATCTTGAACGTGTGATGCGATAAATATCAGACATGTTGATGTATGACAAACACGAGGTAAGTCGAGGATACTGTGATTCTGAGTGTGTGTTGTTTGTTCCACCAAAATAAAACTTGAGACTTAAAGCCACTAATCCCGCCACATGAAATGGCCCTCAAGAGAGAAGGACTTAGCATTACATAATCACACTTGAGGCAAAAAAAAAAGAGAAGAAGTTATTATTTACGAGCCATGCTAAATATCCTCATCAAGGCTAATCCTTCTGTGGGAGTCGCACAGACACAGCGGAAATTCATTCAAACCATTTTCTTTGCAGCTTCTTTGTTGAAGTTCACAGTCCCTGTTGTGTCCTCCATGGGAGAGAAAGAGAAGGAGCCCTGAAGACAGCTCGAAAGTCTTTGACATGTTGGCTCGCTGGCAAGCATCAGGTCCAACACACAGCGAAAACAGGTTATTTTTGCCCCGGTGCTGGCACAAAAGAGATTTATTTGATTCCCTCCGCATAAACTCAAAGAAATACTTACATCTTGAAAACTTTATATGCACACATATAATCATACTCTGCTCAAACTCAACCTGCCAACCTCCTGCTTTTGTTGAGGTTATTCTTCATGTCTAATCCTCAATAGAGCCTCAGCTTATACTTTGAGTGAACATGTGTCCACATGGATAATGGTGTTGTCAGTAAAGGCAGCAAATGTAATAAACGTCCATTTTCGAATCCATCGCTTGTTGCTTTATGGACTAAAGTATAGAGTTTCCAAAACAACCTTGTGTCATCCTATCAAGTGATCGATCTGCAGTAGGCGGGAGGTTGGATGATCTAAGGCATTGATCTTACACACAGACGCACACACATGCACAATTTTAAATATTCGTATTATTTCCAATCCTCACAGCTGGAGAGATGTATCGGTGTTGGACACGGTGGACTGAAGTCGGCGCAGCAGATGATTAACACATCTAAGACCATTGTTAAAATTTGGTCACGCAGGCACTGTCCGGAAACCAGCCCCGACTGCGTGGCCTCGTGCATGTCACATTTGTAGACATCTGTAGTTGTCGGTGGAGGCAGAGGCACAACAACTCGCAGGTTGTGTGCTTGTTTGTGGCTGATAATGGAGGAATTCTAAAGACCAGTTATCTTCGGACTTGTTTCTTAACATTTTGCCCAAGGCGGCGTTGTGATTAGGGTCTAGTTTACCTCTGTAGGCTAATTTAAGCTCAGTTAAATTCAATAAATACAATAATGATTACAATTGATACGCGAACTATACAGGTGAGCATGAGACTAGGACACCATGGGTTTGAAAGGTGAGGTTAAATTAGACGCGTGCTTGTTGAGAAATTGTCACTGAACACTGAGCACACAGCGATAACCGCTTGAAGATTTCAAATGTTTCTTTCATATCTAAGCTGTGTCTGTGTATGACTGCGATATGTACGTATGCAATATTGTTCAAAAAGAGTTCATCATTAATTCATTTCCACGTGAACTCTGGAAGATAAAGACGCGGCTGAAAAATTGAACCCATTTTACTTTGCAGGTCAAGTATCACTCAGAAATACGAGCATGTTTCTTAGATGATGTGAAGCTGGCGTTGTTTCTAAGATCTTGTTTACTCCCCGAGGTTTGCTCTTTGCTGCAGAAGTCGTCTCGAAGATTTGTGTATTACTGTTTTGAAAAAAACCTTCTCTATTTTTTCCCCTCAACAGCTTTTACCTACAGATCCCCCAAAGAAGCCGGACCCTGTGACCTCCGAGACCGTTGTGTTCTGGGGGCTGAGGCTATGGCAGGTCATTGGCATCTTTGCAGTGTTTGGTTTGGCAGTTGGTCAGTATGTCTCATGGAATCACTTTGTTTTCACTTTCACCAGTCCTTCTTGAAATAGACAGCTGTAATGAGAAGCCAGGTCTGGGCTCGGCAGTATTCATCCACAGTATGATTATCAAGCAGGGTGTGTGTAGAAGTAACCGCACAGATATCATGTCAGGAAATATGAGTTTGTGACGGAGATCACCTCAGAATTCAAGGATATGAGTCATCCAAAAAATCAGATGTGGTTTCTAAATTTGAACTAACACATTGTGCACTGTGCTGACATCGACATGCGGTACACCTGAGACACATCTGGTTGGTAACATAACATATGTCAAACATTGGGCGAATAAAACCAAATGTATCTGTACCATGACCCTTTAAATTGTTTTAAAGGGTCATGGTACACAGGGTACAAGGACACCGATCATGTTTCAAGTGCTGCACTGAGCAACATGTTCTATTCAAATGATCTCATGGTGTCCCGTGTTTTTGTCCCTCTCCCCTGCAGTTATCACCCTGTGTTGTATATTCAAATGTCGAATCCCAAGGACCAAAAAGGAAATAGAGGCGCGGCACGTGCAAAGGCAGGCAGCGAAGAAATACGCCAACACATTAGAGACAGTGCCACCTCTGAACGAGCTGACCGAGATCCCAGGATGTAAGTCCCCGTTTAACGTCTTTCCGGAATTACTATGACTACATTAAATCGGTGATGAAAACAGGCAGGAGCTCGTACTCCGATATGTTTCTGTGGCGCTTTCCTGGAATGGCTTTATTTCCTTTTTATTGTGCCACCGTTACTTTGAAAATCTTTGTTTGAGGCTGCAAGTGCGCAACTCCAGCTGCCGGTGACTGAAATAGGGGAAAATTGGAGTTGAATGGTGTTAAACTGTGGTAAAAGTTTTCGAGTGTACTTTCGTACTCTTGAAATCCTGTGACGTCGATGGCGTGGCCACATGATGCCCACTTAGACCAGTCTGTGATTGATTTATGCAAAAGCACACCCTGCGTCTGAAAATGAGGAGAAAGTCAAAGTCTCTGTGGGAGACAGTCTTCTTCTTGTATTTCGTGTGTCTAAAAGCACTTTCTACTGTTGTAGTCTCACTTTGTGATTACGGAGAAGAGGACAGCCGTCTTTTCACAAAACTTCTTCTCAAGGGAAACTTTTATTTCTGAAATTTTCACTTTCCTCTCGTCACTTGCAGCATAATTTGCGACTCTTAATTCTTCTGCTCTGTTTGATGCTTTATTTGACTAAATCTTCTTTCTCTTCCCTTCTCTTCTCATTTCTTCTCTTCTCTTCTCTTCTCTTCTCTTCTCTTCTCTTCTCTTCTCTTCTCTTCTTTTCTCTTCTCTTCCCTTCTCTTCCAGCTGCCCTCGATGCCTCTGCAGTACAGACCGTGTCTGAGCAGGTCCGACCTCAAAGTACAGACAACAGCCAGCTCTCAGTAGTCAGGGTCAGCGAGGAGCAGTCCAGCTCCCTCAGTTTGCCTGAGACGGCATAAATTTCTTCCCCCTCCTTTTTTTCTAATCTTCTGACTCATGACTAAGGGACATTAAAAAAGAAAAAAACAAACATACTGTACACATTCAGACACAAAAATGTTAAAAGCCCCTCTCCTGCTTCCATCACCATCTATCCTGCAGTCAGTCCATATCTCTTCCTTTATTGCTTGATGTTTGAAATGTATACACAGAAGACAGCGCAGTTTGAATTTTCCAATTTTTTGCTCGGCAGTGCATGTAGTTGCAGTGCAGCGGTGATAATGTGCAGCGGCAGAAAATGAAACTTGTGGCTACAAAATACAGATTGTACCGCTTCTTACGAATACGATTCCTTGAGAGCAGCCAGGCTTTTGTAGTTTATACTTTTGTATTTTGTGACGGTTTCTTCTTCCTCACAGCCCAGATTTAAAAAAAAAAAAAAAAAGTAAATGTGCATATTTCGCTTCGTTGGCACATTTGCATGAAAATGTCAAAATGAATGATGATCTTGTGAACTTTCTGAGGAAATGCTAATGCATGCAGCCCGTCTGTTTGTGCTCTATTTTAGTCTTTTTCCATACCTGTCTGTTTACTTTCCCTAAGATTCAACTATGAGTGAAGCAAATTATTCACACTATCTTCTCGGGTTGATTAAAAATGATTTTGGATGTTAGCACAATTAAATGCTCTTGCTCTCTCTTGCTTCTCCGCTCTCTAGCCGTCGCTCTGTTCAGGTTGAGAACGGTGAGCTTATCTTGTTCCTCTTGATGAAATATCAGGCATTTGTTAGCACATACACAGTTATTGCAAAATTAGTTATGGAGGAAAAAAGCATTTAGCTGTCAATACATTTTTTTTGCATGACAATTGTGTCAAATAGGATCTGCATTGGGGGGGGGGGGTCACATGAAAAGCCGACTGTGGCGAGATCCTCAGTCTCTCTTCAGTCTCCAGAGTCGCCACAGAGAGTTGATCTAATATGCATTGCAGTAAATCCTCTTTCGTGACTATTTAACTAATCAACCATGTGGCTGGGAGAGGAGCTGAAGGGGCTGCGCTGACTGCAGCCATTATAAATAGCAAGGATGAACACGTATTTATCAACTTCTCTCAACCATGAACTCCAAACAAACCATACTGTGATTGGCTTCTGGGTTAACTATAAGGAGGAGAGCAACATGACTGTAAGCAAATATGCAAATTGCTGCCTTTCTCCAGCGATTATGTGATGTTTGGGGTACATCGCGATGAATTATTCTACAACAATCTGACAGTCCAAAATGACCACATACAGTTGATATCTAGTAAATGCAATGTCACTGGATGAAAAAATTAGATAAATATCTTATTGTGGAATGGAATTCATAGGGAAAACTCATGTGAGTTTATTTTTTAAATGAGGGCTTGATTATGTAAGGGAGCAGTACACTTAAGAAAAAACACTGACAGTAATCTAGCCATTAAACCAATGTTAAAAATGAGGATCAAGAAATGCTTATATCCTTTATATATATAGTTTATTTTTACAATACATGTTTTTGCACTGTTAAGATGTCGGACATTCTCCATCAAGGTTTTTTACTTTGCCTCCATTAACACATATCAAACTGTTAAAAGCGTCTGGGGCCAAATATGACAAAAGGAAGCAGTTTCCAGTTTCACGGCCAATAACTCTTGCAAACATAGCCAGATCTTAGTCAATCTCAAACCGTCCTCTCTCCAACAAGCTCGAACACAAATTCAATCCAAGTTGTGATTCAGTCTCTCCCATGAGCTGTCAACTGTCACCGGACCTGATTCTTCTACAGTACAAAGTGCTTGGCATCGACTCACCTGAAAATGAGTGTCACCAAACTGTTGCACCTCCTGTAACAACTCAAAAACACTTCTCACACACATCGGATTCCTGAAGCTGTGAATGGGCAGCGGGGAAAAGGTCGTCTGAGGTTCACAGAACGCCGACTGATGAGTGACGGCCCCCCGAAATAGGAATTTGGCCTGGTTACAAGCCCCGCTCTGTCCCTCAGGGTAAAAATGTGTTCTAAATTTAATAATAGAGTGATATTAGTGAAAATTCATTTCTGAAAGGAGCATCAATTCTAAGATTACGTTCAGAATTTGACACTAAATTCACCTCAGCGAGACTGAACTGTTTTGTAAAATGCCAAAAAGTTGTATCTGTGCTGAACATTTGACATTTGGTGATGTGTGAGGGTCAAGGCCTTTAGCGGAAGGCAATGTTGACCTTTAATTATTCCACTACGCTGCACAGTATGTAAGCAACTGGAAACAGGGGCAAAAAAGGCAAGCTCTCCAAGTTTGACTAAAGTTGGAACAATGTCTGAGTCTGAGACACATCCAAAAGTCAAAGTCTGACATTTGATTACATCGCCTCATTTAGCCATCAGTGACCCTGGCTCAGACCTGCTGCACTGATGAAATCACATCTCAGAATTTTGTCAACATCAGACTGCTATGAAAAGAGACATGAAGGGAAAAAAAAGCAAGTGAAGGAGCAGTGAAAAGAGCGGAGGAGCAATGCGTGAGTACACGAGCAGAGGACAGTCTCAGAGTCAGTCAAGACAAAGGAATCTATTTACAATATTCTGATGGTTGGTTGATTATTTTAAGTCGGCTGGATTCATACAGCCCAGTAAAACATGGGACCAAAAATTGTTTCAGGTTTACTCGGACCGCCTCCGGTAACTTTTGACATTTGGTGTGTGTTTGTCATTTGGATCTTGGCCTTTGTGTATCTGGTGTGTCTGAAGGGTTTGTTGAACACAGGGAAAACATTTGCTTTGCTACTGAAAAAAGAACCAGCAAAGTTTCCTGTGACTGCAACGGGAGTCTCTCCTTTGAGCTTTTAAACAATAGTTGCTGAAGTGTAAAATCGCAGCCATGTTTCTCGTTGATCTATAACATGGTCAGGTGCGATTTGTTAACCGTTGCCTGAAGCTGTTAAGTGCTTATTCTTCCTGCAAATAACTCATGCGGGCTTAAATGTTCCTATGGAAATGACTTACAGACAAAGAACGGTTAGATTTCCCTTAATTACAAGACAAGAAAAAAGGAAAAACAAAGGAAATCTTAACTCAAACAATTTTAATGGCCCAGGGAGCATCCACTTCCCCATGTGTTGTCGTCGCAGTCAATTTTCTGCTGGTTGCTATACGCATGGCCGCATCTTAGTTTGAACTATACAAATACGAGTTATAACGTGCTGATTAATGAGATTTACATGGTTTACTGCCATAGGCGGATTCTATTCCATAAGAAAGGGTCAAGCGTGGCGTTTCCGAGACTGTCCTCCACCAAAAAACAACTGCATAGGTCATCTGTTTAAGCAGCTTATTAAGACCTATGTGGTCTTTGACAATGACCACAGACAGCTGCAGACGCACCGTAGACCAAGTAAGTGCCGATTCTCTGCAATGTGACCCTAACCCTTACCTTTACAAGCTCATCAACCTCGCATTGGTAAATCAAATGAAAGCCCACAATGCTCTGTGGCAAAAAGTATTTGTGACATGTACCTCCTGTCGGCGGTAGAGACGCTAATTTAGTAAATTTGGTCTCATTAGAGCACATGAAACACAAACAGCATAGTTCGCCATATGAGTTGGAGGACCTGTTGCTGTTTCCCCATGCTTCAGTCTTTTTGCTTTTGAGGGCTATGCAATCTTCTCATCTAACTCTTGGTGAGGATGAAATAAGTGTATACCAAAATGTAAAACTTGAGAATATTTCCTTCTAAATACCCATTTTAATTTTATTTGCTACTGACCAAACAAAATTTGCACTGGCTGTGCTACGGTTAGCCGTGTGTAGTTCCTCAGGGTGTCACATCTTAAATAATAATGAGAAAAAAATCACTGTCTCACATTGTCCTGCATTTCTCGCCCAGAAAGCACTTCAAACAATCCCATTACAAGAATAAATAGACCATGCTTATGAGGACAGATAGAAACAGATGTGCCTTCATTATTTGTAACCTACTTAGCCTGGCATTCTGTTGGATTGAATTCTGTCTTCCAATTAGCATTGGAGGCAGAACCCTGATGATACCTGATGTTTTTCTCCCCTTTTTTTTTTGCTGCAGCTGCAAAAGTAGAAGAAAAGGAGGAGGTGACAACAGTGTCTGGGAAGGTGGATGCTGACAAAGCAGAGAAGAAGACCAAGGAGGGCAAGAAGGAGGGCAAGGGTGCCAAAGAAGGGAAAGGAGATGAAAGCAATGCATCGACAAAGAAGAAGGGTGAAAAAGGTGAAGGGGGAGCATCCAAGAAAGAAGACAGTGAAGGCAGAGGGAGGAAAGCTGGAGAGAAAGGAGGCAAAGCGGGGGCTCAAGGGGGAGCCAGGAAGGCTCAAAAGTGAACTCTGCTGTCCACGGACAGACACTGAGAAAGATCCTTTCATATTTTTCCACAGCAATTCAGGCACTTTCTTCTCTTAAATGAAATTTGTACCACATTATATTTACAATAAAGAAAAAAGAAATGTAAGTAAATGCATTATTGGTATTTTGTCAAAACCAGAATCATGACAGTTGCAAGAAAAAGGGGGAGTTCAGTAAAATTGACAGATTTATTGACTTATTCACAATTCACTGATGAACATATGAGACCAGAAACCATGTTCCTATTTTATTCCAAGTTTACACCAATATCTACAGCGTGCTTACACATCACTATGGAGTGATGACACGGTTAGACGCGTCTTAGAAAACACCGCCTCCCATACTGAATCTAAAGCACGAAGACCAACGTCAACTCCATTGAGTACATTTCAGCACAAGATAAATAAAAGACAACGAAACACATTTTATACTTCATGAGAGGTATTTGAAAACAGCGAAATACAACATTACCTCTATGCTTGTTGGCCTTATTGTACACTTGATTCCAAAACACAATCATCTTACATGATACAATCAGAACAAAATACTTTAATATAGGGTATTAAAGTGCTCAAATATAATTTTCCAAGTGTTTTTTTTCTTTCTTCATGAATTATTTTCATGCTCCGATACTGCCCCTCTTTTTAATTAAGAACTTGGATTATGCAACGCAACATGTTTACATGCCGGGCGGCGATTTGTGGAAAATCTTACTGGATCCGAAGAAGAACAACCTCAGTCAGCTGCCGTCTTAAATGTTGTTCATACTAAACTGTACGGACGGTTACAAACTGTAATATATAGAGACGGAGGTTTCCCTCAACCTAAGTCTTTTCCTTTTTCCATTGCTGTGGCCTGCAGCCACCTGTGATTACCATTGTAGTCAATCGTCTCAACCTAGAGTCGCAATCATGACCGATCCTCATAGAAATGTCCAAGTTGGGTGCAATTTGTCGGCAATAAGGAATACATTGAATATTATCAGATTGATCTTTTAAACATCTGCTTAGTGGGGAACCATCATTTAGTTTCCTCGACAAGCGCTGTGCAGACCGGTCTCTAACTGAGCAACTGTAGCAACTGGTGGAGCAAACCTGGGAAATGGGAGCATTATCTGAGCGCTCGCCATCAAACAATGGTCAAGCGGATGAAAAAAAACAAAAGTAGGGTAACACGAGAGCAAGGATTTTTTTTGGTCACGATTAAGTTCAAATTTCTATGAGGTATAACTCAATTCAGCTTAAATCACAAATACATATTCATGACATATTCATTCAAACTAAGTAACGACTAGGTCAAAAAATCCCAGTGGATGATTTAAGAGCAACAAAACTGCCTTAATGGTCTTGGTCCATTGAACCTTTTCTTTTCTTTCTCTCCTTTGAATCACAGATTTTTACGTGAAACTGGGTATTTAAAATTATGGGGGCTGAACTCTTTCCTCTGACATTTTCCTACACTGACCATCAGTAGCATTTTTTTTGGGAGAGAGGGCGAGTTTAAGACTTTCTGGTCACTGTAAATACTGTAACCTTTTCTCTGTAACCTTTTCTCATATCATATCATGCCTTTCCTCTTTGGTACAATAGATTATGTGACCTAACCTGCAAACATTGCAGGATAAGTGCAGTAAGTTACACAGTATAATATATCTTGCAAAATGTCTCATTAATGCTAGTTTGAATGCCCCCTGGAAATATATTCAACAATAGTCTTTTTCTTCTTCATTTTTTTTCTTTTGTGGACTATTTACATGAATCAAATATTGGAAACATTCCGTAAACAAACACATGAAAAAAAATTATAAACACTGAGACATAGCTTTATAACATATCCATACACATGAACACTGTTAGCTCACAATTAGAATGAATTTCTTACCTTTGTAAACATTGTGACTTGTGTGTATATATATATATATATATATATATATATATATTTATGTATATATATATTTATACATCAAAAAGCAGCATAACACTGAACCATCTGTAAAAAATACTGTGTGTTATTAATTTCTGGGTTTTCCTTCATATCCGCCACAAATGCCACTCTTGGAATTCCAAGGGAATTTGAGATTTTCTCGAGATTCCTCATTTAATTAACATTCCACTGGAATACATAAGACCATTTCCTGCACCCTGTGTTATTTTAACAGGGGTCTCTTCCTTTGAAAACTTTGTGAGAACACGCGATACTATTTCTGTCAGATTTCCATAAAGTTCTTCTTTACCTCAGCGAACACTGAACCCAGAGAAAGAGACAGTCTTCAAAGAAATATTCTTACTTTGGCATCATGTTTGTGTGTGCAAGCGTGTGTGTGTGTTTTGCAGAGAATTTGAATATGAAACATTCATTTGAACTCTTCAACATCTGTTGTAATTAGAGAGATGAATACTGGGAATGTCTAAACAGCAGAAACTGTACATTTGAAAAAAAAAGAAAGACTATTTAACACAGCCTTATATAACATAAGCAACATCCTTTCAAGACATATGCTGACCATGCCAAAACACCACTTTAAAGGTATAAAAATAGGTGTGCAACAACAGAGGACTTCAATTACCTGAGTACCTTCCCTTTTACACTGAAGTGGATTTAAGCCGATGCAGAACAAATGAGATACAGATGCCCAAAAATATAAGAGCATTAATATATATATTTTTCTTCAATCCGAGTCTACACGTAGTCCGCTCGCACCGACTTAATCTGAAAACCTGCTGACGAAATTAGCCACACATTTGCCACTCAAGTGCACTCGAATTCCAACTGGCTTTACATAGGTGATTAAGGCCATTCATAGCAACAACTGCATCTATAACCTCAGTTTGATATATGCACAAAAGCTGAGCACAAGACATTTGCCCCCCAAAAAAGCAAAAGCGACAACAAGGTAACAACAGTTATAACAACAGTTATGGCAGTGGGGAAGAAATAAGAAACGGCAGTCTGTTTTCAGCCTTTAACACATTCACTGTGGCAGGTGGTTGTGGAAAGAGTCGAGGGTACATGCCACAACAATGGAGGTCATTATCCCTCAAATGAAGATGGCCCAGGTCACAAAATCTGTACACCCTTCTTGCCTTGAGCCTCATCAGTTGGTATTGTTAAGGCTTGATTCACAGGAGGGAAAAAAAAAAACCCCGGCAGTGTTGATGCATGCAGGCGTCCCCTTCAGACCATTCTGAGACTGTGTTGTGATTTGTTAAGATAGATTTACTATGTATACTCAGCGGCCTGGAGGTCACATGACTGTCTCCCGTTCTTCCTCAACCACAGGCGATGGTTTCTCGTTCTCGCAGGGCCTTGTGTGAGCCGAATGCTCCTCCTCAGGAATGTGGAGCTCCTGCCCCGACGAAGGTATCGAGTTCTCCGAGACCGAGCCGTTCTTTACGTACCCGGGTAGGTTCCTGTGCCCGTTCACAGGCACCGGTCCCAGTCTCGTTGTGAGGTGGAGGGCCAGCGGCCCTCTGGCAGTGACGTTGGTAACACTGGTGTGTGATACCATAGGTCCATAGCTGTAGGTGTTACTGCCACTCCGAGCTTTTCTTTTGAAGTCCAGTGCCAGAGTCCTCCTGCTCCAGGACTTTTTGATCTCAGCTTGTACCTTGGAAGAGAAAAAAAAGAAAGTATTTTAGCCACGTACGAGCATAAATATTAGGCAGGAGATTTTTCTGTGAAATGCAAAACTTAATGAGTTATTACCTCCCCGTTGCAAAAGCAGTATATAATTGCAACTAAGAATCCCTGAAAAAGAGAAGAGAGCGGTTTCACTCACGTCGTCCATCAATTTCCAGGTCGGTTTTCTTTGGTGTGCAAATAATATGACATTTTATCTGTATAATTTTAAATGAACTATGGGATTTTAAATTACGAGCCACTATTCACTTCCTCTCTATCTTGATTACGATCCAAGCAAAACCAAATACCGCAACGGTAAGTAAGTATTAGATCATTGACCCCTCCTCTCATTTTTGTGAGCTGCAGGCAAGGATTTCGATGTTAATTCTATGTTAACTTTGAGGATATAAAAAACCTGATCAGGTCAGTCAGATTTGTTCCGCTTGAAAGGACACATTAATATTTATGTGGGGCCTGTGGCGCTAAATTAGCATTTCTGGCAGTACTACCCCAGCAGCTTCACCTGGAAGGAGTTGAACAGCATTTCATAGTGCATCTGGATCAGCCAGGGAACTCCAGACACCTCTGTGTACGGCATGGCGTTGAATATGATGTAGTGGACACCAAACAGGGGCATCAGCACCAACGTGGACTTCAGCAGTTTTCTGGAACAGTAAAGCAACACTTTAAAATCTCAACAAAACATTGTACATACCGTCTGCACAAAACTAAAAACTTTATATTCCCATGTTAATTTCAGAGAGAGAGAGAGAGAGAGAGAGAGAGAGAGAGAGAGAGAGAGAGAGAGAGCAGCAGGGCTAAAAGCGCTGCACACAGCTCTACAGTGAGTTATTGGACTTTTATGTTATGTAAAAAAAATCTACTATAAATAGGCTAGCATATATATACACACACACGCACGCACACACACACACACACACACACAATGTGTGGCCAGGAAATGCATGCACTGCCCCTCCAATGCTTTTCATTAAAGAAACAATAACTGACTGATTCATTTATAATGAGAATAGTATTTATTCTCATTAATATTTTCAATCCTGTCTAATGGTGGAACTTCATTTAATGAATGAATCGAGATGAGCAGCTGCTCCAGTGCGATTTAAATTAACATCATGGTTTTTGCACAAGGCCAGTGTTCAGTACCTGTACTGCTGTCTTGTGTCACACCTCCCAGCGTTAGTTTCTCGTAGTTTAGTCGCCAAGACTCTGATGATGTTCAGAAATAACATGAAATTAACCTGGAGAGAAATTAGAAACACAGTGATATGATTGAGGGTCACTGCAATGCCACAGGTGCAGTCAAACAGTGTAATTTCCTGTGCGGCAGGGAAAACGTGTGGAAGCGGCGACCATGTACGCACCACTACAGCTGCCAGGATAGGCACTTGATAAATCCATTTCAAATTGCCTGCGCTTAGGTCCCAACACCTGCACCAGAAAGAGAGCAAAACACACATCAGCAAGAGATACGTGAAGATAGAGGGGGTGGTTGTGATGACTCAGAACCTCCTGTTCCACTTAGGTGTCTTTAATTATAACTGCCATCAGACAGGGCGATGGCTCTATCTTCCCCTCTCTTTAACATTTATATTAGCGATCGAGGCTCAAATATTATATCAAACCATTTAGGTCAGTCGGAAAAACCCCTCAGTAGACTGAGCATTTTTCGTCCTATCTTTTTTGTGTCAGTCTACTTCTGAGGCCAATTCAGTCCCCAGAAGAGTGAGCGCTCTTCACGTTCACGCTGCTCTGCGGGGTGAGATCATTCCACTACGTCAAGTTGTGAAGACGTCTGTGATAGGTACAGGCAGCTGTGGACCTGCATGCAGGGTGAGTGCGAGAGAGACACTTCATTTTTTTTGTTTGATATCCAATGTTGGAAGATAAAATGTTGAATGTTGCCTCGCCCTGAGCGAACCCTGTTAAAAGAAAAATTCTGGCAATTGCTCAATATTCTATATGAAAAAAAGGAAAAAAAATCTGCGGATATTTGTATTAAAGCTCTAAGTGTCATTCAACTGACATTAATTCAATTAGTCAAAAGAAATGATTACATGATATTGTTTACTTTATTTCCTCATGAACTGATTACCCGACCACCATGTTGAAGAGCTTTTTAACCACTATGGCCAATTTGCAGTCCATACATTTGATTTTAGGCCAAATGCCTACCATTACTCCTAACTCCATACTACCAATTACTGTTGAATGCACATGACGCAGCTGGGGTTATCATCATGCTTGGTTTGTTTCCGTGCCCTAAAAAAGCCTGAAGGGGGGCAGAAATGTCCTGCTGAGTGAAGAGAGTAATATGTGATTTAGTTGCAGTGGACAGCTGCTGGATACCAGCTTAGCCATGAGCTATCGGCTCCAGAGTCATCAGTGTTTGACCAAGGTGCAGAGCTACAGTGGAGACAGCAGGCCGTGCTGAGGCAGTTTTCCCCCTGACGAGCTCTGCTCATTCAGAAGTGGAAGGGGAATCGACTTTAATTGTTTTTAATCAGCTCTCAACTCTGTCCTAAATCTTTAACACAGAAACTCGCGGCGTGTTTGGTTATCAGGAATTGTGAAGACTAATTTGGGTATTTTTAGACTTATATTTACATTTCTCATCAGTTATGCATTCAAATGTTAGACCAGTGTGAAATGCAGCTGTTTATACAACTTTCACCGCATGAGATCAGCAAAACGTACTTTATCATGGATTGCGCTCGGTCCTCTTTGGCTCAAAAATCTAAATGTGACCTTCGTATTTCTGCATTAAATTTTTTATCAAGAATAATGTCTGCATTATTTATGCTGATCACTCACTCTGTGTCTGCAAACGTGGCTCTCACAGTCGCCCAAACTGTCACAAACATAGCTGGTACTCCTGAAAAACATAATAAAAAAAATATTTATTACAATATCATTGATACAATTACATCCCTATATGGAAATACTCTTGATCACAAAATAAAAGTCCATGGTGAACCTGGGTAGCACAGCATCCACATTGTATGCGCTGTGCTTATGTAACTTATACGCACAGTGTGTACAATGCAGGAACTGTAACTCCCACATTAATGCATGTGGGTCTTCCCACTGTTGTTGCGCCTCCTTTTTTTTCCTCCAAACTTTTTTTGCATACAAATTAGACCGTCAAAACACATTATACATAAGATTTAATTTTGCATGATATTAAACCTACTAATCATATTGTAATCACATGCAAACCCAGAATGTAAATGAAGCAGAACTTACCCCAACCAATCAGAGTAAATCCCCACAGATACTTTCTGTCTGAGAAGAAGGTCATAAAAATGAGGCTATGGAGGTACAGACCCTCCACAAGGATCCAGTAGTAATTGGTTGCCAGGAAGTACATGAACAAGGTAACAACCACCTTGCAGCCGATCTATACACAAACAGCAACACAAGAAGAGGAGATGTCAACTGAAGTGGAAAACATCTGCTGTAGGAAATACAAAAGCTTACGTTGCAGCTAAAATGTTATTATGTACGACTGCACCATCAGTCATCTGTAAGCTGGAGTACGTCAAATGCCTTTAATAGAACTCAAGTAGGCTGTTTTGGGAGAACCAGCTGTGCTACTAGTAGATGAACATATAAAGAAATATAGCTTGCAGCAGAAGTAGAAAAGAAAACGTGGGTTCTGGGCAGTCTAATGCTTGAGCTTTTGTCTTACAGGGATTTTAATAAATGTTTACCTCATGATTTGAACCTTTGGTCATGTTAAAGGAGACGTATTATACCCATATTCAGGTTCATCATTTTAATTTGGGTTATCGCTTGAAAATGTTTACATGCTCTAATGTTCAGTAAACAGATCAGTTTCCTCATACTGTCCATTTCTGCAGCTCCCCTTTCCAGCCTTCCTCTTGGTTCCACTTGGTTCTAGCTTCTGTCTCTTTAAGGCCCCCCTCCCGATGAAACCTGTTCTGATTGGCCAGCTGGCCCACTTTGTTGTGATTGGCCAACCAGTGGATGTAGGAAGTGTCGGCCTCCGCTCTCGCTTTACCTGGCTTTGTTTGTGGGAGTCGAGACTAACCGCTAGACATGCCTTAAGTACTTCCGTAACATGGTGATGTCATGATGACATGACATACAGTATATAACAGAAAACAGGGAACAGCATAGTAGTTCCCCTTTAATTGCTTTTTGGACCATGTGAATTTCCCCTGGGCCCTGCCTGCTTGTGTTGGAGAGCAGTGAAAATCAGGAGACAAGCCACACAAATTGAACACAGGGCAATAATAATCAGGTTAGTGTCATGTGCTTTTGTATTGACAGAATGTATGGGAGTTTCAGAAGTCCATAATGATTTATGCTTTGATTCCATAATCTATTTTCATTATTATTATTGTTATTATTGATTCTGCTCCAGTTTGTCAACCTCCAGATCATTATCAAGCCTCGACTGTTGCTGCGGTATTGTCAATGCCTTGATTATTCCTCTCAGCTCCCTGTACTTCCTGTACTGATTAACACCCTTATAATTATCATATATAATTTTTCTCACCAGTTTGGATTCTAACAAACATTGTTTGGCTGGAGCAAGGCTTTTGCCACGGGCCATCTTTTTTAATCGTAATTTCACGGCTTCAATGGAGACAAAGGTCTGCGACGGAATATTTTTGTTCCTACGAACAAGATCTTTTCTTAAGTTCAGGAGTAAAATGGTATTCATAAAGTTGCTGATTATTAAGCTCTTGCCACTGAAACTTTGTTGCAAAGCCTGTGATGTTTGATTCCCTGAAATAGACGAACTGTATCAAACCAAGACATGAAAGACATAAAAGACGGATGTGGAATAAGATATGTCGATCACTCTACGACGAAATATATGCAGTATGCAAACAAAAGGCGATTAATGAAAAATACATTATAGTGCAAAATTCTGTTTATACCATCCATCCATACAGTAGCTATAAGCCACTAATCCTTGAGCTTGAGGGCCATGGCTACGACCGAGCTGACACATAGAGACGAAAAACCTCTCACACTCGCATTTGTACATACGGGCAATTCAGAGATCCCAATTAACCCGGTTTCCCAAACTCCATAAAGTGGAATACCTTGAAAGGGCTTTTTTAAATCCAAATTATTATGAAACTGTTGCCAATTTCAACATGTGACCCTCAACCTTATCCTTGAGGGTCACAGGGAGACCGTGGGTAAGAGGTAGGCTACCTGGAGAGGTCACAAGTATATACTGTATGTTCACTGTTATCAAGATTTACAAAGATTTATTTTTAATTCATTTTTATGGATATATCTATAGGCATTTTTGTTTCCTACTTCAACAAACAAACCACCGTGAATCCAATGTAACTCAATTTAGAGAGAACTGGGCAAGAAAAAGTGTCCACTTAATATATCGCACAAATTGTTTGTTTGCATATTAAAGCATGCATGAAAAGTAGCCAGTCTTCACCCATTTTTTTTTCACCCGACTCTGAAAGGGAACGCCAAGTACTGGTCTAGTAAAAAACTTGGCGTGGTGACAAACAGTACAGTTTATTTGCTCCAGCACTGGAAAAGCAGGTGAGAAATACCACTTCCTCTCTAAGAGCAAAAAGTTCAACGCCCCGAATGAAATTATCTGTGCATGTAACGCAATTAGATATTGAATCTTCTTATTATGATCTTATTACGACATGATTTTTTTTCTGGAGAAAAAAGAGAAAATACTTTTAGGGTATACGTGCCATAATCTTGCCATACATATTGTAAATAACATGCATAAAAAGGTTTTAATTTGGTCAACTGGATTTGGTTGTTACCTGAGACAAGGCACAATAAATCGGTCTCCAGAGGATCTTTACCTTTAGTTTTTTTTTTTGACATAGGGGATAACCAGTAGGAGCTAAGTGACCAATTTGTAATAAACAGACGGAGCAGGTCAGAGATGTAACCAGGTACCTGACCATGTAGGGCTCTGTGTGTGACTTCAAATCATTCCTGAACTTGATGGGAAGCCAGTGTAAAGATGATGAGATGGTGTGATGTAAGAAGTCTCGCTGGACCTGGTCAACAGCGGTGCAGCTGCTTTTGTAGACGATTCTAAGATGACTTGCCAATGCGGGTGAAAAAAAAAGGTGTCATCTCTCGTCCAGGATGGTTCTACAGTACCGGACTGAAGGTGAAACCTCTTGAAGTATCTACAACCAAGGCCATTTGCCCTCAATTAAACTTTCCTTGAAACCCCCCCCCCCCAACATGGATGTCTGATAATCTTCACACAGAATTCAGTGATTGCTTGTCTGTGTCTTTGTATTTCGTCAGGGACAGAGTGCTTCACGTTGAGCCAGACATGCTGTTAGTGTGTTTCAACCCTTGTTGGTGTACTTACAAACTGTGTTTTGCTGGCTGCCGGAGCCTCCGTGATGGACTTGAGGTCTTCCACAGTGACTCGTTCCATGTTCTCTAAGGCCGATCCGGAGTAGAGTACAACATCTTTGACGAAAATGCTTATGGCTCTTAGCATGTAGGACACAAATAGGTGCATGTGGATGTAGTTCCTGGTGCAGTGTAATCGTCTAGGGAGAAAACAAACAAGAGGCGCAAGGTCAAAAGATAGATCTGCTGAAAATTGTGTGTCTTGTGTGTGGGTGTGTGTGCACGTGTGGGCTGGCACACCTTCACACACACACACACACAATACCCATCCTAATCAGAGCCAGCTGAATTCCACGCTGACTCTAACACATTCTTTAGATTTAGGGGCTTGAAACGCACAAATATTGAAATGCTCCGCTCAAAGTGAGCTGTAAAAATAAAATTGCAAGCATGTGTTGAGAAAAGCATGCAAATTTCCTTCCAGACAAGCACACATTTATCTGTCAAAATTTCTCCCAAAACATCCTGTCTGGGGTTTCACTGTGGAGCGGGCCTTTGAGGTCATGCTCCAGTATTGGAATCCAGTTGCTGGATCAATTGCTGCAAAGGTTACGTCATTGCAGAGCCAAGTGAAGAAAGTCAATGATAACATTTACTACGTAGATAATTACTACACTACAAACACAACATGAACTAGAATTTTCTGAGGTCTCATAAAAAAATAAACAATCATTTAATGCTGAAATAACAACAATTAATATAAACCACCAGGCCACAATAATGAGCTGAATATCTGACAAGCTCCCCCTTAGAAAAATATTGATTTAGTGTAGGAGTAGTGGGCGAAGACTAATCTAGTGTGCATTTCCCTGGTGAAAAATACTGAACACAACTGCTAATGTGAAATATCGCTTTTCTCCCCCTAGAAAACATTTATGAGCTCTCCTGTCTGAAAGCTGACATGTTGAAGGGGAGACACGGCTGGAGTGCTCCGAAGAACACAGCCAGAATGTCAGATGGGCCCCTGGGATAACTTATTAAACTCATTTGGCCCGTAGATTTCCCGGTGCCAGTTGGGAGCGTTCCTAAAGCCTTCTGACTGAACTGCCTGTACAGTAAGTCACACTGGTGGGAACATTGGTAAACAGAGTCTTTACATGAATTCCTCATACTCCCTATGCTCACCAACATACGCAAATAATGACAAATCTACGCTGCATTAATCAGCTGTGAGGAAAAATGATTGAGTTGTTCATATCTTCAAAAAAACTTATTTTATCTAGTTTATATGTTTCAGTGGGGACAAAGGGAATAAGGACACACGTTGTGGCTTAAGAACGGCAATCTCTCTAAACATGGAGGACTTACTAAATCGATATCCAAGCTTTGGCTGTTTGTCGTCAGAAATTGAAATCACCATGAAAACCTAAATGTCAGACAATGAGCCGATGCTTTACCGCGAGCCCGGAGGCAAACATATCATGGTCTGTTAGAAGTCAAAGTAAAAGTCAGAGGTAATGTCCAATACAGTTTGCTTGCTTCATGTTTTTGCCCTGACAAAATATATATATAATAATATTGCATGATTTTGCAGTGGGGGAGAGTTGCATTGTTGTTCGCCCTGCAACCATGCCATTAAATATTTATACTCCTTGCTTTGAACCCTTCTGCAATGACTCTCACCTTTATTTCTGACCCTTTGTCCCTATCTCTCTCTTGAGAGCGTCTGTGGTTGAAATGATTGATCAAACGAACCCAGTGGCAGCTTGGACTCACCGGAAATATCCCAAGATGACAACCGCCACCATGAGTGATCCCAGAGAAATGGAGTACCCCACTGTGTAGATGAGATACAGGCGGTGAAAAACATCCTGTCGGGAGATGAAATTGATAGAATGTCAACAGGGCAGCAAATGGATGAATAGATACACAAAGACTGAGAGGACGACAGCCGATCCTCCCCTTGACCGTATTGAACGGAAATCCTGCAGGTTCGGGTCAAATAACTGCAGTTTTGTAAAGACAAAACTTTAGTTTTCTTCTCTTTTTGCAACCATGATAGGAAACAATTCTGAAATATTGCATAGCCAGTGCACTGTGCTGGCTGCACCCATTAAAGGAGAAACCCCTTTAGGAGAAAAACATATACTTGTTTGTTCGAAATTTCTTTAACCAACCACAATCGACTACTTTTTCTGAACAAAGAGATGTATGCAGACTGTGTGATTGCACGGTCCAAAGCTTTGTCAGAACTTGACACTTTAATTGTGCAAGTTGCTCGCTTGGAAGTTGCTCTCAGTGCTTCCCATAGCAACCCTAACCCTATAATAGGCACCCAAGGGCAGGCTTATACCCACAGCCTACATCCAGTTAGTCAGAATAGGAAAAACAATAAAATAGCATGAAATATGTATAGGAAATATATTGAGTAACATTTCAACTACAGAAAACTGTCAATATATTTCAGGTTCCTCAATAGCCCAGTGGTTAATGTGCATACCATGTGCATAGTTGCACTCCTGTTTGAGAAACTTTATTGCATGTCATACTCCTGTGTACTGTACTCTATATGTACTGTAGTACTGTGTATATACTTTCATTAGACATTACTTTGGATTCTATTCTTAAAGAAAACCTGATGCATGGAAATTAAGGATGATTACATTCAACTAATCAAAAAAAGCATTTCTCTTAACCTAGCTTTATTGCCATTTTTACAGGAAGAAATTGTAAGTAATAATATATAATAAGACGGCAATCAGCACCTAACAGGAAAAAAATTTCTTTAACATTTTTACATTATTTAACAGTCTGTATTTGTATTCTCATGTACAAGGCGAGATGACATTACTGCAAAGTCAAATTTTAGTGACAGCATTATTTAACAAAAGCGATTTCATGAAAAAGATCATGTTTCCACAAAGGGCAGTGTAAATAAAAGACAAATGTTCTCAATCAGTCACACTAAACCGGTAATTTCCACCAAAGCTTAGCTTCAAAGTGCACTAACTTCTGTGTTTTAAGATAAATTGCCACCCGGTGATAGAAATGTCACGAGTACTGTTGGAAACAGCATTTGACACGGGTGATGGAGCGGAGAACCCTGGCAGCCCCCAGGACGATGTAAGGAGGCATCAACTAGACCCTCTGTGCTTTGACATGCTGCCGGGGCCCAAGAGCCTCATGTGATGTAACCAAATACTCCACTGCTGTTATCATTTAGCATCAGTGACCCTGTGTCTGTTTTGTGGTGGCCGATGTGCGGTGTGGCAGTTGTGCTGTGTGTTGGGCTTTCATTCCCGCATATGTATTTGTCATTAACTGCTGCAACCCCTCTCTCGGGAGCCCATCAGCATAAACATCTGAAGTCAGAAAGAAATTGAAGGGTGCAATGATTAAGGTCATGCCCACATCCTCCACACCACATTCAAGCAGGGGCGAGGAAAATGTACATGGGACACCTGATATTTGTAGCATTTCATGGCAAGAAGGAGAAGAAACGACGGCGACCTTCACCAGTCTGCCTTTTAAATCAATGAGTGACTGATTAAAATGCTCCCTATACATTGGTAAAGGGGAAGGTTAATTGAAAGAACTAGCAACAATACAAACTGGGTAGCCACTTAACATAAAATTGTAATATAAAAATACACTTCATTCATTGAAAGGCTATCGGGTATCTAATACGTGAGAGTACTAAACATATATCGTCACCATGGTGGCTGGAGACTGCTCTGACTGCTTACTAATGGTCATCGTTATGGAATGAAGTGTTCAACAGTCGCGCTTAAGAATAAAGTTTGGGTGTCCCCATTCTTTTGGCCATGTAATATTTATATAATTTCAACTGCCAAACAACGAAATACACACATTTAAAGCTGCCTTACTAAACAAAGTAAAGTTTCGATATGCCACAGAGTCTTTGGGTTTAGATGTCTTCTCATTTTCTAGTAACTGGAAGCTGGATATGAGGTTTAGTCATGTAAGTCTTGCTCTGCCGCTTGCTGTCACTGAATGAAATGCTTTCTGGCAGGGTTTGCGATCTGCAATCAAGACTAACGTGACACACTTTTGTGTTTATATTCAAATGAAACTGCATTCAACAAATCGCGGCTTCATATCACCACAAAGAGGCCACATTGCCACCCTGTCATTACTGTATCTCCCCTCTCATCATCTCAACATTTCATTAAATATGATTAAAGTTAATTCACATTGTACATTTCTGAGAAAGGCAAGACAAAAAAAAATCTGTTAGGCATTTCACAGGGACTGTAATTGCAGGGTAAAATAGTACAATTGTTGCCTAAAAGCCTGTAATATCTAGTGTGACGATGCAGTCAGGAAATGCCTTCACGAAGGCTCTTGCTCTTAATTATTGTGGAAGAAGACAGTGTAATTGTGTCAATTAGCATTTAAGTGGAAATGAGGCCAATCTCACCTTTTCATGGCTGTGATTGTAATGGTAGAGGAATTTTGCACATTCGTTATAATTGGCCCAGGTCTTGTTGATTGTAGCCAGCTCCCACGTTCCGTTGTTGTCACACCGACGATATGCGAGTCCTAGACATGACGCAGACAAGTTTAGTTTTAATTACAGTGTTTGCCAGCTGTTTTCCAGCACAGCCAATTACTCATTATCAACTTGTTTTCATTAAACCCTCCTGATAACAATTAGTGTCTAAATACTAAGTTCAGGCACCTGGTGAACACACACACACACACACACACACACACGCACAAACACACGCACAAACACACATACAGCGCACACCTCACTCCCCGTCTTGGCTGCCATGACAACCCTCGCAGGAACCTTTCCCCAGTAGAATCTTTCCCTCACAGGAACCACACCTTCAGCACAGCTCAAAGAGGTGTAATCTGTTTGCACCCAGAGATGTCAAAACCAGCATAAATGCAGCGCATGTATGTGCAAGGCACATGCCTCACCCATGGATAAGTTTTCATAAGTCCTTTTTTATATAAAAAAAAAAGGGAACACAACGGATTTTATTTCCTGCCACTATTTGAATGTTTCAATACAAATATTATTGTTTGTAGTCTGAGATAAATAGCACATGTTTCATATTAGTATTTGTTACAGGCAAAAATAATCCATACATTAGTTTTTGATTATTTTGAATCAAAAAGTAGTTGTATGAACTCCGGTCAAAGAACCCTAAAGGCCATGAATAGCAAATAGGAGTTTGACACAACAGGAGGGTTTAAACCTGCATCATTTCATGAAATGCAAAAAAAGATTATGATTGTATAGTTTACATTAGCATTGAAGCCTGGTGCTCTTTCACCGACTGAAAGTGAACTTCAGGTTTTCATCTGCCGACTGTTTCCAGGGCCAGACTTACCTTTATGGTTGAAGTCATAGATATACTCTGGACAGGAAGTGGATACAAGCTTTCCCGGAGGCCCTTCAGGCCAGCAAACGATGCCATCCCATTCTGGTGAGCAGAAACCATCTGCAGAGACAAAGGCAGGGCTGACTTTTAAAGATAGAGCCAGAGAAAACTGTTCATGCTTGGCTCCAGCATAACATGGCTACAGGCATTAACAAGAGCTGTCAATTTAAAGGATGCTGTTGTCCTTTAAAAAAACTAGGCCAGTTGCATGAACTTTACATATGTGTAAATTATGTAACCGTGTAAACTGTGTTCAGTCGGTTTTGTTTGAGAACACACACACGTTTCAACTCCCCGTGTACTGTGACATTATCAAGAGTTGACGATACCCTGAATGCTAATAACACGTTGCGTGTCTTTGTGTGTTCATTACCGCCTGTTTGTTGGCCGGCGCAGATTTCCCCAACAACTACATTGTTGCTGACATCAAACTGTTTTTATGTTGTATGGATGTGATTTAAACGTTTTCCTGCAACACTGGCTGCATTGTGTTATCCTGAATAGCCCCTTGCTGCAAAATAAAATGCTATGTTACATACTGTTTTTTTCCCTTTTTGCAACATGAGGTTGTTTTTGACCTGCACCACATTTAAATTAATTAGGGTTTAAGGATATTTGGAAATTTCATAAAACTGCAAAATATACCGCTCTCAACTTCATCAAATGTAAGTGTTTTGTCTGACACACTTTACAAATCGACAAGACAAGATAAAACAAAGAAAAAGAGCAACTTTTAAAAATCTTTTTATAAAATAATCCAATCTAATTTGGCTACTTGTTTCAGCTTTAGACTTGGTTAATGGGGATCTCTCTTTTTCACTATCTAATAAACTTAGTACTACTATTTCTACTACCAATAATAATAATAATAATAATAATAATATCTTGTCTTCTTGAATGTCTCATCTCTCCACCTTTGCATGTTTAAGTGAATAATCAGGACCATGTGAACCCACTTAAAGAATTCAACTACTATAATGCATCCTTTAATTACACTTAACATGTTTTGTGTGGAACAAAAGGATTGACTGGTCAAATGACACTCGGAGGTATTTTCGTTTAAGGTTTATAGATTTCGAGGCTGCGGTGAAGTTCATGTCGAATGTAAAAAAAGAAGAAAAAAAGCCAAGGAATCATTACAACACCAGCCTCTCAGTATTTCTTTCTTTCTTGAGATTCCCACAAGATTGCTGACTGTCTGCGTTTTCAGAAGCTCACAGAAACGCCGTCGTGTATTTTCGGCGAGGAATGCACTCGGTGAGATTTTGTGAGAATGAATCTATACTTGGTTCAGACAAAGAGCTGCAGGTTCAAAGGGAACCGAAATCGGTTTCGGAGCACAGAACCCCCTAATTGTCAGCTAAACCGTGGACCTCAGTCCTCTGATAGTGGGAGCGAAATCCCTTTCCCCACAGATCCCTGCCAAAAACCTCCCTTATGGTTTGGCATTTATGTTGTATTATTGAAAACATCTGCCCCACTTTGACCACTAATAAGTAGCTAAGGATAAAACTAAAACGATCCTCTCTTTGCAGTAGATCCATTATTTTCTCATTCCTGTAATCAAAGTTACAAAGGAACATCTGAGGCAATGACGGCATGCTTTTTATTTGCCCGTCACTTGGAGCACGAAATTAAAGAGCAGACTGAGTGGAGCTGACGGATTCCTCAAGATCTCTGTTGGGAGAAAAACAGCGTTTAGTTCTGAAAATCACACTGACCACACATCCTGGATGTAAAAGTAGAATTGCTCTTCACTTTTGCCATTGGTTTTATTACCATAGGACCACCTACTAACAGGCTTAAATTAAACACTGAACACACACATATATAATTTCCCGTAAATTTCTTGACCATGATTTAAATATAAATGTGACTCCATGGGGACTTTGGTATTAGTGATGTCACTGGGGTTTTTAATGAGGTTTTCTTTCCCCCCAACTCATTTGATTCTGACCTGCAGATGTCAAAACACATATTGCAAATTGTCCTGATACATGCAACCTTTTATAATGATTGCTGATGTTATTCTACTCCCGGACCACAAGCCTGAAGTCTGAGCTATTTTTTCACACTGCAAGGTCTGGGGCATTGAACCCACATCCCTCCACTGTCCTCTCCAGGCAAACCTCAGTGTTTCCCTCAAAGAAAACCTTGTCTCAGCTGCGTAATGGAGACTTTTTTTTGTATTTAAAGCACAAATGAGAAACAAAAACAAATAGATAAAAAGCTGAAATGCAACAAACCTAAGTTTCAGCCTCACACAGGATTTAATACTTTTCAAGGAACCTAGAATTGCACAGTATATTCATTACTCTGAACAAATCCTACATTTTCACACTGGTAGTGGTCTAAAATAGTCATCACTCCACATCTCCTATAATAGTTCAGAAAACCACAAGTTTACAGCGCCAAAAAAAGAAGAAAAAACTCTGGGGGTGGTAAGGCAAGACAAACACAGATGTAAAGCCAAAGTCCTAAAAAATGCACACTAGCTGCTATTCTTTGAGATTACCTCAACCCACAGAGTCAAGGTTGCACCACAATGCACGAAAAAAAAGAAATAAATATATGTGAAAGAACAAAATAACAAGAGTGAATTCTGTCCAAATCCTAATAACCCACCTCAAGGAGAACGCTTACATGGGTCGTCAGAAAGCACAAGCGGGGCTTTCCTTGAACTTTATCTCCATTCTTGACAGTCTCCATCAATTGACTCTACATCACAGCGAAAACCACAACCCAGGTCTTAAATGATTTCCACATTACACAGTTGCAAACAAACAGCCAGATGAGATGCTGAAGTTCAAATCGAGTTCAAATGAAGTCAAGTCAAAGCATTTAATGTACCATTAAGTAAAAGAAAGAAAAAAATCTCAAATCAAGCATGTTAAACGAGCACATATGTGCTTATCCAGGCACACACGACAAACACATTGGGGACTCTCTTTCTATTTATTAAAGTAATATGTTCAGACTAATTCCCTCAACTGTTATGTGATTGAACGGACATGTGCAACCTTCCAAAAGAGGTCAGGGAACTGCCACCACAAGCAGGATGAGTCATGTCCGGAGTGTGCCAGCATCATCAGGTATGCAGGTCAGCTCTCGTGTACTTTACCCCCTGAAACAGCACCCCGAGCATTTCTCAGACCTCCTTGATGGGCTTGTAGAGTCCAAGCATCTTCGCCGGTGCACAGACAGAGAAACACACCCGTGAAGTGTATTTAGTGTACTGCACTATAGGGCTACCCTTAATGATTCATTGTAGTGGTTGATGATTTTACTGCACAGACCAGGCCGCCAACGCGCAGCCTCAGAAGAGACCGACCCTCTGACCACTAGGCCAAAACTCGTGTCGCCGCTTCGCTCGCTAGCACGTCTCTTTCGGTGTCGGGGAGTGATGTTTACAAACTGCACAGGCGGTGATGTGTGGTGCGGTCCGCACCGGTTTTTTTTTGTTGTTTTCAATTTCCAGTACCAACAGCTAGCGGACTGTGAGTAAATATCTGGCTATTTTTACAAAAAGTTGTTTTGGATCAAAAATCGCTTACTGCCCCTTTAATCTAACAATTTTTATGTTATCTGATTCATAAAAAAGAAGAAGTAAGGTTAAGAATTATTGATTATTGAAAAATCAAAACAGACCTGACATATGTAGCATTCATCTATTCAAGATTGTGTGAAATTAGTTTTAATGCCACATGATAAAGAGAGAGAAAAAAAAAAAGGTAAATAAAAAGAGAACTGCAGATGTGCTTGGTGGTGGCTGTTGAAGTGTGACACCAGACTCGCCAGACACTATGACATGTCAGGGTGGATTAATCATGATGTGGTCAGATGAGCCACACAGACTCCCATTTGAGAGACGCCTAATGTTTGACAGGCTGCTCTGCTTTTCATTAGCATCTAAGGCCGTCCTGTTAAAAGTGCAGCGCTGTTATATGAACCCTGAACGTCTTTCACAAGTTGCTGTTCGGCGCCTGCAGTTTCTCGATAGTAGCAATTCTGTCATAGTTTCTCACATCCAATTTGAGATTTGTGGATTTTTATCAAAACCATGAAAAGTTGGACATACCACACAGGGCAAAGTCACTACAGGGATTGGTCAACAAAGGTTTTCTCTGTTCGGTGCCTGGAAGTAAACACTTTTAATTATGTGTTTCATTTAAAGGGGGTTTCGTTTGGAGGGTCGAGGAATCCAATGCGACCACAATGCACTGGGGTTAAAGAGAAAATAATATGATTGGTTTGACTGTGGAATCCAAAACCCTCCTCTGAACAATCAACTGGGAAAATGACAGCAACCACAATGAGATACAGTAGATGCTGGTGTCTGCTGGAAAATGGTGCTCCTCAGACACCCATAAATACACAAATACACCCCAGGATCAGCTTCGATCCCAGCCTCTGAAAGCCGCAGGGAGGACAAAGGAAACAGAGCAGCATTTTTAACTGTAAACCTCAACTTAAGATTACACACTTAACTGCCTGGCAACTGTTCCGCAAAAGGCTTTTAAACACATCAGCAAAAAGTGAGCAAAAACAGCCCCCCAAGCATGACAATCTTTTCTTCATCTCTTTTTGTTTAATGAAGCATTTCGTGGTGGTTCTCGTAGAATGTGCTGGAGTCCCATAATCGGCAATCACCTTCCAACAAGTCACCAATCACGTTCAATCAATGCAACAAGGCGGTCTTAACAGTCTGACATTCTCTCGTGATCATCATGCATTGGCTACGGGTTGTGGCACTATTTAGTGTGTTACAGTTCCTGGCAAACGAATGTCTGTGCTGATTGATTTCTTCCTCCATCACTCCGGCCTCCTGCTGGTACTCGTGGCATCCCCCTGCCCTGTCTATTACAGTGTACATGAGGTTTTGTTCTGTGCCGCCCCTGGGGGATTTATTGCACTCTCCATTGAACCTCTCGCTCCAGCTGGAATTCATTGGGGAGATCCCTCAATAGCTGAGCCTTATTCGGACAAATAAAACCATTTGGCTGAGACAAATCGTTCAGTCTCTTTCAATATAAGCGTCTCTGACGGATTTTTTTTTCCCCCCCGAAGGAAACTGTTGCCATAATCGAGCTAATGAAGTGGGACCTTGCCATCGCATGAGTCCAGGCTAGTGGCGTGGGTGTTGGGAATGTCAGCGCCGGTCCCTCAGTCTGTCGGTGTGGACTGAATTGTACATACATGAACACATATCTGACAGTTTCCGGTGAAATTTTGGTGTAATGTCTCAAAAACAAGTATTCATTTTTCCTCTGACTCTTCATATAATGCCATCAAAGCCATTCTCTTCAGCCTAAGCTGTCCTTTGGTTTTGTGCCTATTAGCAAATTTTAGCATTCTAACATGCTTAAATGATATGGTGAACATGATCATTATTTACATTGTCTTTTTATATCTTTTTTTTTTATTTTACATACAGGCATGTGACCTGAAAACCGAATTCTTGTTGGAATGCTGATTTTAATTGTCTCTGATTTGTCTGTTTTTGTGAAAGCACTTTGTGTCGCTACTTCTGACAGGTGCTATATAAATACAATTATTATTATAATATCATTATTAGCATTGTCAATGTGAATGTTAGCATGCTGACATTAGCATTTAGCTATCAGTGCCTGCGTAAAGCCCCACAGAGCCACTTGCATGGCTGCACACTCTCATACTCACCAGGAACCTTGTGCTTTGAATTGATGTTACCCTCACACTTGCGTTTGGCTTTGAACAACAGGCCTATCTGTTCATCCTTTGTGAGCACGTCATCTGTGTAAACCTGCAAACATGGAAAATGACATGATTAGGGCGTTAGGGAAGTGTAACTGTAAAATGCATGATGCGTGCTGTAAACCAAAATCCAAATCTCCAATGCTAAGCCCCGCCACTTACAGTATCACAAAGCACCATGACAGTTGTGTTGATGTGTCCAAAGATGTAGAAAAAAAAGATGGGAATTATTTTTTTTACTGCACATTTGTGGTCCCATCTGGATCTGAAGCAAAGGTCTCTTTGCTCCTCAAGTTAAAATAATGAGCATGAAATGCATCAATTGGCTGATATCCAGACAAGATTACGTCTTCACAGCTGCTTCAAAACCCTCTAACCACTCTCTCCATCCCTGGTCATGGTGCTGTGGACAGCACATCTAAATCCAGTTTCCTGCAGTAAAATACTCTCTTATGTTAAATGGAATTTAAAAGCAGCAGTGAAAGTGAAAGCAGTAGGCTGGCCTGCATGTTTGACAGCCTGTTCGGTATCCGGAAGATTAGATTGTACTTTTACTAAAACAGTAAAGGCTAAGCAGTGTATCTGTATTTTAACTGTCATATTTTTCCTATATAAAATAATACAAATAATATCAGTTCCACTTGTTGTCCATAGTTGCAGCTTGTTTTCCTGTGGTTAAATCATCTATGTGGTGACTAATCAGACACGACAAGGCTACAACATGGACAAAAAACAACATTTTAGTCCCAATATTTCCTTACACCTTATATTTTCTCAGCTTTTGAACATTGTGTTTGACTGTGGCGTGGTACCTCAGGTGTGGTTTTCCAGTCAAGGGAACATTTTCCATTCTAATAGGTCACACTGACTGACTGTTTGCTCGTACGGATCACTTTTGGGCAATGACAAATATGACTGTATTCAAAAAGGCCACATTCATTTTTAACAGAGCGTGACGAGAAAGGTGGAAAAAAAACCATAACAACTCAAGCCCAGCACTAATCCTAAAGCATAGATCAGGGCACAAATCACCAGGATTCTCTACGCTGCCATACATTGACATGGTGCTTTAAGGCAGAACGCAATATGTATCCACCCAAGGAAACATGAACTAACATGTGTGCAATGCCTGGAGAGGTGGCTAAAATAAACTTCCTGTCTTCTCTTTTTGGTTCAATGATGCAGCACAAACTGCACAAATTAAAGACAGACGTTTTTCTCAGAGCACTAGAGTCCCTGGCTGCGGTTGCAATTGTTGGTTTCAGACACAAATCCCAAATTTGGATCTAAAGAAATCTAAAAAAGAACAGTGCTTGTTTTCATAGTGATGGGCAATTCAGATTAGTCGCTACATGCACGAGAAGGAAGAAACCGTAAGAGACAGAATGAGTGAAGAAGTAAATTCATACACAGGTTAAAAAAATAAATAATTGTCCAACTGAAAAAAAAAAAAAAGTATCACAGCCTTTCCCAGGGCTAACTAGATTTCTAGAATGTGATAGAGGCCACAAAATGAATCAAACAATAAAACCATAGCATCTGCACCAGCTTAATTAAAGCGAAGGGAACGTGGAGATAATGTTATTATAATATAATTGCAATGTTCTGTTCTGTCTAACACTGCAATTAAGTGTTACTGATTTGCCTATGTCTCCTTTATAAATTAGAGTGTTTCGAACTGGCCAACATGATTTATCTGTTAACGTCAGATGTTGAGAAAAAGTAGGAATCATCAGAAAATTCAAGAGGAATGAAACTCATTATGTAGCAGCCGCAAAGAAGCTGTAAGAGTAAATAACTATAGTGCAGAAAAACAGTACTCTGAAAAAGTATAGTGCAGAAAAAAACAGTCCTTATTCTGCAATTTCATTGCAGAATAAGGACTTTTTCAAGAACCTCAAACTTGTACTACGGCACAGTAAACTGAGTAAATGCACTTGTATTTAATCACTAGGAAGCTTGTGCAGTTACTGCAGTAGACGTCCTGCACACTGGGCAGCATCTATATTTGTGCAGTTGGCTGCTACATATGACATGAGAACCACGTACTGCGGCGGAGCAAACCTATGATATTTTCCAGACTCTTGAAGCGCTCCCTGCTGCCTGTTTATATTCTGTATGTAAGAAACGTCTAAATCTGCGCGCTGACACAAAGAGTCGTTTGAGAAGCAAGACATGTATACATTGTCTCCGGTGCGAGTGCGTAACTTCGTGGACTTAAAATTGAACTGTAAATACCAAGGTGTCATGGGTTTGCTGCACACAAAACCATAATACCTCAATCCATCAATATTTTCACTACTCACAGCCCTGAAATAAGGATGTCCAGTCCGGGAGCTGAATAGGGTTACAGAATGAAGACGTTTATGGCTTTGCACAGTAAACAACCACAGATGGAACAACATTCGACCGCAGGTGAACAAGGATAGATACTACCTGTTTACTGTGCTAACTATGCCAATATAGAATATTCCACTGACAGCTCCTGCAGACGTTGACACTATTTTCATTTAGGCCGGTGTTACTTTGGGTGAAAGCTTAGACCAATGTCAGGAAACCAGAGACAGTGGATCTGGAGGCTTAGTGTCATTACCGTCACAGTATAGTCCACTATATTACAGAGAAGTCAAGTGATTTCGTTATTCATTAGTAGATCAAATAAAAACAGCTGTTCATTTCTATTTTATGTATCTGCTACAGGTATAAAGTTGTATTTTTTTGTCATCATGTTCAGCCAGCTAGTTTACCACAATGTAGAATCATAGGGTGTGCGTTGTACAATTTGCTGTTTTTCAGCTATTTACTACACCCCTGCTGAGTGAGACTGTTGTTCCAACACATTAAGAATAAATATCGTAACCTTTACAGCGCAGATCGAGCCCCAGTGAAACATGAAACTAAAGTGAGGCATTGGAGTTTCGGGGTTTATTTACTTTCTCAAAAACTAGAGGATTTTCTCCTTCAAGACTCCTGCTTGCAGGGATGTAGAAGAGGATCATTTACCATTTTTAGAAGAGAATCCTGGGTAATAAGTGTGCCCCCTGATTATTTCTGAAAACTATTCCTCCTCCACTGGCCAGCATCCAAACCTCCAAAGTAAACACAAGTCTCATAGGGAGAAACATGGACATTCTTATTTACTGCTTTTCATTCATAACACAGTATTCTTTTTGTTAAATGCTTTTGAGCGTGTGCCAAAATGGAAATTAGAAAAATATACACCATATGAATATGTGTGTTTTCATCACTGGTCCCTAGAATACAAACTCCACTTGAATAGACCACAAGTTTCTATTTGTCTTCGCAAACTGCGGCTTGATGACTTAAACTGCAGCTCTCTGCAAGGATATAAGACCAATATTGAGAGAACTGTATTTAGGCTGGTGTGTCACGACAGCGTTGAACCACCATGACTAAATACTGAGATTGAAGGAACATTTACAATTTAGTTTTAGTTTTCTAATTCCAGCATTTTGCGTACGAAATTATTTTAGTAACCAAATGTTGTGTTTGGTTATAAAAGAATAACTTGTGCTGTGCCTCCGATGAATATCACCACTGTTCATTTGTTGATTCTTCAATATTTTGTAAGAAAATATTTTAAAAATACTTACATTAAAACGTCGTCCATCAGACGCCATGCATGCATTAAGTGGAGACACTGGGTTTCCGGCACATTACCAACAGTCTTGATTGTAGAGAACCTTATGCTTTCTTTTATATTTTTCAAGAAAGTTGTGGTTGACCAAAGTCATTTCCTGAAATGCCCCGCAGTGAACCAGAGAATCAAATGCTGGAGCTTTCGTGGTAGACTTTCATCAGAAAGCACCAAACAAAAAAGGCTCGAGTGTCCAAGAAGTTTAAATGAACTGCAAAAACATCACTGGGGTCAATGGAGCGCAATTATCTGTAATCAGCCAACAATGGATTTAATCTCAGAGGGATCTCACCACCATTAAAAAATGTCTAAATACAACGACAACAAAACCTCTTGAAGGCCCGAAGTTCACACTGACATCTCTTTTCAAATGTTTCAAATTAATGTTGTTATGTGATAGCCAGTTGCAAAGAGGCAGACAGAAAAAACAAGGGGAGAGAGAAGGGATGTGACATGCAAGCAGAGGCCCACAGCCAGAGTCAAACCTCGAAAACTGTGGTCACATAGCGTGCACTGTAATCGTTTGGCCACCAGAGCACTCCAGCACTAACATATTATTTTTTACAGTAATAATGGCCGATCGCTGCAGATGTGTAGCGGAGAAAGGTCATCTCATAATTCGCGACAGATCTGGAGGGCATGAGGAAGGTCCTTAAGTCCCTTTAATAAAGATATTTTGAGTCAAATCCACTTATGACGGTCTACAGTTGAGAGCAAAAGAACCTCACCATCAACCGACACAAACCCTCCCCTGAATCAAAGACTAGTTGTTTTATTCACCATGGTAATCATAATATGTGTTAATGATGGTCTGAGAACTGGAGGCCGAGCTTGACGGTGGCGATAGAGGACCACTGAGAGTCCATAGTGTCGAAGAGCGGAGTCTGCTCAGTCAGTCACCGGCTGAGAGCCAAAACAAAGCGTCTGCAACACGAGCAAAACTAATTCAGAAATGTGGTGTGACCGAACAATTGTCACAGAATAATAAAAAACATAAAAAGACACATTGGTTTCCTCGATACCACAGCTAGAATCTGATGCTCGCCGGACCAATCATCCAGATTAAATCCGAGTATCCCTGATAGGAACATCCAGCTGTAAATTTGCAATACAGTTTGTCCATTATTTTAATACACTATGATCATAAAGCACAGTAGCTGTACGAAAAAAAAAGCTGCTGCAGTTGTCTTTGCATCCAGTGTTTATAAAAAAAAAGCGTAATCCCATGTACCTGTATTATAGATACAATGTATTACAGTGCATGGTGATCATGGCACATTTCTTTGCTAATGTAAAGTGTAATCTTGAAAATTTTACATAATTCAGATGCATTTTCTCTCACACTGACGTCTCTATGAGATACAGTACCTGGTAATGTGTGAGATGATGTTACTAGTTTTCATTTCAGGTTAGTCTTCACATGATTTTGAAAACACAAGATTAGTATTCAACGGACAATTACGTTGTTTATATGCTAGATGAAGGGTGAAGCAGTTTGCTGTTGAAAAACACGCGCACTGTCTGGATTCAGTTTTTTGAGATGTTTTTATTGTCAACATAAACCCTCTGATCCCAACTCTGCTCGTATTTTCACTGGAATTACCAGCCACGTTAATTTTTTCCTATCATTTCAGAGTCATCCAATAATGCCTCCCTCTGTTATCGGTCGGCGAGGATGAGATTTCTCGGTGAATGGTCGTATAAAGTGAGACATTCCGTTCCAGATCACACTTCATCACTGGGATGATAAATAATATACAATAATATTTACTCTGCTCGCTGTAAAGCGCCTCTATTATGGGAACACAGTTGAATGTTTGTTTTATGTACGTGTTTTGGTCATTTGCCATTCTTTGCACCATAAGCTAACATTCACTTCCTTGTTGTTGGCATATATTCAAAATTTGATCCCAGGGGCTTTTTTGACTTTCCTGTGCATTTTTTCTCCACAAAATAGGGGGGTCCAGAAAATTTTAACTTCGCTGAATCTTGTTTTTAATGGCCTGTCCTCTATCTGGAAAAAAACATGAATATGTTACTTTTGACATATTGCACCGCATGAATGTTTTAGCGGATGAGGTTCCTGGATATTATAAACTCTATGAGTCAGTGCCACTCCTCTTCAACTGTGCAATTTGCATTTGATGATAAAAACCACAAACCACAAGGCTGGTTGTCCTTTGGAAATGCTTGCAAACCACACTCTGACTTAAAGCAGCATTTAGTCCCTAATTATACCCTGCTCTGGTCTTAAGCTTGAAGAACAGCACTTTTGTCCTTGATGGAAACATTGTGTGCGCCCTGAGAGGCGGCACACATCTTGTGGAGTCCAGATAGCTGTGATAGTATTGTTCTTTGCATTTAAAAGGATTATTTTGTATGTTATGTAAGTGGTTTGATACACAAGTAGCCTGGGTTGTTTCTTTCAATGAAGCAATGCAAATGCAGCATTTAATATTCATCAAAGGCTTAATGATTACGCAACAATCAAATGCACTAGACATTTCATAATATCTTAATGGATGTCACGGAAGTGTCAGCTACTGACACACGAGGCAGACTGTTGTCAGGACAATGAGTTGAAACCAATGTATATATAGTCATTTTATATATACGGATTATGAGGGTTGCAGGTTAAAAATATGTGTAATAAAAATAAGTGTAATCCATAAGACCTTCAATGTAACAGATTGTGTAGTTGTAGCACACACACACACACACACACACACACACACACACACACACACACACACACACACACACTGTAGCATTAATGGCATATGATAGCCTCTCAGTCACAGCTTGGACACATCAGCGCTAAGCTTCTGAATCACAGCAGCTGGCGATGAAATATAAGATGATGCCAGTATTCATATTCAAAAAGCATTTTTTGGATTCGTGATCATGTTCCCCAGTCAAGGACTAGTAATAAGAAATACAACCTACACTCCATTTTTGTTAAAATATAGACTTCAGCCATTGAAAAATGATTTTCTAGGTTTTCCACGTGTTAGTAAGAGCTGTAATAATGGACGGAGTGTGAAACCTGTGAGACTAATTAAATAGCAGCGAAACACCTTGACTTACAATAATTGTGCAGGTGATCGCAGAAAGAAGGCCTCTACAATATTCATCCGGATGGACGGCAGGTATGTTCTAATGGACTCATCCATTTTTAAATGAGACTCTGACCAAAATACATACTGCTGAAAGAATAAAAAGGATAAGCCTTGGCATGTCTGAAAGCTTTCCAAAGGGCATTTTTCACACAAAAGGATTCATAAATGAATGATGACAGAGAATTGACTGTCAGGTGAGGTAGACTCAGTGGTTCAGGTTCGAGCGGCCACGTCGCAAAGGCTTGATCCTGTTCATTCAGATCTGCGTCTTCACCACTGTCACAAATGATTCTCAGTTTCAGATGCTAATAAACCCACCAAATTTTGCAGAACCTTGTTCTAGTACTGGAGCACCGGATCTCACCGTCAACATTATCATTAGTTACCTGCAGGGAGTTTCTTCAATTTATGTTCCACTTCATTTGACATCACAAAGCCGATGACTTTACGAAAATAACACCTTCACAAGTCTAAGTGGATCTGAGTGTCAACAACCATCGATCCACCATCAGCAACTTCAGCATGCAGATCGTTCTGCTCGCTCGAGCCTGCTGCTGTATGTCAAGTAGATACTCTGTCCATAAAGGAATACACCAAGTAACTGCTATTATTTTACCCATATTTGCCAACATGGAGGACCAAATAATGTGTTATTTTACAATGCAGTATAATGCCACAACACCGCAAGCTACAACTTTGTCTAGAGTTAGTGCGTCGCGGTCGTATGCCTCTGCAAGCTAGTCAAATAGCAGGAAATGTGGTCAAAATCTTCTCTTGTGTCCCTGAGTTGCAGAACATAATGTGTCAATGGGAAGTTGACCTTTGATATTTCGGATACAAGATATCATAATTGTGTCACTTGTCTGAATATGATGTCATAAAAGCGCATTAATCCTTGCGAATTCTCAAAAAGGGTTTTTTTTTAAGGTCCCCTTGACCTTTGACCTTTTATAACTAAAATCTAATCAGTTCATCCTTGAGCTAAAGTGAATGTTTGTACCAAATTTGAAGAAATTAGATCTAAGCCTTGTTAACTCAAATGAGATGGATGGATGGACAGACAGGTGGGCTACCTGAAAACACAATGCCTTTGGTCACAGCTGTCAACAGCTGAGGAGGCATGAAAATCACCACCTGTGGCCACCCGGGAGCCACCATGAGACCTTTTAAATGAATTGTCAAAAATGGTTAAACATTCTGTTTTTCACAAAGGCAGTGTTTATCAAATGAATCTATTTAGTACAAAGGCAGCTTCACACATTGTCAATCAGTGTGATCGTCAAATTCCCTGAATTGATTATGTGGTGGGCGTGTTTGTTCTCAATCAAGAAAGTCAATATTGACTGATATCAACAAATTGAACACACCCACACGTAGAAGATTCTGCAAACTTCATGAAATGAAGGTCAAAAACTTAATTCGATGAAGTTTGAAAAAAAAAAGAGCTACTAAAAAAAACGAATGGAACATCACTATCAATAAGGGTTCAGTTTCTTGTTATTCTATTCTATTCTATTCTAATTATGATTATTTTAAACTGTTCATATCGAATCCGCTATCCCTTTAGTATCATTATTAGTAGCCATTTGGGCAGTGTTGCAGATTAAGCAGAGGTAGTTTGTGGAAATAACAGATTTAGAGAATTCTGGCATCAATTTAAAACAGCTAACTTGAAAATTTAAATTAAAAAATATACTGAATTAGCCTAAATGAATATATAAATACATTATATTAACACAACCTGGGTAATTGTTCCTGTAAAGTACTTCTCTGTAACATTTTGTAGGAAATTGACATTTTCTCAATGTGTAATATTGTAATAAAATGTTTTAGCAATATTGCAACTAAAATTATCAACTATTTTGATAATCAATTAAGTGTTCATTTTTTCAGCGACTATGGAAAAAATATTTGTTTTATGTGATAGTAAGCTGAATATTTTTCAGTTTTTGGATGATGGTCAAACTAAACAAGACATTTCAAGAGCATTATTTTGATATGTCATACATTTAATACGTAATCAATGAATTGGGTACATAGGAAGATTAATGAAAATAAATGTAAGTTAGAGGCTCCCAGAAATGGATCTGGTTGATCTATGATTTATAGTCAGATGCTGTGATGTCTGAAAATCAATGTTAAAATTCAATAAACCAGAAAACAAAAAACGCAGATGCAGTCACACAGTGACAAAAAGCGTTTCTGCACCAAGTGTGTTGTGTGCCATTACCAGCGAGAGCAGAGCATAACACTGCAATCAGTGCAGGGTGGCCGGAGTTTAACATTTGAGTGAAGAAGAAGCACAAAGACATGACGCATGAAGAGGGCAACACTTAAAGCAATCAGCCCCGTCTCCACTCTTAACCAAAGGTAGACCAGGCACCCTGCTGCCTGTGAAAAATGAGGACAAGGACAGTGTTTGTATAAAACCCCTAATTGCAACATCCTTCCCCCAAATAACCCGCCAAATTGTGGACTAATTAGGAAAACTTAATCACGAGAGGCGTCTCTCTAATTGCCAGGTACTATTCCACCATTTTGATTAAATAATTGAAGAGGCTTATTAAAAGAGGATAAGCCTTGTGTCAATGGTCACCTTGACTGAAATCACAAAGCAAAGGCAACATCAAGTTGAAGCTCTTTAATCTAGGAGACCGGAAATTACACACTCATTAATGAACAACCATTTGCATTTCCTGCGGACAAATTACTTAAATGTATTCTAATTTATCTGTAGCACAGGGTTATTCTCATATTGTTTTTATGTTTTTGACATTTTTTTGAATGAAAGAGAAAAACACGCATGTTGTGTCGGCCCCTAAAGCACGGCTGTAAGGGTTGAAAAAGAACATTTACATAACTATTCTGAGCATGATTTCCAGGAAAAAGCAATTACACAACATAAGTCCCCTTGAAACACAAGCTATTAAGAAGCATTAAATATATATATATATATATATATATATATATATATATATATATATATATATATATATATATATACATACATATATATATTGCACTTTAGCTTATATAAAAGAATGAATCACGAGATTGCTGTGCTTTCTGTGACACTTCAGACAAAAGTAAGTAAAGCCAATAAACAATGTGCCTATTGCTTTTATTTTAAGACTGATATTCAAGTTTCTAATTTTTTAGATCACATTCAAAAGCTGCTCGCAGGTCTGTTGAGTCTATAAAAAGCTGTTCTCATACAAGTCTGATACTATACAGCCATTAAAATGATGTGCAGAGCCATTAATGGATTAACTGCAGAGTTACATACAGCATATACGTCACATCATGACTGTGTTTAAAGGATTTAATACACATCAGAGACACAAATGTTAATGCGCTGCGGTTGAGGATGAGGAAGCTCAGACTGTCTGGTGAGTGAAGAAAATGCAAGCGCACATGGGCAGCACACTGTAGCCAGTGCACTCCGACTGAGAGGCCTGCAACTGCCCTGTCAGCATGATCTTTCCACTTACTACAAGGCCACTGGTGCTGAGGTCTTTGAACCATGTTTTTATTTGACTGAAAATGACTCGCGCTCCTGGGTAAAAGGCAGAGTCCATAGCAAAAAGGCAAACAGTGTGCACGGATGAGAAGGACACAAGTCAATATATACACATTTGGCCCCATTGTAAACACAGCAAAGCAGCGCAGTTCGCGTGAATGTGCACAGCAAATCAGTCACTGAAATACAAAACCATCTTAATAGACTGGTTAAGGTGTTTTTTCATTTCATTTTTCATTTTTTTCATAATAAATTCCTCAGTCATCTCAAGCCAGTGGTTAGCACTCTTGCCCTAATGACGAGAAGAAGTCAAGAAGTCTTACATTTAGATGATGCATCATCCTCGGTTTAAAGGAGTGATGAACTGAACTGATCCTTGGCGCACGAGAGGATCAGAGCCAGGATCTCTCAGCTTTTCCACATCTGCATAATTGTAAGTAATCCCTTTCAAATTTACCCCACAAAGTACAACGTCGGCCTTGTCGCACACATCAAACTGAAACCATTACGACACCCGTGCAGGTCAAAAATAAGCTTCACTATCCCAGAAGCTAAAATTCTTTAAAAAGAGTACTCCACCAATTTGGCATGTCACTTCTGTTACAAAGAAAATGATCAGGATCGGTGCAGCACAGCCAGTGATGTTGTCTTCTTTTATTCCACTCACTCTTCTTCTTTGGCAAAACACTGGCACCTGCATTTCCCACAGTTTGGTCCATGGTTTAGGTGCGTGCGTTATGTGGTAGCAGCCAGCAGCCTCGAGCAGACATGAGGAGCAGACTACAGAGGTCTGCTGAGCTCATTTCTATCCTAACACCAGTCTTTCTAGCTGGTGTTGCTCCAGCGTCTATTATGGCGCATGTTGAATGTCAATTCTCGACTCTCTTTTATAGGTCTTTACTGCAGCCTTCATCCACACACGCATCATGGAAAAAAAACAACCCCCTCAATAATGATAAATAAGATAATTAAATGAATAAGCTAATTCCGCACAGAGCTCCTCTCCATCCAAAGACTGTCGCCTGCCAACATAACCATTAAAAATAATTGCCGAACTGAGCCACAACCTCAAACGTGTGTTCAGCTCGAGAGTCACGTGGTGAATGTCATCATTTGTGAAACTCACTAGTTTAACACTGCCAGGATTACGTTCACACGGCTCGCTATACTTGCTACTGTAGAACAGCCCATCCATTTTAAACAATTCAGAGCAAAGTCGTACACACACAGAAGCATAGAAGGTTAAAGTGTAATACACCAACAGTCTTTAGCGCTACGTCAATTTTTTTAAAATATCTGATTTTAATAGAAAATGAAAAATGAGCTTAGAGCAGCTCAGCCCCCGAATACAATCTACAACAATTATATAATCAGAAAGACTGATTTTTAATTGTTAATTAATCAACCGACTCATTACTCATTACACTCATTCCACACTAGGCACTCGTTTGTCCCAGCACACACGTCACCATGTCTACCAACAGCAGACAATGAACTTTGACTGACGACCAATATCATCTCATGTTGGAAGAACATGTTTCCCAAATAAATTGCAATAAATTGCTCTTGTTGAACTATGACTTTGTTACCACATTTTAGTTTTGTGCTCCCTGTGACCCGTGTGTTAAACGCCATGGAGCGAAGCAAAGTCCAGCCAAACTTCACACTGTAATCTGAATTTAAAACTGGCTGAAATTTCCCCTGCACTGCAACGTGAGGATTTCTTACTTATTGCTGGAAAATCTGGAGCCGTGAACTGCATACTTAGAAACCCATAAGCCCCTGAGTTTTGCAATTAAACTAATAAAGGTCCTTTCAAGAAACCCAGCCTCTTCTCAGCCATAAGCCATGTGCCAGGGGAGTATTCCTGGCTGAAATTTTGAGGGGCTTCCAACTCACGTAAACAACTGGATCACATTTGTGAAACTCTACTTTTCCGGCACTTGACCATTTCAGCAATTGACTCTGAACTGTCCACAAACTCAATCGCTGTTGCATTTTGGGGAGTAGAATGGCCCTGAGAGCTTTTGTACATTTGAAACTCAATCCCTTCACCAACAGTGGGGGTAGGGCTGCGCAGGGCCGTCGGTCAGCGGCAAAGGCGTCTACATAGCCGAGAATTTTCACGTGTCAACTCAACTGAGGTGCTGTGGGATTCCGATCATTTTGCCCGCGAGGAAGCCTGCGCCGCAATATTGATACAGCAGGTAGCTGCTGAAAAAAGGAGCACAAAGAACACAAACTTGTCACTGTGCTGGCAATCAATCAACATGTCCCTGATATTTAGTTTTTTTTTTGTGAATTATTGAGTTATTATATACTGCTATGCTTCTGTCCGGCTATGTCTGCGGCCGATGCTTTGGCTGACATTGGACATGCCCGACGCTCAATGAGCGCCTTATCAAGGACTGACAGAGGAGAGGCAGCCTCAAATGTTAACTTTTCCCAGATAACCATCAAAGCTACAGCATGTGTTGGGTGTTCAGCCGACATGTGGAAAAAGCCCGTCTGCAGAGCAAAAAAAGGGGGGTAAAATTACATTACATTCATGACATGTTGACAGTGAGAAAAAAAGGAATATTGAGAGGCGATGTTTGGGAGTTAAACTATCAGCGGTCGGAGCATCTTTGGCATCGTTAGATACTGCCTGCTTTGCCTCCGCTGGACTTCGTCAAACTTCCACACATAAGCTCTTTCACACGACGGCTGAGTAGAAATGAGCTGATATAAATACAACATGAAGTTGTTAAAAAGGTTGAAAATAAATGAGGGCGTACAGAGTCACGCATCCGATAAACAGATGTTTACCAATGCTGAATTTCATGGGGGCAGAGGCACATCATCTGTTAGAAGCCGACGCTTTGCAGTGAGGTGTAAAAGTGGCATTGAGTTACACATACCCTCACATTCTTCAAGTGGAAAAGTTGAGAGAGAGAAAAAAGCAGAGGTCATGGTAAGTCAAGAAAACAAGCCCTTTCCTGAGTCAAACACAGCCATGGTATAACCTTACCATGCTGGTGAAACTGAAGACTCTCCTATTAACACACACGTTAGGACTCTGACTCACAGGCCCTCTAAAAACCGGGCAATGTGTCAGTCAGTCAAAATAAAACAAAGGGGGAGAGCCAGGGCGTGAGGGCGTGCGCATTTCTACGAGAAAGTGGAAGAAATCCGATGGCTCTCCAGTTATCTCTGGAATTCCCTCGGCTACTGTAAAAGCTCCGGCGGGGGAAACGCCGAGCATAATGATATGTGTGTGGAGGGTATTTTCCCACTACAAGTTGCCTCTGTTAGCCGAATCCCATGCTGATCCCAGGAAAATTCAGGCAAACATGCTAAGTGACCAGTGACGACAGCAAGTGACCCACGGTCTGCAGCGACGGGGGCATGTGCAGCTGCAGATACAGACTTTACACCCCCGTGCTGCTTAAAAGCCACATTACGTGCTGCAAGGCTGCATTACAGAGCAGGACAAGTCAAATCTGCTGACACATAATCGCATTTGGACGGGGGAATTACATTTTAACCGAGGTGGGAATCAACGCCATTTGTGCACTAAATTGCACCCTCGCTCAAACTTTATATAGTACTGCTGATTTCCAACACGCGTTTCATGATACCCTCAAAGCTGAGAGTGTAAACATGTTATTTTTGGTGTGTTTCAGTGACTCAGTGATGTTACATTTCACACAAGAAGTGAAGTATCTGTGGACCAGAGCTCCACACTTCCTGTGGTTGCAGCCCTCTATTCATACCTATTATTATGAATCTGCAACAAGTTAAAAAATTATATTTTCTAAAGTATATTTAGTGCTTTATAAGAGTTCAAGCACATGCAGTGTACTGTAATCAACATTCAGCATTTTAATGAGGGCTGACATTTTGTCAGAAACGTTACTTTTTCTAGCTCGTAGCAACTGGTCATGAGCCACTCATTCATTTGCAACAATTATTAGTCAGCCAACACCTCACATAATAATGTGATTAAGACCGTTTCTACATTTTGAACACTGAGACCTGGTTTTAAAGGATTGCAGCCAGCCAGAGTGACATCATGCAATCCTCTTATCCTGTCCAACAGAGCAACAATGTGAACCCAGTGTTTTTGCACCAACACCAGTCGTAACTGGCATTGGCACGAAGCATTGGGCGTGTAATTAAGAAAATTTGTACTTTGAACATGATTCACGTGGTTTTAGATTGTTGTAACTTACACTTTCTACACATGTCTATTACAGATAAATCTGTTCAGAAATCACGATGGGGATTACTTTCTTCAGCATCAAAGTAATCCAGTGGTAGCTGCCTGTACTAATGTAAACTAATATAGGAAAAAAAAAAGGAAATTAATATTGTAACCAAATGCTAACCCACTGACTCCATGGCAACTAGGGGACTGAAAGGAAATGTTCCAGACTTCAGTGCAAGTCTCAAAGCAGCTTATGATTGGGATAGATGTTGATTAACAATAATAATGAATCATCGTCAGGCCCTACTCTAGCAAGCTACATTATATCGCATTCTATTTATTGCTTTCACCCCGCGAGCTAAAAGTGTTTTCATACAGATGAATCTTTTCAAACATGCATCTGTATTAAAACAATAACAGAAGTAGAATTATAGAGGCAAGCTGAGAAAATGTGAGCATTGCGAATGGATTGATCACAGCACTTCAGGCCCTGCGGTGAGACATCAGCGGGGGGGGGGGGGGGGGGGGGGGGGCACCAACAATAAGGTGATTGATGTTTTCAAGGCCAAGACGCATGCACCACACTTGTTGCACAGTCAAAAACAGGATGAAGGGATAAGAGACTTGAAGAGAAACAATAAATGGTCGCTTAGGGATGCCGTCAGAACTGTCTCTTTATCTTCACTTTAAATGCCACCGTTTTGTGCACAGAAGTAGTTCTGTCATTTTAGTGATAGAGAGAAGAGTCTGAAGTGGATACGACGCAAGAGGCTCCCAACAGACAGATATTATTGGGTATCATCACTATCAGTGCCCTGCACTTAAGAGCGACAGTGGGGGTTCCCTGTTGGATGAAATTCATTAACTTTGATCCTGATTAAAGACAAAGAGTTTTCATCTTTCCCCTGTTGGAGGGTTTAGTATCAGAGTCAAGGGAGCCAACACGCCACAACAACCTCAGGGCTAGATTCAAGCTGTCTACCTCTTTTGTCTGTGAACCTGAGCCATATGACAGCTATCAAACCAAAGGCGTGCTAGATAATAGAGAGGATTTTCAGTCGAAAAAAACTACAAAACAATTACAATCTCACATCGCAGTGAATGAGGATCCACACACGAACCACGATTTCAATATTGCTGTCCCAAAAAGCGGCATTTTTGTCTGTTGTGGACTTTGGTGGCTTCGCATGGTCAAACGGCCAATCCGCCCTTGGCCTTGTCAGTGGCTTCCCGACATGCAAGAGTTCCCATTATGGCTCAAGTTGAACTAACTGGATGAAGCAAGAAAAATAAATTGCATTAAAACCAGGAGCTTACTGAGAATTGTTTCAGAGTTTTCTGAGCAGTGCATTGGGTATTGATTGGTAAATTAACAGGCAACTGACTTCAAAAGCGTCACCTCAACAGTGTCAATACTGAAGAGGCTCTGTGATGCTCCCAAATCCCAGTGGGGATTGGTTAAACCAAGCGTAAAAGCACACCATTAAGGGATTGTTTTAAAAAAAAAAAAAAGGAGGCCTTTACCGAAGGTAAAATCTCACCATTGTGTGGGGAAAAAAAACATGTAAATAATAGCAGATAATTAAAAAAAAATCCAATCATATGCTTTTGATGTGGTCCTAAGGCTGTGGTCGTTCTTCACCAAAGTTTCACTGTGCCACCTAATCACTGCTGACACACCTACAGTTGCTTCTGTTCTCCCTCTTGGGAGCAGTAAAGGTCAATTGTGTCACGTGCACACACACACGCACACACACACACACACACACGCACACAAACACCAAAAAGAGGACTTAATAAAATAACACTTGGAGCAAGGGTGAAAGAAAATATTTTAAAAAAACTAAACAACTGACAATACCTATTGTGTAAGCATGTGTGAGGGGGGGGTCTCCTTTAATGAGAGGGATAAGAAATGACACACAGTTGATGGAAATGGACTCTGAAAGGAGCAAATTGATCCTGGCAGGGCTTTGTGGTCCTTCTGTGTCTTAATGGGGCCTGTTCAGAGAGAGAATAAAGATTAAGGCCACGTCCAAACTGTTTGAACTCCCTGACTGAATACAGCACGAGGTCTTGGTTACGTGTGCTGTACGTAGCACTTTACCGCAGCATTTCCTAAGAAACAGCTCACCTTAAACACAAAGATTAATGTTCGCTCAAGAGTCCTACTCATGCAAACGTTCAATAATTACATTGGTCAGGGGTGACATATTGTATTTCACAAAAAAAGGGGCCATTACAACAAGGATGTTCCTTTCATGTCACCTGGTATGTGTTCAAGAGGCATCATTTGTTTTTCAAATGGAAATGCATGAGCGTTGCATGTAAAATTGGAAAACAGCTCCACGTTCGAGTGCTTGAAAGATAATGATACATTCCAGCTGGAGGTGCACAATGTGGACACGTTTAATGTAGCATTCATTTTTCGGGATTATTTTTAAAAATTTCAGCAAGAATGTCCAAAAGAAAAGAGCTTCAAGTTTAATTTACATCATGCCGGTCACATTGGGTCAGAATATTATTTTTTCGGTTTTGTGGAAACCAAATTCTGACAGGGTTATTTTTTTTTTTACAAAATCTTCAAATTTTCAAATTTCTCTGAAGCTTTCGTCTCTTTAAAAGCAAAAGTATTCAAATGTAAGTCTGTTGTCCCAATAGCCCATGTGTATCATGAGAGACAACAAATGTGACAGTGAATGTAATAATCCCGATAATGTTCAGTCTCTGCATGAAGTGTGATTAAAAGAGGCGCTCACACTGAAGTCGCCGCAGTTTGCTCTAAACTACGCAGTGAAAATCAAACGTGTGCAATGGATTTGAGGAGATGCTTCGTCGCAAAGCTGAATTTCAATATTCAAGCCTATTTCACAAATGCACAAGCAGTTTGCGTGAAATGGCGAGACTTTCTCTGCTGCCCCTAATTACAGAGGACAGATTGAGATTAGATTATTCCGCACTCTAAACTGTGCTGTGAAGTTCCATTGAGAATAATTTGGCAGAAGTGGATGAGGCCACTCCGAGAGGTGCACGCAGTGTGTGCCTTTTTAAGGCTTTTAAATAATAAACTAGCAGCAAAAGAGAGGCTGTGATTAGTTATAAAAAAACAAAACAATGCTTTGTGTGCACTTTTATGGCACCTTTCCTCGTGCGATCTGATGAAACTGTAAACTCAAATTTGATTCATTGTGCCTATATGGAAATCCAATTAGTGTTTCTATGGTGACAAGAATAAACCTAAATCGTTCACATCCAAATGAATAAATCTTCCATACCGGTATATCTACAGGCACTTTGACACGTCTGTGTCGTCCGTGTAAGTTTTGACAAATTGATGGCTACAAATAGGTCCAAAACACACTGTCGAAGTGAAGAGCCAAGCCACTATTTCTCTGAGCTTAAGTTGTCAACAAGAGAGTTTTCTTTTTTTTCTCCACATCTGGCAAAAAAACTGCCTTGTGCACTACAACTGCCTCTCTCCTGAGATGCAGACACAGCTCAGCCCAGCGAGCATCCAGACACATGCAAGTCATCACGGAGGAAAACACGGTCATAAGGTATAAATTAAACGCTCACTGAGGTTCCTGAAAGCAGCGCTTCCGCCTAACAAATGTAATAAGTGAGCGAGAGAGGCAGCCAGTCACACTGAACAAAGGCTCTGTGAGGCAGCGCTCTGTCTGTGAGCTGTCACTGCAGCATGCCTGCTGAGGTGTGAAGCACAATGGAGAGATCCCTTGTGTGTTCTCGGAACAATGTAGGATTACACACGCAGACCAAACCAGTTCGCGGCGTTGTGCTGGTTGAGATTTGTACGTATGATACAGCCATATCATCATGCTGAACCCTCTGGAAAGTGGGACAACCGAATATCTCAATTAAAAAAAAAGCTGTGTATTCCTTCTTTACACAGAGACGCATACTTTCCACCCTTAGCTGTGGCTTTCGGTGAAATCAACGTCCCGTTCTGGTCACAGTTTGGAAAAAAAAATTGCTTTTTTTTTTTTTTTTTTTTCGTGGAGAAGAAGACTAAGCAAACACCGAACTTAAAAACGGGGTAAACACTGTTCACAGACAGAGCCTTTTAACGACTGAATGTTGAATCAGCTATAAATACGCAGCTATGTTATAATTGTTTTCCCCTGCCATCTAAACCAATGAGCCTAGAGGTCCACTGCGGTGCAGTGACGGACCACATCACTGGGAAAATGCACTGTACCTCAGAGCCTGGGCGAACTGCCTGTTGAATGCACAACAGCGTCAGCCAAAACACACAGAACCAACTCGGTGTGCTGCTGCTCTGCCTGCAGCACAATGTGTGTGTGTGTGTGTGTGTGTGTGTGTGCGCGTGCATGCTTGTGTGTGTGTGTGTGTGTGTGTGTGTGTGCAGCAAGCTTTCTGGAAACAGCTATGGCAATATTTGAGAATAAAATTATTAATCACAATGTCGGGCGAAAGTCAAATCCTTACAGCTGAGATGTTTCGAGACATGAACGCTGCTCAGGTGCTGCTGGACTTATGAATGAAATATTTAGCCCCAGTCTGACTGCAACAACTGCTTCCAGTTGAGGCGGGTGGGAGCTATATGCAAAGCAAATGAAACAATCCGTAGCAAACACCGATGTGCTGCCTACTACAGGAACTAGGGTTGCCTGTTTGCGCCGCTTTACACAATCACTGTGTTGTTGTATTGCAACTGGGAGAAGATGGATTTAATGGAGCAAGACTGCGATCACTAATGACAGCGGCTCGTTGTTCTGAAGCCCCTTTCCGCCCCTTCTTTCTTGTTATGAATCTGTCAATATGTGGGTCAATACACAACCGTGTCCCCTGCAATTTAACCTCACATACAACCTATTGGTAATTTGGCCAGCGCCCGCAGTCAATTTAGCCAATTCCAGGAGAACTGTGACATGCATACAAGCGGCACGGAGGCAATTGGCGGAGGGGATGTGAGCACGGAGGTTGTGGCGTCATCCCATCTCCTCCTCTTGTCTTTAAGGTCAGCTTTGACCTTTGAAAAGGTTTCGGTCGACCCGATGATCTCTTCCAAAACCCAACTGGTATCACAATTTTGCAGTTCCAATGACCATATATTGTATCAATCTTTACCCAAGAGTGAACATTTGCATTCATTATAAATGTGTTCTATTCAGTTTTGGGTACAGTTAGCACTCCGTTGTGCCAAACTCTCTATGCGTGGTCACGTGTGAACAGCTGCTCCTCTGACGTGCTGCCAACGATGGACCGTGGACCTCTGGAGTCCATACGTGCAAACCTCCAGATAACATGCGGTGATTACGCAAACAACAACAAAAAAACCAAAAAAAACAGATTGCATGTAGGAAAACGACTTACCAGACACAAACTGCTGAGCAGTGAGACGAGGAGTAGGTCCAGATTGTGGAGCAGCACAGCGGTTCCCATCCCTGACCCGAGGCACCTCCGGGAGTCCTCGCGGGGCTCGAACGGGACGCAAGTGTGATGATGCTCGGATGAGATGATTTAATGTGACAGGCTCTCTTTCAAAGCGGAGAGGGTTGCGCTTCTTTTCACTCCATCTGGCCGCTGGATGCTTATGGCGCGTCGTGGAACCATAACTCTGTAATCGCCTCGGTTTAATTTCCTATAATCTACTGTATGCCATGCGGGCTCGGCGCGCTCACTTTATTTCTCTGCATCTGTCTCTTTTTTCTCCCTCTCTCTCTCCCTCTTCTGAAATTACATCCACATGTCAGAACTATTTATGTCGCTCTCGCTCTGCGGTGGGAAGTTCAAATGAGTCTTTGTAGGGAAGGAACCGACGCTGTATTTTTAGGTCTTTTAAACGTCGCCCCCCCCACCCCCACCCCCCCCGCCCCCCCCACCCCAGACTAACTTAAACACTCCAGTATGGAGCCGTGCGCCAGTCCTCGCTTCCAAAACGTTAGATCAGTGTTGGACACAAAGACGCATCACTCCCATCACAAGCTGCTGTTGAATTTCACAGTTTCGGACTCATGTCACCATCCACGCGGTCGTTTACGCGTCGCGCAGAGGAACGGCGGAGCGGCGGGATGTCAGACAGGATCACTCGCTCTCAACATCTGGCACCCGGCGACACATCTTGTGACGGAGCAATTCACTTTTTGGCGTATTGACTTGAATTTGGCCCGAATCTGTGCTCGTCGCGCTTCCAGAGCTGCACTGCCACTCTTCCCCGGTTACGCGCGTCCGCCCCTCGCTCACTTGTGGAAAACACAACGTGCAAAATGTGTCATTCGAGTTGTTTCCTGAAATCGCGCGCAACCGTGCCACGACCTGGCGCGGCACTCCCACGGCGACTGGATGTATGGAACTCCCGCAGACCGGGGCTCTGTTTTCCCCACTGACCGGGGATGTGAAACGGAGAAATGAGCTTAAGGAGAGGAGAGAGCCAAACCTGGCTTCGAGGATCTCTACTTACTATCGAGAGAGAGAGAGAGAGAGAGAGAGAGAGAGCCACCGTTCACCCCGACGGACAGATCACTCGCCGAGACGCCGGAGTGCTTTCTCTCTGCGCAGCGCGCAGGCAAAAAGTTGGAGTTTCTCGTGAAGGGGAAGCGTCTCCAGATGTGGCAGGCGGCAGGTCGTGGTCAGTAGTGAGTATGTGGATGGAAAAGGGTGGAGGGGAGGGAGGGAGCCGGCGGAGGAGGGCGGGGAGGGAGGCAGGTAGGGTGGAGCGCCGGGGCCTCCGATTGGCGCGCGCTCTCTTGCGTTGGAATAAACCACGACTCCGACATGACATATTTTCTCACCCCTCAAACAAACTCCACATTCAACAGATCGCAGGGCCTTTGCCAAACCACTTTTTTTCCCTGCAGTTTCTCAAAGGGTGCATCCAGTGGTAGCTGTTGGGTTACCGAGACATAATGCAGAAGATGTTCTGGGGTTTTGGTTTTTTTCCCCCCCTTCTCATTATTATTATCTCTTCTTTACTGTAATTTACATTAGCGCTTCGGAAACATCAACAAATTTCCCCAAACAGCTTGGAAACACTTTTTTTTTCCTCTGCTGACACTTCTGATCCTGACCTGTTTAATTTAGTGCTGTATGTGCAATCATTACTATACTAATACTACTACTACTACTACAGTACTACTACTACTACTACTAATAATAATAATAATAACGATAATAATAATAATAATAATAATAATTGCAACACAAGCCACTTTATTTCCTTGTGTTTTCTTCGGATGTCACCATATTCAATATGTAATTAGAGTATTGACAAAAGTCATGACCACAGAACAGAAAAAATAACACACTTTATAGACTCTGTGTGAACAAATGTACGTTTATCAAAAAGAAACGAAATATGCTGTCCGACAGAGTGATGTTATTTTTGTTGGAGAGAAGTCGACTTCACATACAAGAGAGTACAATAAAAAATGTTCTCATGTACCAATTGTGAACAAGCTCTTAATTGTGGTGGTATGTGTGCAATGGGCTATTAAACCATGCAGGGCCACAGCTCTGAAGGCAGAATAATGTGTCAAACCATGTAATCACCTCACAGGCTCTACTGGTCGCACTGAGCACACGCACTGAGCAGAAAACAACTCTGAAAATAGCATTGGTGTAAAAGCTTTCGCTGCTGACATGTATGACGGACTACTGTGGTGCACTGAGGCAACATATGCATTATCCAACGGAGAGAATAATGTTCCGGCGTCCAAGTCGCCTGCTGCCATATGTTCCTGCCACACAGGGAGCAGAGATGTGAAACAAAAGCGACTCCTCTCAAGTGTCATTTATCCTCATGTGGAAGGCTGTTGACAGTATCGCCACATGATATGACTATAATAGATCCCGACTCGTCTATACAGCATCCTCACACTCGAAAAATTATTTAAGTTAAAATAGCCAAGATGTTTTATTCAGTACGTTGTCATTGTTATTTATACTAGGCTACATGAAACTGAATTACCTCAAAGAGTGAATGAGCGACATCATTGGCTACATTCCCGTTGTATCAAGATGGATATTAGCGTAAGATGATATTTGTTGTTGTGGAGATTTACCTTGTTTTCCTCAGTTTTATTTGTGGTATACAGTGTACATATTGTATTCTGCACATTCAGGAACTGTATATTGTGGCACAACTTACATGCATGTATTGTGAAAGATGTTTGAGATTGGCAGCGATGTGCCACTTTGGTTTTTCGGATGTCCCGCGTTAAGGATTCAGACGTTAAACGTGAAGATACACAGATGTCCTTGTGCTCTGGCTTTACCCACAGCCTTAGGGAGAAAAATATGACTTAAATTAGTCTTACAAATAATACGAATACAGTGCAGCCACAGTGTGAGAAAAATTGTGACACTGTCCAGCAGTTTGACCATGAAAATGTCTCCCTGACATTTTGATGGTTCACTGCTTTTCAACAGCCTCCGCAGATGCTCTGTCTCTTCAAGAGTCCATATTTCTGTTATAGTTGACAAAAGACACCAAAACCAGCGACATGTCTGTTCGTCTCCAACAAGACACAGATCTCTGAAAATGAGTGTAATTTAGCAAGTATTTTATTCAAAACAAAAGGCCACATTTTTCTAAAACAGTTCCTAGTGGTTTTCATTAAACACTACAGTCAAGGATTGTGCTTGATGTGGCACTGACTCAAACTTGAGTTAATTAATGGACATTTTAAGAAGATGACACAGTGACATTGTCTTAATGTTAGATAAGGTACATTCTGTCACTTCATAAAACACAAAAGACACAATTCAGTCTTCTTTGGGAGCGTGCACTCACACAGTTAATTCAAGACAGAAGCACAAATGGAAACATAATGATTTTTTTTTCCTTTTAAAATTCATAAGAACCATATAGTGACAAATATAACTTGCTCACGCTTGTACAGTACTCAAAATATGCATATGTTTTTCCACTTCCCTGTTTTTTTTTTTTTAAATCTATGCATTCATCTTTCCGAGGTCATAGTATCAGAATATCCTCCTGGACAATATGAAATTTGTCATAAACGAACAGTCAGTATTAAGTGATCGACATGTGATCGAGACATATTTGCTCATTTGCCATGCAGCCGCGCGCCCAACCGAGTCCCAACGGGAAACTCCAAATACTGTAAACTGCAAAAGATTAACTGGGTAAGACTGTGTTCATGGGATACGGTTAATCTCCACTCGGTTTCCAATCTTTCAGGTTTTTCTTCTCTCTCTCTCTGAACAAAAAAAAAGGAAAAAAATCAGGACAAGCTTTCTTCTTGAAGGTCAAATTTAAAGTCACCTTTACTGCATCTCCATGCCTCTATCTCTGGTTATGGCATTTATCCCATGGCTATGGAAATCTTCATTCTTCACCTCATGACCCTGTCCTTCTGGGTCCACGATCATATTCTTTACAGAAACGCATCTGATCCTCGACCTCCATCTGGAGTGATTAATATCCTCCTGCTGTATGTTTCCTAAGTGCCTGGTAAATGCCATCTATGCCTGGAAACAAAACAGATGAGCGCTTTGTCAAGGAGGCAACAGACAACATCCGTGGCCCCGGTTGTTCCAGGTGGTATTATTTGTTTGCTCACTGTATGAAGACAAGGTTGTCAACACCTCTTTGGAAATAACAGAGGAGAAGAAAGAAGTGTGTACAAGTATGTACTGCTTCGTTTTCTGCCTCCTGGCGTTAACTAGTGGCAGCATTGGCATCATGACTAACCTAATGGCAGCAGGCTGGCTACTGTCCAAAGCAGAAGAACAACCAAAAAAAAAAATCACAATTTGAACAAATAACCTCAAGCTGGGGCTGCACAGTGGTGTAGTGGTTAGCACCTTCGCCTCACAGCAAGAAGGTTCTGGGTTCGAATCCCGGTTCAACCAGGGCCTTTCTGTGTGGAGTTTGCATGTTCTCCCCGTGTATGCGTGGGTTCTCTCCGGGTTCTCCGGCTTCTTCCCACAGACCAAAGACATGCAGAATGGGGTTAGGTTCATTGGAGACTCTAAATTGACCGTAGGTGTGAATGTGAGAGTGAATGATTGTCCGTGTCTGTATGTGGCCCTGTGATAGGCTGGCGACCTGTCCAGGGTGTACCCCGCCTCTTGCCCAATGTTAGCTGGGATTGGCTCCAGCGACCCCCCGCGACCCTTAAATGGATAAAGCGGTAGACGATGAATGACCTCAAGCTGAACGTCCCGTAGTATTATTAAGTTGGCTGGTTGTGTAACTCACTGATCTAGTATAAAGAAAGCAAACTGCCTGTCATTTTTGAGCCTGTCATTTCCCGGAGCTCTCACGGAGTGAATGCCCATGCGAGGTTCACTTATCTCTTTTTCTATACCTATCTGTCAACCGGATTCTTTTTCTCCTGCAAGATTGAGTTGTTAGACTACCGTTGATAGATACCGGCAAAACGCTGTTCCCTTTCTTGTCTTGGTACTGCAAGGACTGACGCAGTTCCTTTGTGCCGGATATAGAGTCGTCAATTTTCCATGAAAAAAATGACGGATGCTGTCGTCCTTCCATCGCCTCTTTCACTGTGCAGGCCTAAAAGCTGTCCTTTCCTTCTTTGACACAGGTCAGATAGTCAGCATGTTTAGGGGTGAGAGGTGCTTGTTTGCCGAGTCGATATCTGTGCCAGCCAAGTGTGTAAAATGACTTTCTTAGAAAGATCTTGGCAAGTTGTCACTGTGGCCACAATCTCACTCATTAGTAGTTTGCGGCTGGTTCTTTCCTTCATGCACTTACATCCTGATAGGAGTGAGATGAGCCAACAAGAGAATTTTGCAGGATACAAGGATGCCTTTGTTTTTGTTCGTTAACCCATTGACGCTTTTCAAAATCAGATCATTATTTTCTTCACACATTACACCTACTTTTATTGAGAAGAATCGAGCAATAAACTGCTCCCGAAATATCTACACGAATCCAGGAATAGCCACAGTGAAACACGATAACACTGTGTGACGCATTCCCTCAAAGTCTGTAAAAAAAAAAAAAAAAACACGCAAAAATTTAAAGCACATGTATGTATCGGACACACGATAGTTTACATGTGTGATCACTTTTTATGGTCATTTTTCAACTATACTTATGGTTTCATGTTGCATATGGCACATTACTTCAGATGTGACGGGATGGTTTCTATTTATACTCGCAGCTTTATCTTTTCCATATGAACACGTTTTCATGTTTCCACCCACGTTCATCTCTTTGGGTAACCCTGACAAATGCATGTGCACATTTAATTTGCATGTGAAAGCTTCATGGGAAATTTCACACCACCACCACCACCACCACCGTGCCCTAAAAAAGAAGACAATATGGGATTGGAATCAAAATCACTTCTTTGCCTCATTTTTTTTTCATTTCCTCCTTCTGTAGACGCGACTTGATAACGTCATACCCAATCTGACCTGTACTCTTCCTTTGTCCCAGAACAAGTGGTGAAATCCCCCACAGGAAGCCGTTTCCAGCTGGATTGTGGTCTGCTCATCTTCTCTGTGGCAACACTTTGTTTTGACAGCACACCCACTCAGGCCCCCCAAAGGTATACCCCAGAAATAGAGTGAGGGAACAAATCAAAGAAACTCTGTCCCCGACATCCCGAACACGGGTCAAACATGCACACTGCTGAGGTGGAGGTTCCTTATGATCACAAACCTCATTTTTCCACCTTGTTGCCTACAGCCATTGAGGCCACTTTGTTCAAACACATGGCTCAGACAGATAAGGGAGCCTGATGTAACTAATGACCTTTTACTGACCTCCAGATAGCTAGAACATCAACAGGTTCGGTGACAGACTGTACTGTGACATTAAGTGACATATACCGGTAAATTGTTTTGGGGTTCAAAGGTCACATGATGGAGCATGTAGTTAGTCTTTAAATATCATCCCGTCACTATCAACTCTCTAAAACCCAACAGGGGTCCTCACAAAGGATGTTGACTCATTTGATGTTCACTCTGATCCATTTCAATTTAAACGTAAATACAGCAAAGGCACAGACGAGCAGCAGCTGACCGCACAAAGTAGAAAAACCAGTGTCAACGCATTCCTAAGTAACCAAAGTGTTTTGCCAGCCAAGCAGAAAAAGGGAGTTAACTCATCAAAATGCTCGTTGTCAAAACAACTCACAAGGTCCATGTAGTGGCTGCTTTGGGGTTTTCAGTAGTGTCTTGAGACCTTTTTAATCTGATGGCTTGAACTGAACTTTGTTATTGCACAACTTTAGCGACATCTTAGCCTAAAAGCTGAGGTTGTCCTTTGAGTTAGTGATACTGAGATTTTGATTTAGTCCTTAAATTACTCTATAAAAAAGGAAATTTTAAACTGTTTCCAAATGGAAATTGCTTTGTAAATGTCTGTTTCCAAGGTTAAAAATACATTTTCAGTGACAGAATTGCACTACCCAACAAAGTAACTTTAGAAAACTGGATAAAAGATATTTGATATGATTTAGTATTGCAGAATTACAGTTTTTTTTTTTTTTTTACAGTTTTTACATAAAAATGATTTGCAATTTTACAGTATGTTGGTCAGTGAATGAAGCTATTGAAGGTCATTAGAGTTCTTTTTAATTTCCGTCATTAATTGCTACATTTCATAACACATATAGTAGGATGACACACAATCGGCAAAGTCATGACATTTAACGTTTGAGTGACACATTAAAAACTTTTGGGGAATTTCTATTTCTATGTGGACCGAGCAGACCATAGGCCATTTGTGACCAATCACAGCACTGGGTCTAAAGTGAGGTGAAACAGCCATTTGTAACTTTGATGTAGTCTGTGCACTGGGCACTGAGATCACGACGTAGAATGGGATATTAAAATAAACGAGTCCTTGTCACCAACTGGTTGGTCCAGACAGGACATCAGAGTGACTTGGCAGTCGGCACTGTCGCCTCGCAGCAAGGACATCCTGGCATATGGGGCTGCTGTGTGCCGGAGACTAGCTGACCACGGCCCTGCTGAGTCAAACTGCAAAAATGAAATGTCTCCATGAGGATGAATTAATTGAACTTTCCTCAATAGCTCTTAACGAGAAAGCTTCATGGTATGTCTGAAGGGACAGGCAGATAATCGGGGAGAAGAGGGAGAAATGGGTTTAATTCAAACCTATTGTGAGGATACTTTTACACAAGGTTATCCTAGAGATGCCAGAGGGATTCAGTGATGCTGCTCAGCAGGACTCGGCAGCCAAATGTTCAAATTACTCAATTCGTCTGTGTAAATCCGTAACAGGAGAGGTTAAACACTCGCATGATGAAAATAGAGAATAGATGAAAGTAAGTAAAACAACAATAAGAGGACAGATCCCATAAGTGATGGTGCTCAGGTCCCGCTTGTCACCAAAGGAGGGCGCTGTGGCTCAGCTGCGGTCGGCGTGTGACGGCGCGCAGACGTTGTCAACTGACAACAGGGGCCTGTGGGCTGACATCCTGCCCTTGAATAAATCATACTTCTTCCTCTGTTAGTCTAATCTCTGATGCACAAACTTGCCGTCTGTGAAAGCTGAGGACGCTTGATGTTAGAGGTGTCTGATTGATTGTGAAAGAATGGAACCAAGAATGGCTGAAAACTAGGGCTTAAAAATGTAAATTGCACGTTGGACCCCGGCAACACACTCTCACAAACAGCCACATTAACAGTAGCTACGATAAATGTTGTTTATTAAGGCTAAACGTGTTTGTTACAGAAATCCTGCTGTGAACCACCCCCCCCCCCCCCTGAAAAAAACCCTGTTTATATTATATTTACTAAATAAGAATTTCTGCCAAACAACATGGCTGCAGTCTGTGTTGGACCGAGGCCTGTACAGACTGGCACCATCTGCACACTGAACTGGATACCACATCGGGTCCTAGTTGGACCGGGGACAGTTTAATTACACGCTCGCCCACTTCACTGACGGCCTTGTGGATTTGATAATGTATACGTCACGGCTACCAGGAATCCAGCTGGTGTATTAAACGCCTTACTACTATTAGCATTGGCATGGACACGCTGTATCCTGAATGCTGGTAAATGACAGCTGAGCAGTGTCACCGCAGCTCCACAGAGAGGTAACACACAGAGCCGTGCGGGAGTTTCAGTCTGTTTGTGCAGCAACACACTCGATACTGCTGCTCAAAGTGATCTTAATGTAGGCAACGGGCCTGTGCCAGGACTGGAACCTGCAGCCACTTTTGATGGAGTGACAGGTTTTTAATACAGGGAGACAAAATGTACATCCAAAATATTAATGGTTTGCTTTTGGTCAGATTTTATTTGTTTGCACAGGTATGTATAAACACTGATCAACTGAGGAACATACTGAGAAATGCTGTGTTTAAATCCAAACTTGTTTGGTTTTTTTTGTACATAACTCTATTCCAAGATGTACGATATTTTCATTGGCATTCAACTGATCAATGCTAATTTATGGAGCTCAAATGGATCTGTTTACATCTGTGATGATTTATGCTCATATCGAGTGACATTTGATCAATTTTGAAGAGAAATTGGCTAAGCATATTTCTTTCCTTAAACTAACTGATGGAAAGGCCAAGTTTTATTATTTACCTAAGCACATCTAAGTGCCAACATGTGTCTCACATAATGTAAAGTGTCTCCAGTTGCAAACCTGCTGCTGGAACAAAAACAAAAACCTGCAGTTAGACGACCTTTGTTACGAATGTATGAGCAGGACCCATATGCAGAAAATGGCAAGGCAGATAGCGAATTCAGACGTGAAACATTTTCTCAAGTTTGCCGTTCTCCTATGAAGAACACAACAAGAACATTTCCGGAACATGAAGGAAAGGGGGTGATACCTGGGTGGGGGCGCCCACTCGCTCGCCATGAGGTTTTCCTGCTGTATTCTCACATAGGCACTAGGACATTTTTTGGAAATTTCACTCAAATTCTGGCAAGGAAAAGTTCAGGACTTCAGCGCATGTCTGAAAGCGGCGTCACAGTCGTTGCAGGTAGGCTCCAAACTCAAAAATAAAATAAGCAGGCCAAAGATGGGTAGCAAAACTAGAACACACGGAAACAAATCAGTTACACAAAACCTGGGAGATGAACAGATGAACTGTCAAAGGGAAACACACAGACCGTACAAAACAAGGGAGACTGGGGTAATGAACACAGGTGAAACACTCAGGTGTAGTCAATCTGAAGAGTCGTGAAACACACGAGAGGCAGGAAGTGAAGGGAATATCAAAATCAAGCAGGAACCAAAACAGCCAATGTAAGGGGTAACAAGTACGTCACTTCACCAAGGCAGAGACACACAAGGAAGGTTAGAATCACAAATCCAAACACACAAAGTAATACAAAGTTTGTGAAAAAGTCCACATAGGCACACCAATGAGGTCCAACGGGTGAAATTAAAGTCAGAGTTGTCAACATGGGCAGAATCATGACATCATCTAATATCACATGCTCAAGCAGCTGTGGTAATGAAGCTGAATTTCACAGTCAGTATTACGATTTCTCAAGAATATTGTCCGGTTGATTTCATCGCTCTTGCATCGGTCTGCATCGTAGTAGCACATGGATGCTTAGTTGTATTTCACTGGCAGTTCTTGTGTCTTTCAGTTTGCAGATTCTCTATGACAGCCGTGCTTTTATCCGGGCTGTTGAAGCACCATATAACAAAAGCTGAAGGTCGTCTGATGGGTTCAAGTACCAATTGGCACAGAGCACTGATTGGAGCGGGTCCACGGAACATACCAGTCGGACAACGGACGTTACTCCAAAATAGCAAACTGCACAGGTCTCGGACGTTTCGAGAGCTTGACTGTATGAGGTTGGTCGTGTTGTGCACTGTTGCTGTGGCCTGTGAATGGCAATCACCTGGTGGGATCTGAAGGGGGAGCTGCTATGTATCCATTTATACTTGGACTGACACACACTGTTTCCGTGTGTGTCTCTATGTAGGTTAACAGCCAGACAATGACAACTTCGGTCGTGTTCTGCTCTAAAATAATGAGGGACGAATGACTTAATAATCTGTCCAGCTTGAACTAATCTGGTGATTATTTTATGCTTCGAGGTCCCGTCTCTTCCACTGCAGTCCAGACTAATAGGCCAGTCTGAGCATTTGTGTGTTTCTGTTTATTCTTTATAAAAGATGAGATTCTCTTGATCTTAGATTTTCTTCTCATGAATCCTTGAACAACATCAACCTGCTGTTACATCAAGAGGTCTGTCTGTTTGTCTGTCTGTCTGTCTGTCTGCCTGTCTGCCTGTCTGTCTGCTTGTCTGTCTGTCTGTCTGTCTGTCTTTTTATCTGTCTGTTTGTCTGTCTGCCTGTCTGTCTGTCTGTCTGTCTGTCTGTCTGTCTGTCTGTCTGCCTGCCTGTCTGTCTGTCTGTCTGTCTGTCTGTCTGTCTGTCTGCCTGTCTGTCTGTCTGTCTGTCTGTCTGCCTGTCTGTCTGTCTGTCTGTCTGTCTGTCTGTTTGTCTGCTTGTCTGTTTGTCTGTTTGTCTTTGTATCTGTCTGTTTGTCTGTCTGCCTGTCTGTCTGTCTGTCTGTCTGTTTGTCTGTCTGCCTGTCTGTCTGTCTGTCTGTCTGTCTGTCTGTCTGTCTGTCTGCCTGTCTGTCTGTCTGTCTGTCTGTCTGTCTGTCTGTCTGCCTGCCTGTCTGTCTGTCTGTCTGTCTGCCTGCCTGTCTGTCTGTCTGTCTGTCTGTCTGTCTGTCTGTCTGTCTGTCTGTCTATCTGTCTGTCTGTTTGTCTGCCTGTCTGTCATCCTAATTAAAATCTCCAGTAACTTCGTTCAGGTTTGGTGAATGAGTAGATTTTGCATCAAACTAAATTCGTTTGGGCCGACAAAGTTTCATTCCTTCAGAGATGAAAATGTAGTCAACAATGAAATGCATGAAAGAATCTTGTGCAAGGACATTTTTTTCTCAACTAGTTTGGTTAAGGATGACGGTTTTAAAGTATGGAGCTGGACCTGTTGATCTCCAGAAGATGGGCTGTTGGAGGAGATAAGAGGATTGAATGTATTTCACAGCCCTGCCAGCCAAGCCATTGAAGACGAAGGCCTTGTTTTGAACGGGCCTCCTGACAGTGGATTTGCCTAAACTCACCATTTGCTGCTGCTGACTTGATTGGTTGGCTTTGCTTTTGTGTGGGCGTGGGCGCAGATGCTTTAAATGTGAGCCTGGGGCAGCTGCTGGGTAACATCTTTCAGTGCAAAGACAAAGGGCTTTAATGAAGTCTGTTTGATCATAGATAGCCGAAGGGAAGCAAACAATTTATTGGGCACATTGAGACAAGATGGTATTCAAAAAATGAATGAACATGTATCTAAGAAGACAAATGAAGGGGTGTGTAAATGCTAACTGTATTGTTAAAGGACAGGTCAAAGTCAGACACTGTTCAGCTTCGTCACGCCTACAAAGTTGCCAGAGAAATTGTTTTGTAGTTTTTAGTGTTTACCCTTTGTTTATTTTTGGATAGGTCATGTTTCATCCTGCATTTGTCGAGACATAGACAATTCAAAATAGATCGCAAACACAGGCACACGATTGAGAATGTCCTTTTCGATCCCTACTCATTGTACTCCACCACCCAGCCCAAACATAAAAATAACAACAACGCAGCATGAGGAAAATTGACTCATTCCACTTAATTATGTTGATTATTACCTATGAATTATGATCTTAATGAGTTCAGTCTTACCGGTGGTCATGCAATTTAAATGATCCGTCCCACTGTGATGCCGAGAAATGGAACTTTCTTGAAAAGATTGAGCTCATCACCTTTAGTAAAATGGGACTTTTTACTGCAAAGTTCCAGTTTAGGATTATTTTTTAAACAGATTTCATATAATTGGTTATTATAGAGAGTCGGCAGCTCCCCAGAGGATGGCTGTTTCATACTTCATGAGAACAAACAACGAACGCTCTATTGCCTCTATTGCCTCTATTATCCTATTTCTGGAGAAATCTTTTGGGTTTATGGAATATGAGCATTTCAGATACAGTATGACAGATACAGCTTTTTATAGCATGAATATAGATGTATACACAGGTGCAGTGTAACAAATGTATTACGAAAACTATGTTTTCTTATGGCTTTTCTTATCTTAAATCAAATCATGCCTGACCTTCGAAATCTGCTCTCCTCAAAATCAATTTGCAGATTTAAATTTGTATGAGTTTCACTTCATCACAATGTGAACAGCAATAGCTTCACCCTGCCTGCCACCCAGCCGGTGTCCATTCATGTGTGAGAGTGGCAGCTTCACAAAGTGGCACTTAGTGTCATCCCCGTCTAATTTCTTGACTCGAAGAAGAAACTTGCTCACATATAACCGCGCTCACAAACCTAAGATCAGACAAAAACAACATTCTGTGAATCCTATTTTTGGGTGGATTTGATTTTAATGCTCTGCAAAGCCCTCCGATCAGACCGGATAAATGGCCATCGGAAGGATTTGTCCTGGCACACTGACTGATGCTGTCTCATTGGTTGCAGTTTTGATAATCAAGGATAATTGCTGGTGCATCACATAGCGTTGTGACAATGTTTTTTAAACAACTTAACCCCCCCCCACCCCCCCTTTTGTCCTTAATTATCCCCTTCTCACTAATAGCTGCTACAATCCACTGAACAAGGTCAACGGTGAGATAAGGGGGGGGGGGGCAACAGAGGGTCACACTTGTATGGATGGAAATAGACTAATTAACAGAAGGTTCTAAGCCCGTCATCTCAGCTGATGTGGTTTTCCGTATCCTGATGATGTACACACACACACACACACACACACACACACACACACACACACAGACACACACAACAACAACAACCTTTGTCTTAAATAGAAGCACAAAGGCATATCCTTTTATAGTCCTCCTATTGTTGGTCGTCTGGTTGGGCTTGGACGAGGGGGGGGAGGGATGTGAAGATGACCCCTGTGGACAGTGGATAAAGGGACCTCGCCTCTAATGGGCCACCTCCAGCTGCAGTGAGCTGGATCCCTCCGCTCGGTCAGTCAGCGCTCCCCCTCCGTCTCCCAAGAGCGTCTTGCCATGGCCCCTAAGAAGAAGGAAGAGCCTAAACCTGCAGCACCAGTGGCCCCAAAACCACCAGAGCCTGAGCGCCCCAAGACCCCGGAATTTGACCCCACATCAGTGACGGTAAAAAAACATAAACAGAAATATGACGCGATAATAGGAGCGTGTTTTAATCTTTAAAATGACAGATGATGACTCAGACTGGAAATTTAGAATCTATGGAGTTGTTTACTAAAATGTGTAAAATAGTAGAATTGATATTGATATTACATAAATAGATTAATGAGGCTAATAAGGATGAAGTTTGATTGAATTTCTTCAATGGTTTCTGGCAAGTCAGTGTTTAAAGAGCATCAGGGACCCCATGTGACCTAAACTTGGCAGTGCAAGCAAAACAGCACTGTGCATCCATTTCAGTGGGTTATAGTCCTTCTGGCAATCTGTACAATATTAATAGCCAATTTACAGATTCACAGAATATCTGTAAATTAGTTCAAACAAGTTCAAATAAATTATAATATACTGTACAGTTGGCACTGTGATAGGCTGGCGACCTGTCCAGGGTGTACCCCGCCTCTCGCCGCATATGTTAGCTGGGATTGGCTCCCGCGCCCCCCCCGCGACCCTTAAATGGATAAAGCGGTAGATGATGAATGAATGAATGAATGAATGATACTGTACAGTCAGGGAAGTGGCGACTTGAGCTAGTGAGGCAAACTAGCTGATACCACACACGTATGGAAAGATCTTCTGCTGACTTGGCCCCTTCTCAACGGTTGGGACGAGACGCCATCTTACAATGGAGAGCGGTTAAAGCCACAAAATATGATTTTCATTATGTCGGGGAGTAGCGGACCACCCGCGCTATTCCTCTGAGGGCAAAAAGGGTGGAAAAACCGAGAGGAAGGAAAATATAGATAATTACCTCCATCGCCATCCATCTTTAAGCATGCTTAGATAAGTGTTTAGACAATATTTTTACAAAGCCTCATGGAGGGAATGGGTTTTTGTAGATATCCAGACACCAGACAAAACAGTGAGGGCACCATCTGATGGGTGTCCAAAAAATACATGGACTATTAATAGTCAACACGTGTCACGGGTGTTCGGAATAATTATTAGGTTTTAGACTTAGAATAACACATTAAATGGGAGTCGACTGCAGGTTGTAAAACTAAACTGTCACACCGACACGGTAGCAAGTTAAACTAAAAACCGTCACTTTCTCTGCTTTAAAGGCACTAACAGTCCGTGTTGTAGTGAACTGACCCCAAAGGAATTGCAGCATGCGTTTTAAGTGAATGCAATTTCAGCGATTCAAAATCTAAATCTAACGGGAGTGTGTGGTTTATCAGCTTTGCTATTTCTCTACAGTCAACAGGCGCATTTGCAAACATCCAACGTACATTCGCTTCAGCTTGTGAATCACTGACCTTGCCGGTGTTTATAATACCTAAGATTCTCTGACTCATATCACATCCAAAAATAAGCTCGAATGGATCTGACGGTGGCAGCGAGACCGGGGCATAAGGCCCAAGGTCATCCGATGAATAACGTCCTATGATGGGAACAGATGCAGACTGTCACTCAATCAGCTACAGTGATGAAGGTAGAGGCAAGGTCATGGGCAGTTTGGATTTTTATTTTTATTTATTTTTAATTGATGTCCTCTTGCCTCGTGTACGGTGGGCCCGAATGAGCAGCAGCATCTAATCACGCCGTTTGTTTTGTTCCTTTTCAGCTGGAGTTCACCCCTGAGCAAATCGAGGGTAAGGTTGAGGTCGTCGCTGCCATTGTCACTTGTGTTGCGTGGACTGCGTTGTGTGATATTTATAGAACTGGTTTGTGCGATTGCCCTCTCCATTAGTGTGTGAGAAATGTTCGACAACAGCTGATGATGCAGTGCTCCGGGGGTATCCTCTTATTTCCGAGTAAACACTATTCACTTCCTTTGAAAGGAGACACATGTCAGTCAACGTCGAGTCATTCTGGCTCTGTCTTTAGTAAAAGACCCCTATTATCCGACGCACGACATTTATAAATCGTTTTTTTCTTAGTTCACAATGAACTGAACAGAATCGAAATGGGAACGACCGGCTTTTATTTTTGCTCGCAGATTTCAAAGATTCCTTCCAGCTGTTCGACAGGACTCCGGCCAATGAGATGAAAATCACTTATGGACAGTGTGGCGACCTGATCAGGGCTCTGGGCCAGAATCCCACGAATGCAGAGATCATGCACGTCCTCGGAAAACCCAAGCCCGAAGGTTTGCAGTGTGATCACAGATCAGTAAAACCGAGAGATTTCCCCCTGTCTGTGCTGGGTGTTAGATTGGTGTCTGCGCCGAATCTGGTTCAAAGGAAAACAGACAGGGCTTTAAAAAAAGAAATTGGGTGGGGGTCTATGGGTGGAGGCTTTACAGCTTTTTCTGTTTTTTAACTTCGGTAAATTAAGCACTTTTCATATTTTCCTTTCCACAGACATGCAGACCAAGATGCTTGACTTTGACCAGTTCCTTCCTATTCACCAGCACATTTGCAAGGCCAAGGACCGCGGAACATTTGAGGACTTTGTGGAGGGTCTGAGGGTGTTTGACAAGGAGGGGAACGGCACCGTCATGGGAGCTGAGCTCCGGCATGTGCTGGCAACACTGGGTGAGTCGAGCGGTCTCGCCGCAAACAGATTTGGTGTTTAAGAGCCGTTATAAGAATACACACTGAGCTGACAGGTTCTCCTGGTTGCTTTCTTTGTGGACCGCAGGTGAGAAGATGAGCGAGAACGAGGTGGAGCAGCTGATGCAAAACCAAGAGGATCCCAACGGGTGCATTAACTATGACGCTTTTGTAAAATACATTATGGCGTCTTAAAAAAGTGAACATGTCTTTTTTTCAAGCGTATCGTCACGGTGGTGCTGTCTCACTCTGCCTCATGAAATCAATATGAGTGAGAAATTAATTAATGTCTCGTTCGCTAATTAAAACCAAGACCCTGAATTATTGACCGCAGAAGATTTTCATGTTTCTGTGAATCCCGTTGTGTATATTTCTCATTTCCACGCTCCTCGAATTGATCTATAACTCATCAATATTGTACCTTCTTTTTCTTAGACTGCTTGTATAGATGGGGTGCAAACATTGCAAAATGACCCTGTTCCCACTGAAGATTATGCAAAATAAATAAACTAATTAAAAAAAAACCTATAATGCTCCTCACCAACGGTTTGTAGTCTGTATGCTCCATAGGAAAGTTTTTGCATCAGGGAGAGTTATCTACAATTTATGTCGTTACAATCTGAAAATCCCCTTCCATTTGGAGATCTTTGAACTCAGACATGAGATTGATTGCAGTTCAAACGCTGTTTATCACAGCGCTGGATCGATGTCGCCTCTGCACGCTGCGAGGAGAATCGACCACGAGCAGAGCAACATAGGAGTTTGTATAACACACCATGGACTAACTAAGAAATTTAGATAACGCATGAGATTTAATTTGTTTCCTAGAAGGAATTAAGTTCTCCCAGGCCTATGACATGTGTCCAGTGACCCTGACCTCTACACTTAAATCTCGCAAAGGCATGTTTTCAACAATAAAATAAGCCCAAACTTAGATCATGTAATACAGGGTCAATGTGAAATCTTAATAGGACAGGATCCCCCAGGGGGAGCTGGAATACCTTGCCTGGGAGAGGAATGTCTGAGCTGCATTGCTGGCAGGCCTTGGATGGATTTGTCCGAACAGATAGGAATCACAAATTGAATATTATTATAGATTGTGCATCATTATTTTAACCTATCATAAAAACAAATAGTTATAAAGTAAAGCATCTTCCAAACCAATCAATTACATTACATCAGTTGACCAAAAATTAAAAAAAACGATTACTGGCTGTATATAAATAAAGGAAAACAATTCATTACATTTAAATGAATAACGTTGGTTAATAACATATTACCTGTAGATGTATGTGGAAATTCTCATTGCCTCATGAAATATTACCTAGAGCACACATATTTTTTTGACTTCCACCACATCAGTTCAGGTTTGTGTTTGTTTTGTCAAACTATCAAACAATACAACTACACTGACATATTGTTTCTCTCAGGATAATGGCATAAAAAAATGCTTAATATGTGACATTATCAAAAAAAAACAAATCACGTGTAAAACATGAAATTTAATATACAGATCCAATCGGTGGCTATCATCCTCTGACAGAACTGCGAAGAACAGTTGTTTTCTCTCATTGGCCAGCAGAGAGAGCTGTCCCTCAAGAAATGTTGCCACGCCATGACTAGCGCTGAACAGATCAAGAAGGAAAAACACATGAGCTGTGGTTTTTGATTCGTCCCGCACAGATCCAAAGCTCCACCGGTGTTTTCAACATAGAAGTGAGGGAACCTTGAGAATCCACATGCCGTAGCCCGAAGTCACTCCAATTCAAATATCAGTTAGATCCAACCAGTGGGACAGCTACTGCTCACTTTGCTGATTAATCTGAATCTTCCAATATTTGAAATGAAAACTCAAATCAACAACGTTAACGTTAACAAAGACTCTCTCTTTGAAAACCCCTCTATTCCTCTCCCTTTGTGTTTTCAAACTCATATTTTAAGTTGGCGGTGGGGAAAAACACAACTGTCTCTCTGAATGGAATCTGATGGATTTGGTACTTTTTATGCTTATGACTGAACTGCGGTTCGATAACTGCCACATTTGCTGTTATCCCAGCTGACATTGCGTGACCCTGGCCAGCCAACACATAGAGACGCACATTGACGCACATCTCCGGTCAATTTAGAGTCTCCGGCCAACCGAACTCCAATCTGCCTGCTTCTGGACTTCAGGAGGAGGCCAGAGAAAAGGCCCTGGGTGGTTTGAAGGGCGGGGACTGGAACCAAGAGCCTTTTTCGTTGTGGGGCAACAGCGTTAACCGCTATTCATGCAGCCCAGGAGAACAAACAAAGTCACATACAAGAAAGAAAACTGAGTCAAACTCTCTAAAAGTGTGTTTCCAGGAGACAGAGGGACACTGAACCGGACCAACTCACTTCCTCGGGCGGGTCATTCCAGAGCCTTGCAGCACTGATGGTAAAGTCTCTGTCACCCTTTGGTTCTTCTGTCTAGACTCTAGACAATAAGTAATTAATAAGATCTTAAAAGCCAGTGAGCCAGTGTGCAGAGTGTAAAGAGACTAAAGCAGAAGTGATGTGATCATACGTTGTGTGTCTTTGGAAACAGGTTGGAACAGGGTTTACTTTTTTTCTTTTTTTTTTATAGCTGCACAGCATGAGGGGGCTTGTAGTTAGGGGCTTGTTAGGGGATCATTTGGAAACAAATTGTCCCTTGCGATTTTAATTCTAACACTACTACGACCTTCACTTTCACCACAAATAGACTTTTTTAGGAACGTTTCTCTCTCGCTGGCTCTGCTGCCGGCCTCCGTCGCACCACGTCATCTTCCTCAGTCAGCTCTCCACTTGCAGCCTGAGCGCCGGGCCGTATATATTTGGCCATTATTTGTGCAGAGCCCATTTCCCACTGGACGTCCAGGGCAGCGGCAGCTTATGGTTGCTTGGATATTTTTTGGAGTCAACTGCAGAGCCTCAGTAATTCAGCAAACTTACTGTATCATAATGAAATCATTTCCTTAATATGATTCCAGGTAAAGAGCAAACGCCGTTCTTGTTAGAGTGCACTTTAATCTTACCCAGCAGCAGCTCCCAAATTCATTCTTATTATTCTATCTTGGGTTTTTTTTTCTCTCATTTTCAGTTCTTTGCTTTGGCCTGATTGATTTGATTAATTAGACAGATAATGTATTCAGCATTCACTTGGCATATTTATTGGACAAAGGATTCAGCGAAGTAATATAATTCGGTTAGCTCCTCTGACTCCAAGCTTGAGTGCGACAGACATAAAATGAGCCCAAATGCAGTCCATCGTACTTTTATTGAGAGCAAAGGTTCAATAAGGCCTCTCACTAGTAAATAATTTGTTAGCTACAGATTTGATGTAACAAATGGAAAAGTGTTTTTCATGTTGAACCAATGTGATCTTTGTCTATATACAATAGTAATACGAACATAATTAGGATATGATTAGTATACTCAACATGCTGCTTGTGTTTCCTATCTATTTATCAATCCTTAAAAGTAGAGATGTTCTGACTTTCAGTCTTTGGGTCAAGCCTGGAAAACTTCCCATTGTGCAACCATTAGTCTTTTTTTTATCATACTTTCCTTTCGGTGTGTGGTCAGAATTTTCTGTGGTGGGGACGGAGGAAAGTGCAGGGACTTATACCCGAAGCTCTCAATCTTTTTCTTAAATGATGCTTTTAAATTGCTTTATTAGACGTGTCAGACTTCACAAACTTTACCCAGGAGCCACGGAAAACATCACCACTCAGCTGTTTTCACATGCTGAGTAGTAATCCCGGCGACAAGTAAACTGATTATTATGGTTATAATCAACAGGGTGCTCTTAAAGGATGCCTTTCCATACTGTGGACGAGAACATTCTTTCTGAAAATCGAAAACTCCTTCAGTGATTGATCGACCTTGACATAGCTGTGGGTTTTTTTCTTTTTTCCTAAGTTGTGTTACGGGATACCCCTCACCATTATTTAGCGTGTCATAAATAATGAAGCATTGTTAAAACGGTAGCGGCAGCCTCAGGCCGTCATGCCAGTTATGTATTTTTAGCCGAGGTTCATGCTGGTGAAATGCAGTTCAATATGGACAAAAGGGAACTCGGGGCAAACAATCCACAATAAAGTGCAGATGTGCTGCCCGCCTCTGGCATTGGCGCACTGCAGAATATCTCATCCACTGTCAGGCCTTTTTATTCTGTTGTCAACTATCAAAGGCTTTAATTGTCACAACAAGCCTTTATTAGGCTGCATCAAAGTCCTGGCTAATTGTTTGGGGATGTATAACTCATCGAGTCCTGGGGGTTCTGGGCACAGGCACTAGTTTCTGCTCCACTTCACTCCAGCCTGAAACTCTATCTACATTCGTATTACATAACCTAGCAGGCGCACTGTCAGGGCATCTTCCCTCCCATAACTAAAAACTATATTTACATGCCACAGTGGAGCAGCAGCACTCGACTCCGTCATGATGATAATCACTCGATTGAGTCATTACAGTAGGCGAGTGCTGCGTTACAATGCTTGGAGATAGGAGGGATACATAGCAAATGAATCATCTAAAAAGATCCTATTATTAGTAATCTGTGACAAAAGTCAAATTGGCCAGTGTAACTGAGCAGAAATAATGCATCCTATAGTCTGTCAACACAGATCATTGTTGTGTACAAGCTCCCTAAAAATAAAAGAGACCTTTAACACGAAAAACCAAAGAGCAAAAATGAGATTTTAATTCAAATCAACATTTTTTTTTCCTTTCACATGTGCATGTACAAATATATATATATATATATCAATAACACAATGATACATCATTTACAGAGACACTAGCTTCCTTTTCACACAAAAAAAGCATTTCCTTTTGTTTGTAAGGCAACACGGGTGGTTCAACAAAGAGTTTTCAATCAAATCAGTTGGTCAAATCTACAGATATAATTTACCAAATCTGACATCACACTGCATTGAATACATTTAATCATGTACAATTGATGGTAAAGAAAATAAACATCGACAAGCTTTGGTCTACACAGTGCAGTGGAAACCATATAAATATGTAGACAATAAAAATATGACTGTTGGTAAACATGGTTGGTCTCTTTGGTGAGGTCAAATAAATGATTTACTTACTTGCTTATGTATGAAAATATTTCACAACCATTCTGTAATGTGCCTTTTTGTGTTAATGATGAGGTCATGGAGGGGTGCGCAGTTGTTACAGCTGCACAAGTTGAGATGATGGAATAAGAAATTGAAATATTAACATTAAAATCACATGGCCAACATTTACCATCAGTCCGCTCGAGCAGCACATCAACAACAAACAAAAAATTGTTCCGCAGTAATGTAACAAAAGTTTGCAAAATACAAATTGGAAAAGTACATTTAGTATAATCAAAGTATATAAACAGTTAAATAAGATACAAATAAATACAAAACAAATTAAAATAGAACAGGAGCGTTCATTGAAATATTTGAAAGGTTCTTTTTAGGAAATATGCTTATTTACATTCTTGCCAAGAGTTAGATGACTAGCACGCTCATGTGGGATTGGAGCCTTCGACATACCAGCTCCAGTACAAGTAGTAAGTGGAAACAGTCGGTCTGATTAATGTCGGGAGACACGCACAGAAACATCTGCATTGAGGCTTAATGCAGCATAATTCAGACTTTTATGATTGTTGACAATCCTATCTTCTTCATCCGAACAAACAAGTATTTCTGTTGGTCACTGCGCATCCGACTGCTCACAGTAGAACCGTTCCAGCAGCCGGAGCCGATGTGAGAGTCGACATGTTTAGGGGGGCGATTGGTGCTCACTTTGTTGAGCTTCTCTTCGCTCGAACCAGCAGCTTAGTTGTGACACTGATTATGAGAAAGCTACACGGATCTCATAAGGCTAAAGGAATTTAATCTGCTTCCGCCGTGCCCGCGCGATAAATCCACGCATTGGCACATGGCACGCGTACAGTATACATTACATAAATTGCTTGAAAGAAATTTCATCTTCTCTCGTTTGGAAGAGAGCTTTGATTTGGGACTGTTTATCCATCTTCCTCAGGGAATTCAGACCCATCACATCGCTCTTTATGTAATCACTCACTCCTTCTGCAAGGAGACAAAAATAAAGTCCAACAAAGTGAACGAGAGAAAACTAAGCATAAGAGGGAGTAAATAGATATTTTAACAATGTTGTTGTTTTGTTTTTTAAACAAAGCATGAGGATTAAAATTCAATATTGTATAAAAGAACAGACTTAAGGGATGAACGTTCCAAATGTTTGTTAAGAATGCCTTCTTTGTATGAAATGGTCACATTGATCACACTGTACACCTGTTCACATTGAGTAGGTGAATACCACTTATTCACTTTACCCATTTCACTACAGAGAGCAGTAGCTCTATTAAATCATATGCCTTTTATTGTGTATAGGTTTTTTTTTATATATTTAATTCGAGTAAACCATCTTTATTCCTCAAAGCTTCTGTCTGAGCCGACAAAAGTAGCTGCTGATGCAAACAAGCAGTTATTCCAAAGAGCAATTTTGGATTTTGGTGTTCATCGTGCTTAATAGAAATGGCTGTTATGGCAACATTGTGAATGCATATTATTCAAACTGCCAGGGATTTCTTCTCACCTGCCAACCATTGTTTGAAGTATCCTGCCACAAATCCTGCAGCATTATCCTGCTCCCGTCATGTCATATTTAATGTACGTCTTTTAAATACGCCAATCTCTTGAAAAGCTCAAACCTCCTGTACTGTATGCTACGGGACAGAAATCCTTCAGGGAACCCTAATGTGTCCACTTCATGTGCACTTAAAGAGTAATTTCCGTTGCCACTAATTTGTTCTCAAAACACAAAACAAAATAACCAATCCTGCACCTTCAGTGCCACTGGACACACTATGGCTCTGTTAGAGGAATCAGTGAGCGTGTTCCCTCGGAGGCCGTGGAGGAGATTACAGTGCGCGTGCCCGTTCCCCTGGTCACACGGCTGTGGTCTGTTTGATGCTGTGAAAGCTGATCCTGGTCGGGGATGTGGGGATTGACATGGCTCGCGCCACTCGCACTCGGAGCGCGTGGTTGTCCTGCCAGCGATGCCACCGTTTCCTCACCGCGGAGCGCACCTGAAACGTTGGGGATGAAAAGTGACGTCACTGTGCGTCTTGTGACTTTTTTTTTTATGTTTTAATTATATTATATCATATATCATTGTGGGCAACTTCCTTGCTGAGTTAGTTTAAAAAAATTTAAAAAATTAAAAATATTTTTTTAAAAAATCAGTGAAATTGTCACATTTGTCCATTAAATATGAAGCAAACAACCAGGGTGCAGTTATCTCAGCTTAGCATAATGACTAGGAGCAGACATTGTGAAGCATGCCCGAGAAAATGCACCACATCTATGGCAGAAGTGAGTCCAAAAATAAAACAGTTGTTAAGAAATACCTTCCTGTCCCTTAAAGTCACACAGTCACGTTGGCCAATTGTAATCGTGCAATTGCATGATTACATGATTTCACAAGAAGACGGACTAAACCTCTTCTTCAAGTTAAATGCCTCTCCGCCCCTGAGATTCAATCATTCGAGGGCTGGGAGAGAGCTCCGAGAGGCTCGTTCACAATCACCAACACGTGCTGGCATTAATGATAACAGCTGGACATTCGGATTTGATTAAAATGACAATCATTTTTGTAGGAGCTTCATCAAACTGCTGCAAATTTTACTGATGGAACAGAATTATAATTTTTTTTTTTGAAAAGGTTCTTAGCCCTAATCCGTTGAACTTTAAAAAATAATATGACTATGCTAGAAAAAACAACTACATTGATCACAGAAATTCATTTGGGATTTGATCAATATCATACATCAAGAGACACATTTCACAAGTGAATGAAATACTTTTTCAAAAACTCCAGTGACTCACCTCTCCATTTAGAAAGCAATAAAACACTGACACGAAGAACCCCTGCAGAACAGGACGCATCACAGTTAGAAGAAATGCGGCGGTATTGTGTAATGGGATCTTAATTAGACCTAAGAGCATTCGTGGTAAATGGACTGCAGTTATACAGCAATTTTCTCTCCCGTCAACGACCCGGAGCTCTTTGAAATGTGTTTCACCTTCGTACAGTAATAACGCAGCATCAGGAGCAGTTAGTGGGTTCGGCCTCCTGCTCAAGGACACTTTGACATACTCTGCAGGAGCCGGTGATCGGCCTTCTGATCACTAGACAACCACTCCAGCTCCTGTGTTACAAGGTTAAACAATGCATGCTTATTTAATCTGGTCATGCAATAATTCTTGTGGAGGAAAAACTTCTTGGAAGTCCCCCCTTTCCCTTTTCCTCTTCCCTCCTCCTCTCCTTACATTAAAGCAAAACAGATAGAAAGCTTCAAATGAAAATAAATGAGGCCACAGAGCAGAAATCATGCCCACGTGTCTCTGTTGATCCCGACAGCGGCGAGACCTGAACATGAGGCAGGGGGCCCTGGTATGTGTGAGCAGAGCCAAGATGCTAGTTCAGATCATCTTCCCACAAGTAGGCTCATAGCCGGAAATGTCACCCTGAAAGAAGTGGTAGGGTACAACACCGCGATAAGATGGAATCAGTATGAGTCACACTTTTTACGGACAGTGGGGGCGTTTTTTCTGTGCCGGCGTCGTGTTGTATCATTATCCCCATCCTCACCTGGAAAGACTGCAGAAAGGAGTTGAAATAGATGAAAACGATTTGTGAAATGTCGTCCTCCCCCGGATTCACAAAGAAGAGCATGTAGGTGATGCCCAGCAGAGGAAGCAAGACCAGTGTTGCTTTCACGGCTTTTCTGTGGAGAAAAAAAAAAGAACAGGATAGAACACCATTTATAAGAAGGACAAAGATTAGACTTCATCTGAGCCGAGATTGGGTAATGCGTGATCCTGCGTCAGTGGCATGGTGGGAAACACACAGCCACCCACCACCACTTTGATTCTCACAGCTTTCTAGTTTGCAATGTGGAAACATTCTATTAAGATACTAAGATGTCGATTTGCAGGTTACAGTGTCCAACAGAGGGGGTTGACTTCCGGCTGGAATACAAAAGGAGACTAAAAAGACCAAACAAGTGTAATTCTGATGGAGATTGAACACAAACCAACGGGATCTTACACAACCAGGAAACTCAAGCTGATTAAAACTAAGAGGTACTCTTTAAAAATATGTTCATGTATGTAAATGACATTATTGTGAAATTTATGGAGGACAGAAAATACCATCTTTCTTTCTCAAATTCACTCCCTTGTTTGCTCCGTTCCTACGATTCGGAGAAAACCAGCAGGTTCAAAGGGACCGCATGTTTTACTTTGAAGTCACCAATTTATGGCCGATGCCGAAATCCTCCCCTCACTCAGTTAAATGTGCATCGATGACATCGACATGTTCGTCTCCCAACAACCCACGGATACACCTCGTGCTGTGATAAGCCGGAATTGAAGCTGTCTGAGCCGTAACGCCACATGATCCTATAAATAATCCCTAAAGAAGAAAAATACACTCGACACAGTAAAAAAAAAAAAAAAAAGGCCAGAAAAAAAAAAAAGCTCAGAGTCAGGAGCACAAACTAACATCATGAAGTAGCACTGTGCACTGTGCTCGCCTCTCTGCAGTGACTTCCTGGTGCGGACTCAGGTCAATTTGTTTGTCTACACTTAAATATGACAGGCACATCTATAGAAGCATTTTGGGAACACAGTGCAAAATCCTTTCTTGTGTCTGCCACGAGCTCTTTGGGAGATTGCTGAAACAAGATAAATTCAATGTCACCTTCATGTCACCTTTTGTTTACTTTGATGACATTGGAAGTGTGGTGGGAAACATACTGAAACTTTTACTGAGAAAAAAAAAAAAGGAAAAAGATAAGAAACGGTCCGAGATTTTGCCAACTTTCTGACAGAAATGTTTCACTTGCTCGAGTTACAACACACATCGACGAAATCCCGGTTGTAAATGTGATTTATTGTTTTTCATTTACCAACACTAACTGCAATTACAGGCAACGCAGCCTGAACGAACCCGAGAAACAATCATGGATCTCTAGAAATACACCACTTGGCACTGATTCGATTTTCTTGCCATCAATATTGGATCCTTTGATCCCCAAATATCCTGAGGCCGAGAAGATCATACTCCATGATTTGTATGAAATTAATTATGAGGGTTCACATTGGTCTGCTTTTCAAAAAAATCGGCCACTTTGATGTTAAAAATGGCATGAATCATGTACCAACTCACCTGTATTGTATCGTTTCAGACGTAGTTGAAGCTCTTAGTTTGGTCATGAGAATTCTTACTATGTTGAAGAGGAAAACAAAATTTATCTGGAAGAAGAAAAAACAAATCAGTTTTCATCCCTGTGCTGTTGACTTTCACTGAACTACACCAAGAGCTATGTTCTGCTGTGAACAGATTTTTGCTCATTAAATGCTGATAAGGAGAAGTAGGAGTCAGGTCGAACGCACAACAAGCCGAGTGTCAGGGGAGCGCACCAATCAGAACTGCACTACGTCATACGAACATGACCATTACTGGATACATTTCAATAAATACAACTTCTTGTGTTCAGGATTCATGTGTGTGAAAATGCTTTAGCCCACTCGAAAGATTAATGCCACCTTTCAGTGCGCTGGTTGCAGGATGGAAATGGTTTTCATTATAACACCATTTTCATTTCGGAGGAAAACGTTTTTTTTTTCAATCAGTTTACACAACACTGTCTACAAGCAGACATTAGTGATACATGTGATATTAGTGTAGTGTTATATTGATGAATGGTTCGTGTGCAAATAATGGCCGTGCGCGTGTGCATTATGTCTCACCAGAAGCACGAGAATAACTGGTCCCTGATAAATATAATCCATGTATTTTCCAGGTTCTTTACCGAACCAACATCTGTTGACGGAGAGAAGAGAAAGAAGCATTAGCATCTGGCGGAGGGACATTCGGGGAAACGTGAGAGCAACTTGTCCAACGACTTGAATACATACTGTTCATTTTCATAATACAACTTTCCAATGGCCCAGGCTACTATTATAGGGAATGGAATACCTGTAGAAAAAGAAAAAAAAAGGAGAGCCAGGAACACATTTGATGAGTGTCACAGTTTAATTAACGGATTCATTCTCTTCCTGCCTTTTAACTCTCCTGTTATTTCAGGCCTTGCCACGCCATGTTTTTCAGACTCTTCACCATCATCCACTCTTAACACTTAAACTGGGCCATTAACCCGGCAGATCGTCTGTTGTGCTTTCCACACCGTAGCTTCCCAGCCCGTCTCGTCTGTTTTGCCTGTTTTTTCCTTCCTGCCTGTTCCATGCTCTGACTCTGCCTGTACAGTTTGGCGTTGTCAACTTGTGTCTGCTGAGCCTTGACGAAGGTGATTCAGATTTCTACTGGTGTTTCTGAGAAATGACAATACATGGCGTGGAATATCGATAGGAATAGCTCTTAAGGAAACAAAGAAATTTAGGTGTTGAGAAATATAATAACAGACAGAAAAGTAAATCAGGTTACATACAGCAACAAGATTAATGCTGCTTTAATTAGAATGATGTAAATGACATGGGACAGTGACACGTTCTGACTTGGAAGATCAACTTTGGTTGAATCTTTTACCATAAAACAGAATTCAAACTTTGATATTCAGTATTTTGAAGGGTAATTCATCAATTTTGAGGATCTATATGAATCTACAATCCTTTTCTAACCCTAACCCCAGCGTGGTCTGCATGTCAGGGCCTACACTTGTCTTATGAACTGCTTCACGACTGTGCTGCATCAGAAACCTTTCTTGCTGCTTTTTGGTGCATGTTCAGACGGAAGTCGAAAAGGCAAAGTGCTTTTCAGATATCTCACTGCTGTACCCCGGAGCACTCGGGGCTGCAGATCAAAAACCCTCGAAAAGAAACCTTTTAAACCAACAGTTGCTGCTCGACTCTCCACCTTGCCAGTGTGCTGACAGGCTAATTGAGCGAAACATCTTCAAGCTTAAGTACAAAAATCAGACAAGGTGATAGAAAAAGTTGGCCACATCAGTCAGCTCTCTGTGGAAGAGCTTTCTGTGGGAGAGTTGAACCAATCAGTGAAATGACCTTAAATGGGGTTGAAAGAATACAGGTCTAAACCTGGTCTGATCCCAGCTACCGACAGGCCTCCAGTGGAGGACTTCGTTTTTCTAATTAATTCACAGTCTCTCAGAAACTAATATCAGCGGCACAACAAGAAATCCAAATTCCTTTTACTGGCTTGTGGCTGCAGTGTCATATTTATTTATTTGATTATTGATTGTTATTCATATTTATTTTTTGTACATAAATGACTGCACAGGTAGTAAATTCCCTCTCTCTTCTGTACCTATTTCTATTCAGGCATCATTCTTCACAAGTCATCAATAAGTTTTAATTTATAAGTAATCAATACATCTTAGCATTTGTTTAAGGTGTTACTGTATTACTTGCACAGTTGGAGTCGTATACAGTCCATGGTGAGCATCACTTACAGAAAATTATTTTCATTTTGTGTTCATTAAAAATATACCTAACATGTTGGGTTATTTTAACGTATCACTGAAGGAGTGAATTTCAAGTAATGACGAGTTGCTTCACAGATACTAAAATCATCATAAGACACTAAACATTTTAGTCATTAAACAATAATTAAATGTGATATGTCCATTTGGTTATGTCTATTTCATGGCCAATGTGAGCTCCATAACCATGTACTCAAACCATCAAACCATGTTATCTGCTATTTAGATGTCATTATTTTGTTCAAACAGCTGTGTTGAGTTGTTTTAGTAAACTATCTGTTTTGGGGAGGAAATGTCTCTCTGGGAGGCAGTGACTCATGTTTCTGTGCATTTTTCTGCCTCAACCTGGAATATCCCCAATCTGTTTTTAGCTCTGTCCAACTTCACAATATGCTTTCTCTAATAACATCCTCTGACAATGAATAAGTTAGCAGGGATTGTGATATGTCCATGCCAGAACATCTGCTCAAAACTCATTATGTCACTGGAAGTCAAGCAGCAAAAAAGAAAGAAAGGGAAGACGATATTTTCCACACTTCAGTGCGGCTCTGTTCTCCAGTTCCCCCCCTGACCAGCCTTTACTCAAGTGCTTTCATTTGAACAAATGTTCTCTCTGGAATGGGGAGAAATGTCAGATAAAACTGTGGTACAGTTTCTTCAAAACCTAGTTTGCATTTAAATGGAAATAATACAACAAATGCTTCAACCAATCAGATTCCTCTTGACAAATGATTCATATTTAACCAAAAATGTAGGAATGTCTCTTATTCTCTTACTCTCCTTCGCTTTTCCTGACAACAACTCATCCGATCGATTTCAAACTTTGCGTGCATATTGCCCAAGAGCCCAGTGCAGTGTCGACAGTGAATGGCTGATTGATTTAACCACTGTGTGGTTAAACACTGCACACTTTCCCTGAACTCGAAAATCAATTTTTGCTGAAGAAATGTACTAATTGTGTAAGACATTGGAGTAAAATGCAATTATTGCTGCAAGTTGTGGCAGAAAGACCTCCTGATCAGGTGTCTGATATGTAGGTCTATCATTATTATAAGCGGGTTTCTGCAGTAATAATCTTGATGTACTGTAAGCGGGGTCCGAAATTAACTTTTCCACCCACCGGCCAAGCTGGCTGGTACAGTAGCTGGTGTGCTCAGACATCACCGTTAGCGCTGTCACCGAAGCTGCTGACAGGAGAGAAGCTGACAGACAAGCAACATGATTGACACTTGCCGTGTTCGCGGTGCTGGATATTTTCTATTTTCCGATGACAAACGAGGTGTTTCCTCACCGATTCCTTTGCATCGCACTGAAGCCAGCCTCGTGCAACCCGGTCATCTCCAAATGTCAGTTTGTCATTTAACTTTCTTTTTTGAAGGCAGCACATCTGTCTCCTCTTTTTGTCTTTTAGTTCGGTTGGCCCACAACGTCAAAATACAACCACATTGTTTTAAATCAAAGTTTGCCCGGCGGTAGCTAGAAGCAGACCAATGGCAAATGATGTTGGCCCGGCAGACCCGTCCCTACTCTGCCTCTGATTGGCTGTTGCTTGTTCTGTTAGTCCGATTATAGTCCAGATCTGAAGTTTACTCGCTAAACAGACGATCTACTCATATTTGGTGCTCGGCAGGTGTTAATTAGGAAGACTACCTACTTATATTAATAGACTCCACAACAGCCTCTAAATGGTCTCTGATATGAGAGATATGATTTTTTTTTTTTCCCCAGGTTAGAAATCAACTTGAACCCTGTGTTATTGTACAGAAACGAGAGCCGAATGTAACATTACAAGAGCACACTCGGAAGGAACATACTCACACCACCCGATGAAGAGGAAGACCCACTTCCTGAGCTTGTCAGTTGAATAAGTCATAACGATGGCCGTGTGAAGGTAGCATCCTTCAACAAACATCCAAAAAAAGTTTGTCACCACAAAGTAGTTGTATATTGTGGTAATAAATCGACACCAAGGCTGAAAAAGAGAGAGAGAAGAAAAAAAGGGTGCCAAATCATTAAACATCAACACATGGAGTGGCACCTCATTTATTAAGACTATCATTGCAATACATATGGGCTGTTACCTCGTTGCTCTCGTGAATGTTGTGGTCAATCAACTGGAGCAAAAACCACATTACATTCCTCAGTATGAAGGTGGTGATCAGATTCCAGTGGATGATGTTTCGAAGACAGCGTATGCTCCTGAACCACAAGGCGAACGGAAGAGACGTTTGATTATCTTGGTCCATTTCACGGTTCATATTCATGAGGATTCTACGTGTCACTATTGCCAGACCTGTGTTGGACATGTGTGCAGGGTTAGACCGGATATTGTTCTGTATACTGTTCATCAGAGCTCTCTCGCAAACAAATCAGACTGCACCGACCTGTCCACCTTCCAAACACTACTCAAAACAAACCTCTCCAGAACTGCTTCTGATGTGTATTTCATATTTCTAGTTATTTGCATTTCTATAGAAATAATATAAATTATTATTTTCATTATTTTTGTATTTACTTTATACATTCCAAATGAAAAGCTCCAGTCTGCACTGTATCCCTGGATGTGGAAAAAAACGAATCATTGGATTTCTTTGATATTGAGGAGATTGTCCGTGTGTGTTTTACAGTATTCCTGATAAGTCAGATTTTTGTGCTTGGCCCAGATCAATTTTTTTAAGGGGGTCAATCGCCACATTGGCCTCCTACCCAGCAATATCAAGACCACCACTAACAATCTGGGTGTTCTTTACAAACTTTGCATTTGACATTTGAACTTCATATTACCAAGCTCATTCAGCATTGCTTGCTGCAGATGAGAAATGTTGCCAGAATCAAACATATACTCTCTGCCAAAAACATGGAACTACTAGTACATAGCTTCATTTCTTTTCCATTCAGATTACTCTAACTCTCTCCTCTTCAGCTGCTCCTACATGCTTTTTTGTTTGTAATTTTTAAAAAATGCTTTTTTTTGTATCTATAATGTTGATGTTGTCTCACAAGGCCGGATCTAACTGTGTAAATAATTGAATGTGTCAGGCTTTTTGTTAAGAAACTGGTTGATGATGGACAATTTCCCAGACTATTTTCTATCCTGAAGAAAATACACTTCCATGGATGAAACACACGAGACAAGCAGTTGTCGATTGAGGCATGAGATCTAAAGAGAGGCTGTTTGATGTTTGCCCTGTTCTGTCATAGTATATGAAGGTGTGTGTGTGTGTCTGTGTGTGCGTGCTTGTGTGCGTGCGTATGTGATAAGAAGTGTTATGAAATGCACACTATGTTTTTCTTTTGCCAAGCGGCAGACATCTACTCATTTGACATAAGCGAGTTAACGATAAACAGTCCATGGCCATTACATGAATTTCCCTGATTGTCTCCTATGAGGTCTCAGGCATACGGGACACATTTATGGATAGGCACTATTTCTGTACTTGCCTTAAGCACAAGAAGAGGAAGAAGGCCACGACTAGAGCCCCCACAGAGATACAGTGGCCTAGGTAGTTGATGATCAGCGCTATTTTATAATGCATTGGATATTTCCTCTGGAAAGACAACACGTGAGTTACTTATTTGATGTACAGATGGATGACAGAACAAAGAGGTGAGCAACACCAACACATGAAAAGAAACCAGAGTGTATCTGCAATATTGATATGTCAGGGCTGCGTTGTGTTGAAAGAGAAAGCAAATGTCATTGACACACTTCAGATTTTTATCGACTTAAAACGATCTGAGAAAATAGAGCGAGACCCAGAAATATACGTAATCGGGAGACATGATGCGAGCTAATCCGGTCAAAACTCATTACGTACAATGCGTCAGTGTTGCACTGAGCCCTCTGGCTTTGCTAATGTGTACACAAGCAAGACTGTACTTACTGTACTGAATATGTTAAGTCATCTGGAAACAAACTTTTAAAGTGTTTAAAACAAAATGCACTTTTGTCTGATTGGTTTTCTCGTGTGTGCCATCAGTGGAATAACACGAGGTTGCGATGAGCATTTATCTGTGATGATTAACTGATTGTGTAGAATAAAGGACATCGCCGCGTCGCTCCAGTGTCGCCACACTAACCTTCTCCTCCAAAATAGGTTCACAATGGGAATAATTGCTCCTCAACGCCCACGTCCCATTTTCCATGCACTCCCTGTAAGCACTCCCTGCAAGAAAAGAGTGATGAGCTGTAATCAAAGCATCGGTGCAAACATCAGTAGTGTTTAAAAAAAAAAAAAAGACTTGTATTGAGAGATACTTTCAAAGATGTATTTGTCCAATCTCCCTTCTGTCAGTCAGCGGCGGTTACTTGTTGTGACAAGGTTAAAGAAGTGTTTGCCAAGAAGGTAAGCAAAAACATCCTTGCAATTTCCTCAGAGCTCAGTTCATAGTTGAGCACCACTATCTGTCAGGGTCTTCCACAGAATACCAATTTTATTTGGTGGGGGAAATGTAAATCCTCTTACACGGTCGGTTTATTTGCATGTCATTTTTAAAAACCCTGCTTCCATAATCAACTTTGAACCAACCGTTTCATTTTTGCCATTCCTCAGTGTCTTCACTGGGCTCTTTATCTCTAACGCTGAAAAAATATATAAAGATTTGGGGCAGAAACACAGCAGCAATAAATCCGTTTCTTCTTTTCTATTATCACCTACCCTTTAAAGTGATAATTTTAACCGCTCTACTGTAAAGATGCACAGTATCCCTAACCCTTCTTTATTATTGGGCATGAAAACTCTTGTTAGTTATGCTGCCGTCAGACATCACCACTGTAGGATTTATACGGTTTTCAAAATAAGCATTTAAAAAAAAAAAAAAAAAAAAAAAAGGAGATTTAGTTAATCTTTTATTGTTTATTATATTTCTACAGACCAAGGCCCCTAATGTGCATTATTCTACTCAAGAGAAAGTATTTAAAAAAAAAAAAAAAAATGTGTATAGAAAGTATACCATTAACGAACTGTTCAGTGCAAAAAACGTGAAACATAACTTAGAACCTAAAAACATATCATACAATATAAAAACAGAACAAGAACACAACAGGTGTTGTGTTGCATTTGACAGCACACGCACTAGAACTGACGTTCTCCAATTGGAGATCAGCAGCGTAGACAAATCTCACACGTGTAGAGTGTAATGTTCATATTCACACATCCGGACTCTAGTGGTGCGTTCGTACCAAAAACCAAGCGTGACTAACACACGTAAACATTAATTATTACCCCAAAGCAATTATTTCAATAGATGCATAGAAGGCAATCTGTGCAGATAATCACATGCACATCATGTCATCAAAACTTTTTGGGGAATCAAGCTGAGAGCCAGCAGGCAACTATAATTCCTCCAGTCAGCTAAGTCTGTAACATCGCAGTAACAAGCCAGCGTTCTCCGCCAGTCCACGGTTTTACTTTTAAAAGTTTTACTTTTTTTAAACTATAAAAAAGGGTGTTTATAATCAGTTATAACTGCAAGGTAATCAGGACAACTGATATAAAAACGGCACTTTTTTTGTCATCTGAGATATTACAGAAGCAGGGGGTGTTTTCCAGATAACGTTTTCTGTCTCTCTGGGCAAATATCACACTGGGGTTATGAAACAAGCAGTGATGGTGCAGAAATAGAGGAAGGGGAGCAGGTTGTGAGGTTTGTCCCTGTAAGCTATTCCACTGACGCAGGTCTAATTCAAGTCACTGGTGCAGGGAGAACATATTTCCCTCTAACCATCTGTGCATTACGCACGATAAAGCTATTCTCTTCTCATTTTCTTCCCCCTTATGATGCATTATATTCACACTGTTAAAATAAAAATCACTTAATGACTCACTCTGTCAAGTTTGGAAATGGAAAAAGCTGTTAAAAAATGCTCAAAGCAACCCAACACCGACCACACTGCACTGGTGTGAAGGCGCATTAATAAGGGGGGGGGTGTTTATCAACAGTTCCCACCTCCCCCACCAGCCACCCTGCCAACTTCTTTGCTTTTCCTGGATGCACAATTATGTAGATTAACAAAAAAAAACAACCTACACAGAACTGTAAAAAAGGATTAGAAGCATGTGTGGTGATATAAATATGGGAAGAGCTTTGAGTTATGTAACTTTGGTTGCTTGTGTATTAGTGGTGCTTTCATTAGGGATGGAAAACAAAACAGATTTAGCTATTAAATGTTAAATGCATAAGTTATACATTGTCTTAATTATTCTGAAAGACCAACCAAAGAGACCGTGTCGTCACTGCTGCTGGTCTTGACCTGCTTCTCGGAGCTGGATGTTGCTGTGCGACCAACCGTGGCATCTACAACAATGCCACAGGAATATTACAGTACAACATTTTTCACTTAAAGGTTGTGTAAGCCTGCCTTTCTTCCTCTGGTGTCTGATTGCCCTGTGCTTTAGCTTGTCATCTGTCTCTTTAGTTCTGTGTTACTTTTGCTCCGGGACATGGGTTTTCTGATTGGATGAACTCTCCCCCCACAAAAAAAAAAAAAAAAAAAGAAATATGACATGACTGCTACAACAGGCTGCCACTCACAGTAAATCCGTTGTTCCAGTTGTTGTGAAACAGTCACTAAATCCGGAAACCTCTATCTGGATGAGTCGAAAGACAAAATATCGTCTCATAGTCGAGTGATCAAAACAGCCCAAGCGAGTTGAACACCTGAGCCAGTGGCTGCAGCGTTTCCCACTAGCCATATGGAATTTAATTTGAGCCACAGACAGAGTTAAAGTAGGCCATCCCAAAACAGCATGGGAATCACATAGCTCATTTCATTTAGGCAGCTGGAACAGGAGCAAGTTGTATACACAGTCGTCAGAGGGTAGGTGAGGACGAGAGGGCAGAGGTCCAGGGAATGCAGATAAAAACATGACAATGCAAAGAGCACGATGAGGGGATGATGACTTTCTTTGAAATGCTGATATGATTGACATTTACATCCCTTACCGCCTGCAGTGATTTCACTGAGGGGAAAAAAATCAAATCGCTGCTGGAACATTTTTCGAAACAATGGCGTTCCCCGTGTGTACAGTGAATGCCGACAGAGGAATTGCTGCAATTGCTACGATCCCTACAGACGACGGGAGGTCAAAGAGTGAAAGTCTTCAAACAAATGAGTGTCCTAGAGACACACTGGGGAGCCCATGGCCTGAGGGCAGCACGAGAGTCTTGGAGTCTGAACAAATGGTCTAAACGACAACAGACAAGCGATGAAGGCCTCGAAACTCGGTAACTGGACTCGCCTGCTGTGCTCCGGGCACGGACTGCATCTGGCCATAGATGGGTAACGCAAAAAAGCAGCCCTGGGCTATAGGAAGAAACATTACAGACGGTAATAGCAATAAACATATGTCATCAAGATTAGGGGGCAATTTTTTTTTCCGCCTAGCATGACCACATATGTCATTTTGATTTAAAACATTACCATGTGATTTCAAGATGATTGAGTTATTGAAAAGGAAGAAGCAATTGCACCGAGGACAGTGATTTAACAAAGGCACCAAGTGCACAAGTGACAAAACTGCAGCAACCTATTGTGACCCAAAGTTTAAACTGCACTATATTGATGAAGAAGAAAAAAAAAAAAAGGAATAAAGCTATGTCTGAGCAGGGAGTCCTATCGACGCAGCAATATCCCATCTTAATGTGCTCCTGCGTTTGCTGAACACAGCACAGTGCAGAACCGAGGGGCCATCCAAAAAAAAAAGGAGAGAAAACTTTATGTCGCCTATTCACGGTACGAAGTATCACCACCACGGGTCGAATTTCTCCACCTTTGAAAAAGTGAATTGACCCAAGGAAGAACCCATTAAATTCCGGAGCATGGCGAGCTCCAGCCCCAACCTTGGTGGAGGTACACTTTATTATTGCACGGTAAAAGACAAGAGGGGAAAGATATTCTTCCACATTAGTGAGTTCATCTTTTAAACTCTGCTCAGTGCTCAGCACAGTGCAAGCTGGGATTGCTATGGGCCACTGAAACATTAGATCTTTTATTTGTCTGGAGCGGCTCTATAATATTGTAACTTGAATTGTCAAGGCGGTTCCCACAATTCTTCAGCTGGCACCTCATCTCTAAGTCTGTTTTGGTTTAACTTTAGTTTGTGTGCGAGTCAGCGACCGCTCCTGCCCTTTTGGTCGCAGATGCAAAACTGTCCTTTTCAAAGGGCAAAACTTTTATTTTTTTTTCCCCCCTCACATGTTTCCTCAAAAAGGGAAAAGTATTTCCCTAAAAATATGTTTGCCCCAAAGAACCTACCAGACCACACACGTGTGACAGATTTAAACAGAATAAAATCACATAAATCATATACTTATGACGGAGATGACCCGTGGTTCAGATCATAAAACGTTAGTCTCCAGGAAGCCTAAACTGTCGACACTGAACATTTTAAAATCTCCAGGAGAAAAACGCAACCGTTTCTGAGCCCTTGATCGACCCAAGTTTGATCAAACACAACATGGCAGCTAAACCACTTTACAAAAGCTGCCCTGTCCTTGTCACATTCACTCAGTTAAACATTTTGTCAGAGGTGCTGATCCTTTTCAAAGCAAAAGCAAAGTCCCCGGCCCTCTGGTATTATTAGCACACGCTCAAAAAAGGAACGACTGGATTACCTCAAAATAAAGTCTCTGGGAGGTTTATTATGAGGAAGAACCCGGCCGGACTACTATACCTTAGATCCCAACTCACAAATACATCCCATACAATGCATTTTAACTCATTTACCCTGTTAAGCACTTTATGGCACTAGGGCAATATCATTTTCTAAAGCTGGGAGTTGTTATATTTTTCGGAACTGACTGCACAAGTCAGTAACTTATCAGCAACTAGCACTTTATTCCTTCAAATACAGACCACACAAACTCATAACCTGACCGGTCTCATAAAAAAAATAATCTTTGAGGCATTTTTCTTTCTTTTCTCAAGTGTCTCAGAAGGTTTATGGCCATGTGAATCCCTGTATTTTAAACTCGAATTAGCTTTGAGATGAATCAAAACAACTTAAATCATTGAACTGTAACCCAGGGGCAAAGCAAAACCTCCTGACCTCTGATATAGGATTATTATTTCACCCCACAACCTTTGCGAAAAAGAACCAGACACCAAATAAAAGGCTTTGTTACAGATATCACATGCATTGGTGGTACAGTAAGAGCTTTGCCTCTCGCTTGTTATACTGAGGCAATGTTGACAATGAGATTACATGCATGTACAGACTCAGAGCCAGTACTAGGCTTTTAGCCTTTTTTGTAGAAAAGTTATTTTCACATCCCACTTCTCAAAATATGGTTACATACGGACAATGCCGGCCAAAATGCTAAATTTCAGGCTTCAAAACGGCAGCGATGCCACTTGGTTAAAACGTATTCTACAAAGGTACTTAACTTAGGATTGTTTGGAGTCCTTGTCCTTTAATATCTGCATCTTGTGTAAGAGATCAATAAAACAACTGGGGCAAAAAAACAACGCTTTCTTGCCCCTGTGGATTCACACAACACAGTGCAGCGAGAGCGCTTTTTTTAAATACAGAATTTCGGAAGGGCCACCAAACCTGTCTGTGCGACTCGGTGACCTGATCAGGGAGCGCCGCTGCTCCGCTGGGTTGCAGAAGCTATTTCCAGAGCCGGAACCGAGGCAGAGCAACCTTGTGGAAATTATGCCACTTCACAAAGAATAGCTTGTTCGCTTTCTGGGCAATGTGGAAGACACCTTGGAGAAGGATGCCAGCAGGCTGAACACCATTGTGAGATTTCTGTGTCATCTCTGTGGGTTGTTTTTTTGTTTTGTCTCTTAAACATTACATTACATATGGGGCTGAATCATTTTAAATTTCCCCAGAGATGGGAGGGAGGAGAAACACTATGATTGGCACCCTCATTACACGCGAGATAATTCATTGAATTTCATAAATGAACTCGTGTGGGAGCGAAATGTATGTACGTGAGATTACTTGCTTATGTCCCATGGCAAGGTTGTACAGGCATTAGTGATGTTAGTGAATCAAATATCTGCTCTGGTAAATTATTAACGAGCCTGAAATGAATATGTCCTTTCTGAAATGCTTAAATACCCTCAGTATAACTAGGTATCTAATTGAGTGATTGTTTTGAATAAGAAGATAATTTAAAGTGAAAAGAAAGCAGCGTCCTCTCAGATGAACTCAAGGGAAGGGGCAGGTTTTGTTCGGATTTGAGTATGCAGATTTGTTGGTCACTGCATAAAAGTAAGTTATATAAAATATATGTATGTATATAATTCACAGTATATTATTAGTTTAAAAAAAATACTTTGGAATACCATGTGCATGATTTGATGCTCAACAGGAGAACAGCAAATTATATAACAATCTAAAATATATTTATTTATTCTCTTATCATTCTGCTGATTACTTTCTTGATGAATTAATTGATCAATATGGTCCATAAAATCCTTAAGAAGTCTGGATAACATGAACGCAAGATGCCGGTGAGTGTTACATTGCACAAAGAGGAGAATCCTTAGCAGGTATCTCCACAGCAAACTGCCTTCTGAAAAGCATTCTGTTAAAAATAAAATACCCCAAAATATATTTTAAATATTAATAAACATTGACATTTGAGGAGCTGGAACCAGAGATCAGCAGTTTGGGGATTTTCTGTTTAAAAATGACTTGATTGTGATTAATGGCAGGAGGCGAGGTTCTTTTTGTTGGTTTCAACGTTCTTTTTGTCAAATGAATAATCAATTAACCCCTAAATCAATCAGAATTCAAATAAATAAATCCTAGATGGTTGAACATGTAATCCATTACTGTAACTTCACTGCACATGACTTACAAGCATTCAACCATGACTTGCAAAGAAGGTGTGTTGGTGTAACTCGTAGTCTATGTCCCCTTTGTGCCTTGAACGGTGACCATTGATGCAGATGAGCCGACAGAGCCCGAGGAAGAGCCGCTGTGTAATCTTTAACTAACAGCTGTGTCTCTTTAAGCTGCCCTGTTTGTCTCTGCTCTCATGACACATTAGAAATCCTACTAATGAAGTGCGGAATCATGGTCTGTCTTACTGGCCTTCGATTTTCTCGTCCGATCGACTTTGGAAATGGGTTATCACAGCTACAGTCCCAACAACAGCTATGCATGGCATCTTGTTTAAGATGCAGTCAGAGTCGGGCAAACCCACTTTATCGCCACCCAAGCATGATATATTAGGATTATTAACAGACAGAGTAAGCACCCCTGCTATTTAAGTCATTTAACACTATACCATCCATCATAACATCATCCGGCTGTTACAAATTGTCCAAATGATTTATAATGTTTTCTTTACTGATGATAAAATACATGTTATCTGTGATTTTCTTAACTGCATATTAAGTTGGCGAGAGCAAGTGAGCAAAAGGTAACACACTACAAGTCTGTGGCCCTGAGGGAAGCCATGGTGTGTCTGGATAACATATTATACCACATTACACAAGTAAGAAGCATGCATGTGCTGTCACATGAGATGAATACTTTATAAAGTAATTAAAATAATTGTCACAGGAATAAAAAAAGAAGAAAAAAAGCTTTTCAATCTGAAAAGCTTTTTTTAGTATTTCCAGAAATACTACTGTATTTCTGTTTCCAAGAACAGAAATACTTCTTTCATAAATAAATAAATTTAGACAAGAGGCTCAGAGTCCAACACGCTATGCCCTGTACTTGCTCGAGCCCCGGAGAGAAAATACTAGTAATAGAGAAAGATGTAACGTTGGTTGACAACATTAAGTGTTGCTGGTACATGTAGATAGTACTGAAACATGTTCACAGTTCCTGCGATTGTACAGCTGTTCTGTGACCACCAATTTGCAATGGGGGTCGTGGATGGAAGGAATGAAAGACACCCCCACTGCCCAGGCAACGCTACATGGCGTGAGGTGGTGCGCCAGGCTCTTTTGGTGTAGTACAGTATTGTGTGGATGCCGAGCCAGTGGTGAGTGCAGCCGGGAGAGGCTGGTGCTGATTGGACCCCCTACCCCCAAGGAGATCGGTGTGCAGTAGCCGGTGAAATGTTTGCTTCACGTGCTGACCTGGATTTGTTGACTGACTAACCTCTTGCTCTGTTTTACCGTGACAAAGGGGATCGGGAGAGGTACTTCACAGGAGGACTTTCATGCAAACACTGCATTCGGTACATAAGAAAAAAAAAGAAGTATGAGTTGTGTCAGTACGAAGAGTGTGATTCTCTACAGGAGAACCTGCACCTGGATAGTCAATTGCACATGCAGTATTGATGAGTGTCTGAAAAAGGTTATGTGCTTTGCAAATGTCCCAACCGATGACTATAACAGTTAAGTGTCACACACATTAATGTACCCTTTACACAGCCTTTTAAGGCAGAAATGGGAGTTTCGCTTTACTCCTCCACAGGGGAACTCTGTGGGGACAGGACAGTTCACTGACAGGAAGAAAAAGGCAGCATTACACTCATTCACACTCTCATCAAGCTTTGGTGGTGAACATCGGGCGAGTCATTAGCGTGACGTCACTCGTGGACACGTGGAAGGATTTCCTTTTGCACTGCTTGGTTAAAATCAATTACACTACCCCACCTTCTGACCCCCTGCAGCCACAGATCTGTCCTCCGATATCACTCGTAGCCTCTGATCAATGATTTTTCCTTGATAAATCATCTATATGTTTGCAAGGAGGTTGTTTCATAGGGAAATATATATTTATGGATGTGTTTCCCTTGTTCCCTTTGTGTCAGAAAGGAAACAACAAAAATTCAAGAAGCATCTTGAAAAAAAAAATGTCTACTTCCATTTGTTTCTTTACAGCAGTACTTCAGTTTCATGTTTGCCTCTAAAAGATGAGGTACAGACTCATCTTTGATTTGAAATAAAAGTGTCAAAGCTGCATCCACCAGCACGCAACACTGCAGCAGCTTGTACCTGATACACATCACAGCGCTGCTACGACTTTATTAATCACGATAAGAGAATCAATAAAGTTCTATTGTGGAGACAGCGAACCCGACTTTGAGCCGTGTAGACGTGACAGGTACAATATGTGCTGACCGGAAGTGTCCTCCATGACAATGAAGGTGCAAACAAAAGGGTTGAGGGGTGTTTACCGAAAGAGAGGCATGATTGACTGAATAATTACAGTTACACACTCTGGGAGTCATAACATGGAAGCCAAACAGGTCACCAAGCTATGGCATGAGTTTGCAGAACCGACACCAGTGTTGATATCATTCATCTATACTGCTGTGAACATCTTGTTTCGCCTGAGGCTTTACAGGAACCGCATCACATGGTGGTGACAAAGCAGAGACAATGAATGACTTTAAGCCACGTTTCATAACTCTGACCCAAACAGTGGTGATGAGCATTTCATGTAAACCACAGGACTGAATAAATACACCAAAAAGAGGACACGGGAAGGATTAAAAATGCATAAACCTCTTAAGCCACTCGGTGCAAACATTAATATTTATATATGCTTGAAGGAATGGGAAAGGAATTTATAGCCCCTTACCTGAGCAGGCCTGTTAAGCATGTGAAATCTCTGCTTCTTGTATGAGGACTTCAACATTTCGCTGACATTAAACTTCAGCTGTTTTTAAAGTATTACAGAAAACCTATGAGGTTACACGAGATACTGCATTTATAGCTTCTAGTGTTGAGACTGGAAGTGCAAAGCACACAATTCCATCCTGTGACTGTCTTTTCTAATATGCAAGCCTGTGCATTAAATGTGCAGCTCTCAGACGTACCAAGGAGGCAAATGGAAGATAATCTATTGTTAGCCCCAGGGGCAGACATGTGGCCAAAGCAAGGGTCCCCAAAAAAAAGCTTCAGACTTCAGTCTGCAATGTGCTGTAGCTTCACATCAATTCAATTACCGAGTATATTTCTCTTCTTTTTTTTTTCATCAGTATTAACATCGGCTCATGTGATGTTAGGACTTACTTCTATTCTTAGTGTGACGTTTTTTGTGATTCAAACACTTTATTCATCTGTGGCTGCAGATGGATGCTAAAAATGTGCTCCAGTAATCACTGCAGGACCCATTGTCACATGTGCAGCAGCGTTTAACCGGAAAATAATGCACTGCTATATAATATTAATATAATAAATGATATACTACCCCACACCTTAGTCGGCCTAATACAGTGCATTTAATAGACTGAATGTCCTTTAAGAACAACTTGTCTTGCAAAGATCAAAATAAAGTGGCAGCTAACAGCGTTTCACAGTGCAAATATATAGTAAATATCAACAGGACCTTATGGTGCAATGTGACACAGAAAGATGTACATTAAGAAAAAAAACTATGCATGCCATGCAACACACATACAGTAACCATCATCAAATATTGAGTTCATTTACCATTGCTGCCAGGTGTAAAACCAGCCACAAAGAGTTGGGAAACATAAATAATCTCCAAACCATAGGAGATAGTTAGTAATGACGTGCTACGGCATTAAATGATAAAGCCCGAAACTTAGTGAAGAAAGATAAAAAGAGTAGTTGTTAAATGACATCATCGATATCACCGATATCACCCTGTTCAAAGACATCTACAGAAGGGAGACAGACCCCTTTGATTTGCATAAAAAGCAGTCTCAAACAGCAGCCCTGGCGAAAGACTTCCTGGAAAATTGTCATGAGGGACAGAGATGGCCTCGAGGATAGAGAAGCAAGCTTTTGATCTGCGTAGGAAAAAAATCTGAGTGGGGGAAAAAAAAAAGAGGAACTTTTCCACGTCACTTTGGTGGTCTCGTTTGCAACCCTGCCCCCAATCTGAATCTACTTGAGTGACAACAGTAACATGGCTTTTATCCTGTCATTTAACTCTACAGATGGTCAGTGGCCAACAGAGGAGACTATAGATACATAAACATACATAATTTACTTGATGTAAATCCAAATAAATACATTTATATACGTGCATGTTCAGGCAAAGCACAGTGTTTAAACATGCCGTGCTACAATGAAATCAAACTCCTCCAGAGACTAAATACTAATATGCATCACTGCCATAATCACCATAGACTGTAATGCTAATTCACATGATCAAAATGCATTAAACAGCCCCCATTAAAATTCCTCTGATTCCCCCGGGGTTTTTTTTTTTTGAGATATGACAATTGATCACAGCTAAACCAATCAGGGCCTGACACAGTGACTCTGATACAGAAATCCATGATCAACAACTCTATTATCTTCTGCTGAGGTGGGACTTGTAGATAAAAACAGCTTGAAGCCCCAAGACACTGTAGTCAATGTGTGAAACAATCTGGAAAAGACTTGTGTCGCATGACTGCAAAGACAGACTGTTAAATTCCCTTTAATTTCTACTCTAATAGGCAACAAAAACATAAAGGTTGTTTGTCTCTAGCCACTCATGTGACTTACAGGAGCATTTAGGAGATGATGTCACAGATAAACTGTTAAAAATCACTTTGAGGAAGAAAAAACCCTGACCCTCTTATGATGCAGCAATACTTAACTAAAAGTTTGATAAAAGGGATTGGGCGGTAGACCATGTCATCTAACAATGAATCTAATGAAACAGACATGAGGCTGGAATACTCACATTTGGTTAGAAATTACATTAATCCCCTGACTTCTTAACATCTGGCTTGACAACTGTAAGGCTTCCTCTGGCATATGTCTTGATAGTGTTTATTGTTTAGAATGCAGAATACTATGTAACTTGACCCGAACATTGTGAGTCTAGACATAGCCAACACCAAGTCAATGACATCTCAGGTAATAGGAAATGGCAAAGCCATCAAATGTGGTCAAAATTCTCCCTCAGCTGTGCGATGAATTGCTTCAAATTCTCTGATGTTGCTCTCACCCACTGTCACAAGTGCGTTGATGTACAGCAGCCTCTTTGATAACAAATCTGCGTGGAATTGATCAAGTTCCCAAAGTCCTAAAGCTCTTCCAGTACATCCACCATGGATTTCCCTTTCCCCTGTAGTTGCGAGTGCATTCATGATGCACATGTACTCTGTGTCTCGCATGATGTGTAGGTTGTCAGCTGCTCCTTCTGATTTACTTTGCTTTAAGAAATCCACAACTTGATCCCCGAGTTCAGCGAAGCACCCGAGGGCTTTGCTCTTACTCAGCCAGCACATGCTTGTCATTATGGAGGCGATGCTGCGCACTTGAATTCGCTCTGATGAAGTAAATTATCTTAATTGTTTTGTGAATAACCTCTTTCAGATCCCCACTTAGGCGCACGGAACGATTTGGTGAATGAGATGCTGAAGTGGATCTGTTTTTGGAGCGACATCCTTCATTTCTCTCAACAGACTCCGAATTTTTCCAGCCATGGCAGGAGCACCATCTGTAACGATTAGGTTGACTTTTTTAGGTTGACAACTAGAAAATGTAATTTGTCAGTGGACTCAATAGTGAGGGGTTAGTGCTGAGCTTACTTGACCAAATCAAAATTGTCTGTAACCCGTCTATTATCCTTAAAATCCTCAGCAGTAGTACATGGTTGGTTATGTTTGGTGAGAACCCACACAGCCTGAAGAGATGACCTTGTTGCTCTCTCTTGTTTGGTTAAATGGGAACATGCAGCTTTCAAGGTAGCCAAATTTTTCTGCCACGGGCCTCTGACTGCTCATGGTATGACTCTTTGAAAGTTGCAAGCCTTGCACAACAGTGATGCCTGAGAAATATTCCTTAGCAGGGTTAATCATTTCATTGCAAATGAGGCACAGAGGTTTAGATTTTCTGAGAGTTGGCATCATTAATACGCACTTATCAATCCAATATCCATTACAGCTGCAGTTTACCACGTCAACTTTCCACTTTAGGCTCTTTGGGAGATACAGTTTTGCTTGCCTGCCACACAACAAAAGGCTCTTTTTTCATCCTGCTGCCTGCAAGCAATTTCCATCAGTCACCGCATTGCATAATACCCAGCAAAAAATAAAAAATAATAATGTGATTAATGTTTCTTGCCAGGACTGTATTTTGCAATTATATTTCTGGAATTAAAGATTTTACTGTCACTCCTCAGTAAACTGCCTCCTTTTGCAGAAGTCTGACAGCAATGTGTAGTGAGGAGTAAGCATCTACAGTAGTTATCAATACGGATTAACCATGTTTTGTGGGTCAACTTGTTTTATGGTGACATTTTCTGATGAGTGTTTTACTCTCTTTCTGATTCTTGTGCTCATTCTTTTCTTTTTGATTTAGTCAAAACAGCAAAAAAATCCCATTTATATTATAACCTCCTGCGCCCCACAAAATGCCATTATACACCCGTGAATGTGATTGACCTGCTACTTTACCAGAAGATCAATTTAAAAAAATTATTCAATCCCATCACAATGACCAATTCCCAGCCTGTCAAAAATAGAATGATCCACGTCAGGGAAGGTGTTGACACTTGCAGTCATGGCAAATGACTTTTCATTATCACACCAGGTTGATATTACAGTCAAGACATGTCCAACAAAGACTCGGCACCAACAGAGCAAAGGCTAAATCAATGTAGTAAGGTGACTAGGCAGTCAGCTCTCTCTGTGTGTGTGTGTGTGTGTGTGTGTGTGTGTGTGTGTGTGTGTGTGTGTGTGTGTGTGTGTGTGTGTGTGTGTGTGTGTGTGTGTGTGTGTGTGTGTGTGTGTGTGTGTGTGTGTGTGTGTGTGTGTGTGTGTGTGTGTGTGTGTGTGTGTGTGTGTGTGTTGGAACTGCACCTTACCCTATTAGAGAGATAACGGCCTCAGGAACTCTCACACTGTTATCTGGACCCTGACACTAACAGGAGTTATTTTCTGATGGTGTTTCTAAAAAACCAAAGCTGGAATTTACATTTCTGAGTGTTTCAACGACTTCATCAGTCTGATGATTAACACGTTAGTTACATAATGTGACAGTGTTGGTGTGAAATGCTTTTCTCAGCTTTTAGCAAACAATCTCTAAGCAAAGCAGCTGGCTGATGCGGTTTCAGTTTTGAACTCCTCCGTCTTTCAAGACAGTAGATTATAACCCTCCTTTTATGTCTCTCGTTGAAATCAACTAGAAAGTAAAAAGTGTGATTAGTAGGGACAGTGCCAGTGACTTTTGGCTGCTAATTTATATCAATGGGCTGTCGGGCTCTATGAAGACAGATGATAGAGCTGAGGCAAAGCAAGACTGAGCAGAGCATCTGTGATGGAGGAGACCTTGTGAACTCAGCTCTGTGACAGATTATGCGAGCAGAAAATGGTGCTTCCTCGCTGACAGTAAAAACTACAGACAGGGATGCATTCAAGTTTTTTGAGGCTCTTTGCATCCCCTTACTAATCGCAAAACATGGTGAACTTTAATGGTGATGCTTGTCTTTTCTCTCCATTGTAGCCAGCCAAGTGCGAATTATCTATCTCATCAATTATCTATTAGCACAATCGTAATTCACATCACAAGCAACTGTGGTTTATGTGATTTAAGGTGGATTTGCTTCATAACCTTGTGGACCTTGAACAGCACTCTCTGCTGCAGTTGCTCCAGTTGATGATAAAAGATTCACTTTTATCATCTTCACATCTGCACAGACCCAATCCCAAATGAAAATTTGTTGGAGAATGGGAGATCATTAAGGGAACTTGTGCTGCTTATCCTCAATGAGCAATCCCTGAATTTGCACCAAAATCCTGTATCCTATCCTTTTTTTTTATTTATATATATATATATATATATATATATCAGCAGATCCCTCTATTGCTAAAATGCATCACTTATTTCAGAACAACCAATTTTGGAGAAAAAAAAAATAAATAAAATCAACAATGCATGTTGTGGAACTTTTGCAACGACATGCAGCCGAACATCTTACTGGTTGTGTTGTACTTCACCCCGTTGATGTACTCGGGGCAGGGTCTCTCCACAATCCTCCCGGTGCCGCTCCGTGGCCAGCAGGTTCCAATCTCATCGGTCGTGGCATTACAATAAAAACCTTTGTAAAGAAAGTATAAAATAAAGAAACGGAGGCGTCAAGGTTTCCTTTTCCAAGTCGCAACACACACACACACACACCTTTCGATCCCGTATTAGAAAAAGAGGGACGGGATTCCCATTCTTACCATCAGTGCTCAGCAAAGACAATGTAGCGTTTTCCAAGAAAGTGTCCTGGAACGCATCCATCAGACTACAGTTCAGGTCCCCGAGCTCTCCAAATAAGATCTGATAGATCGTAGCCTCCATGGTGCGAGCTCTGAAATGATACGCGGTGAATTCCCGGTCCGAGAGGGGATGGACACTGCGCGCTCAGCGGCGTTCGTGCGCTGCTGAATCGGAGCAACAATAACGACGCAAGTGGCGCGAGCTCCTGCTGGGCGCGCGCGCTCGGCCAATCAGAGCCGCGTATATCCGCTCATCCATCCTGGTGCCGCAGCAGCCCGGTGAGGGACAGCCGACCAACCCACAAGTGACCGGACCGCAGGCTTTGTCGCGCACATTTCACACCTGTCCTGCTGCTTGTACGCGGAGAAAAGTCCACTGCGTTGACACAAATGGCACAAGTGAGTGTGGGAGAGATATTACATGGCGCATATACCTGTTGAAGCACAGAAGCCTGGATGTAAACAGAAGATAATTAAGAAAAAACAACAACAAAAAGAAATGTATATTAACAATAAGAAGTGATTTAGGCCACTGCCTTCAAAAAAAAAGAACAAACTTGTAATGCCAAAGCTGCAGTTTATTTGTATAGAACCTTTCAACAACAGGGCCATTCAAAGTGGTTTGCATAAAATATAAAAGGCATCATAACAAGTTGTAAAAGCAACATAAGACTGTACAAACAAATAATTTACAAATACATTTAAAAGTTCAACAGGGAAAATAAAACATCAAAACAATAATAAATAAAATGAAAAGTGCGCAAGAGAATAATAATAATCCTAGCAAATACAAAAGGGCCTTCATCAGCTTCCTGCTGGTAGGCGCTCGGGGCCTAACAATAATCGTAACGGTGCAGTGTAGGAAATAAGAAGAGACTCCAGAGAGTCTTCAGGATTGCAGTTTTCTCTGAGCTTGTTCCAGATATGTGGAGCATAAGAAAACAAAACACAACGCCGCCTCTCCATGTTGAGCTTCGACTCCGGGGACAGAAAGCAGACCTGTCCCAGATGATTTGGGAGGTCTGGACAGTTCATAACGTAGAGCAGCAGATCAGTAATGTAATTTGTAATGTATTAAACCATTTAGTGCTTTATTAACCAACAGCTGTATTTTGAAGTGAATGCTTTGACTACCATGGAGCCAATGTAAAGAGCTGAGAACTGTTGAACTGGACTGTTACTATCTGCCTCCTTGGTGTGAGTGAGGACTCGAGCAGCAGCGTTCTGAATCAGCTGCAGTTAGAAATGAAGACCCGTCGAGGACCAAGCAGTCAAAATGACAGATGAACACAGGATTACTTCTCCAATTTTCTTTTTCTGTTTCTATTTCACCCAAAGCCAAAAAAACCCCAAAGGTATCAAAAAGAATCCCTTCAAAATATTGACCTGACAAATGAGACCACGGGGAGACATATCCTGGCTGATCAGACCAATTTGAAACATATACAACAACTAAAACTCTACACCTAAAATCTGAATTTTGTGTGGCGAGATCGAGTGAATGCTGTTACCATCTTTTTTTTTAAATTTTAACTGTGTGGCTGTGGATACAGCTATCGCAACGTCTGAAGATGAATGCGTGGATGCAGTTTTTCTAAAGCCTGCTGAGACGTTAAGCCCTTTAATCCTTGATATGTTCTTAAGCTGACTTTGCAAATTGTGCTCATGTGGCTATTAAATTTGAAAAGGGGCAGTAAGCGACTCTCAAGCAATACACGTTTTGGAAAAATCAGTGAATATTTCCTCACCGTCCGTTAGCTGAATCCAGGTTTTCGGCGCAGCCCAGGCTCCATGAATGGAAAAGAAAATAAACAGTGCGCACCACACAACACTGCGAGTGCAGTTTATAAACATCACTCATTGATACGTTCTAGCATGGCGAAAGGCAAAGAAACAAATTGGCAGTGAGTGTGTGGAAAGCTGGAGTCAAAATGGTGGCTGAGTAATGAGGATCAGGTGTGTGCCGGTAAGTGAACAGGTGAGTGTGATTGTCCGGATTGCGGCAGAGTGGAGTGGGGGCGTGGCCGAGTCTAAAAAGCGGGAAACCAGGGTGAATGGAATAGTACTGGCTGGGGGTCGAATGACCGAGCAAGCAGAAAAGAGTGGGCGACCAGTCATGCAGAACTGTGACAGTACCCTAAGAATCTTTTGATTAACGGTGCAAGTTCATGTATTGCATAACAACTTTTTCCAAACATTTAATTTGTACTTTAGTTGTATAGTAACAACTGTTAATGGTTAACTGCTGTCCACATAGTGACCTACATTGGTTAAACAATGATATATTTCATGATTTATATGCCTGTCACATCTGATCCTATTTCCTTACTTGTCATTATAATGCAAATATTGAAAAGAGGTGTCCATGTGTTGTTTAAATGCATCTCCTTGTTTTTTTCTTCAAAGCACATGAACACAGTGATGTCGGAACAACAATTGCACAACTCCGGAAAAAGGACCATCCGAGTAGCATGTGAATGCACAATAATGCCCATATTGGACATATCTGCACCTAACAGTGTAGAGGTCAGTAGAATTCAATAACATTCTATTTGTATAGCACCAAATAACAACACCTTGGCACTTTAAGTCGTGACCTTAGAAAATAATAGGGAGAAACCCAACATTCCCCTGATGAGTATGCACCTGGCGACTGTAGAGAGGAAAAAAATGTGTCTATACCACAAACTTGCATTCATGTTTGTGTCTGTATTATCTGTAAGGACAATCCTTCACTAAGCTTTTGCCACCTAAACCTAGCCACACCTGAACCCTGGTATATCTGCCATCATGTTTCCGTCCATCAAACTTGAGCATATTATAGATGTCACACACATCCTGCAGAGACCAACACTTTTTTTAAAGAATTGGCACTGGACAATAAAGTTTTTATAGAATCATTCAGTATTGAAAGTCAGAGTCAAAACCTTTGGAACACTGGATTATATGGATTCAACTTTAAAGATAAATTACTTGAGGTTTTTGTTATTGCTGTCTAAAATGACACAGATTTAAACTTCTGAGATTAGGCTTTGGTTGTTTTGGTGCAGCTAAAACTACTTGGTGAGGGGCGGGGAAAGATGTTGACTCTGGTTAAAGGAACCAACACTGACTGTTGGTAGGAGACAGAGTGCAGGCCATGGTCACTGGTGTCAACTTCAATCACATTTTATGCCCAACCATCCACTTAAGTGGTTCTGACGCACTGAAACAACATGCTGCTATTTCCAGCTTTTCTTCTGAGACGGCACGTTTTTCCTATAACAAAGTTGGTTGCCCTGAAAACTATAAAACAAGTCACTTTAAACAGTAGGACACAGGGCTTCTCATGACTGAGGTTTTTTTTTTACATTCTGCCTGTCGCAGAATAATTTGTTGTGACTGCCCTAATTTAGTATGAAGCCACACCATCAGCACTCCTTTCCTTTACTCTGTAGTTGTATATCAAACCTGGTCTACTTTAGAAAAGAGTTCTCATAATTGCTTTCACCTTTTACTGAATAGGCCAATTTGTGATTGAGAAATGTGATAATGATAAGGACCACAATTAAAATTATAGGGTGTAGTCCAACAACAACAATGCTTAACATTTTCGAAAAGAATACCACATATTACAGTATGGTTGAGTGACTCTCCTCTAACAATCAACTGCTATGTTTGCTTGAGTGCAGACTAAGCTTGGTGTACAGTTTGGTTTGAGAGAGGCAGCATGTGTCACATGAAAACTAAAACCCTCTACAGTACTTTAGTCACTACTTTAAATAGAAAAGCACTATTGCTGTTCAAACTTTTTTTGAACTTTTGAAGTTCGGTCATATCATTTTGTGACATTAATGAAGTAACAGTTACTCCGAAGTGGCTAATTCTGACTGTTTCTGCAAACAAACTAACAGAAAAAGACAAATAATTCCTTCATACCATTTTGCCTTTTTTTACTAGCTATTCTCCAGGCCCCTTTTGCAGTTCCCTGCTCGAAAATGACATGCCCAAAATGAAAAGAGTTTATCTCTGCAACTACAAGGTCTATATGAATAATCTTGCTATCTATATAAAGGTAACACTTTTGAGATTTCAGCAGATCAATTTTAGATGTTATTGGGTCAGACTAAAATGAAGATGGAACACAACATAAATGAGAGCTTTCATGTCTGCCCAAAAAAATAAAAAAGAACAACATCTGAACATAATCTTTGCCAAATTTCATGCTCATAAAGTGAATCAGGGCAAAGTTACAGACTTTAGACGGGACATGGTAAGACGAACTCTGTTCCATGTGAGGTTTCTTGCCGCAAAACTCGTTTAATTTCCCCTACATGTCTCTGTAAGTGTGTATTACATCTGATAGAACTGTTTTAATGAAGACGGGTGAGCATCTGTCTCTCCAAACAGATCTCCATACAGAACATACTCAACGTACACTATGTACAAAGGTGTGTATCTCAGCAGCGCATTGGTCAAGCTGGGTGATTGACACGTCTGTTGAACCGGCAGAGCCAGTAGAATCGACGGACAGCATCAAACCCCTCCCCCCCCCCCGGGACACCATTCGCTATCTGTGAGGGGGCGAACCCACTGTGACGCCTTTTCCCCCGAAGCCATTTGAGATGTAACTTCCGCCTGTGTAGTCGAAGTAGGACGGACCAGGTGGATTTATATCTTGAAATGACGAGTGGTCTTTGTGCTAAGCTAACGGAATCTCATTTATGGATCAAAACAACTTTTCCTGCAAATACTGCGACGGTAAGAAATAATGTATGTGTTTCGCTGGTTGATACGAACATTGGTCAGCGGCTGGTGAGTTGAGTGTTTGTCTGAGAGTTAAAGAGGAAGGATAGCGTTGGAATCTGCAGAGCCTGGGCGTTAGCGTTAGACATGTAGCTTGTGTTGTTAGCATTTTGGTAGCAGCAGCTATCAAGTCTGACATCGGTGATATATTACCATGTAAAGTTGCCGTGTTTATGTGATATACTGACTCAGTTGCTTGGTGTTTTAATTGTGTGTAGGTGTAGGTGAAGACGGTTGACATTGGCCTGTATGAGAGCGTCTCTCCTTTCTGTACATATGCTACATGCTTAATATGTTTAGCATGTAGTATATGTGAGTGAACATTTCTTTTTGCTCTTCCTCGGCTGCTTTTTCGATGACAGTTGATCAGAGAGTTATGATCAACACACTATTGGAATCAGTGAACTCTGAGCTTTCAATTGATATGTAGCTTCTGTTGTTAGCTTGGAGAGTCACGGCTGTCACATGGACATATCGGACATGAACAATATTTGTGTTAATGCGATGCGCTGATTTAGTAGCTCGTTGTTTTCATTGTGTTTCATACAGGTGTAAATAGTTGATGTTGAGGTGTAGCCGAGTTTCTAACTGTTCTGTGAATATGCTGTATGCCTCTATTGCCTGATAACAATAATATGAAAAATTTGAAGCCCAAACTTTAAACGTGTTGATTAGACGTGTACCTCATATCGGAGTCTAATATCTTGACTGTTTACCAGTTCAATTTGAGACATGACCTTTTCACCAGCATGTCGCGTTCTGTCTGAGCTCCCTCTACGCTCCCAAGTGTTGCACTCCATCACATTTCATCACGCTTTTCTTTCGCATCACGTACGCACAGATCGGTAACCCAAAGTGCTAAGTCCAGCATCTGAGTGCTGACTTGACTGAGATAAATAAAGGCTACAATTGGACACAACTATTAATAGAGCACCAAATAGTTAATTAATTCTGCCGCAGCACCCAGTTTACCACTCTGCTTTCAGTGATGGCATGAGAAAGGCCTGTTGGACGTAGACTTGGATGTATCCTTATTTATTTTAATTTTGAATATTGGATATTCCAATTCGAAAAAAAAATGAATACATTCTCTTGTTTTGCTGCACATTGTCGCAATGCATCTGGGATTATGACTCATGCATTGCAAATTGAGCAGAACTGGGGTTGGATACCTCTTTGTAATTTCTTTGATCATGTACAGTAGAGTGTGCTTTATGTCTTGTCATGGTTAAGAGATTTGAAATGAGTTTAAGCAACAGCACAACATGTCTCATGGGCCATATGAAAATGATGGGGGAAGGGCAGGGATTTTGTTATATAATAAATGTAGAATGGTTGTCATGTACACATGGCCAAACTCACCTTAATAGAACAATTTGATTGAATGGATAAGAAAGTTAAATAACATTTCCTTGCTCTACCACAACATTCAGACCCATTAGTTATTACCACTATGATAATCTGGCAACAAATAAGGTAACACTTCAGCTCGACTAACCCTACTAACCCTAACCCCTTGCCACTAAACTGCCTTGTTGCACCTTTATGTTGATGGACTATTTTCTAGCTTCTCAAAGTTACACTCCACATTCAAACCTTCAGCATTGTTTAGATAGGCTCAAATTCCTACTTTGCTGAATGCCTCAGGCAGGTGGGGAGTAATGCAATAGTTGCAATGAATTCATCATCCTCTTGTGTGAGGCTTAGCCTCATTCTGTACTTCAGTACTTCACAGGGTCCATCTTAGTAAAGCTTGTATATCAAAGAACGACCCAAACCTGTCTGGCATTTCTGACTGATGCTCTCAGATGCCAACCGACATGATTCATAGGTGTTGGTCAGGTTTGGTGGAATACTGGAGGTCTTTCTTTAATTTTATATGGGAGATATTGGAAGTGACTTAAGTTCAGCATATATTAGTGTGTTGACATAACAATGTACTGTATGTTGATTTTGTATATAACCCATTGCATCTTTTTTTTCATTTACACAATTATTGTTTCCGTACATCTTTGATTTATTCACAATCTTTGAGCAGGGAAGGAATTGCTGGGGCTGTATTACTTTGTGTCAAGGTTGAGCTGGAACTGGACACAAATGCAGAGGTGGTCGAAAAAAAGGATATTTAATAATAAAAGAAAACAGACTTACAACGTCTCTGATAAACAAGAACAAAATACAACTGAAGGTGTCCACGAGATGTAGCAAAAACAGGTAATCCAAATACTGGAGCCAGGGGGAAAAGCACAGAAACAGACCAGGGGATTCATGCAGAAACAGACTGAGGGAAATAGCAGAAACAGACTGAGGGAAAACAGCAGGAACAGGCGTCTCAGGACAGACTGGGGAAACACAACAGACGACCCAACACAGACAAAGGGAAGCACAGAGACTAAATACATACAATGTGGGCGGGGCAAATAGAGCACAGGTGAGCCACATTAGGAATAGGTGCAGACAATCACAGGTGCAGGAGACACAGGCAAAGTAAAGAAAATAGACAAAAGACAGGGAAACAGGAAGTGCGGAAACACAAGGAACTACTTCAAAATAAAACCGGAACCAACAACAAGGGATCAAAAGCGCTAACAAAGGGAATAATAAAATAAACAAAACAGAGTCCACTATAACTAAGAGTTCATGATCCATGCGGATCATGACACTGTGTGCAGGTTGAAATATGTAATTTAAATTAATCGATCCATGTGTTCAATAACAAACACTTCACATTTATATTGAATATCTTTTTTAATGACTTTTTTACTGAAATTGGACAATGACTATTATACTGATTAATCCATACCATTGCAAAATTACCATACGAACCACTTTTTTCATCGTGAAATTGCACTCCGCTGGAAAAGGAAAATCACAATGACAATGTATTTGATGAGCACAATTGTTGTGTAATCAATCACATTGTCCAGGTTTTCAGCACAGCAAAGAATAAAGAGGATAAAATAATATTCACTTCTGCCAACAAAACATATTACACGATACCTACATTGAGTTTTATGCTTGAAGTAATCTATACCCTTTGTCAGAACAACAGTGTGTTCACTGTGAGCTTAGATAGCAGACATTTCATCAGGGTTGCATGGACCCACAGCTTGCATCTATGAGCCACATATCTGGGCGCATGAGCATCCTAGGACCTAAGAGCATTTGAGCCAAATCCCACACAAACTCAACCACAGATTGCAATTGATTTTACGTGGGGTTTCTCTGGTGATTCTGACCTGTAGGGTGCTTCATGACTTGTGGTTTTATTTGATGATGTAAGTATAGTAGGCCAATTTCATCTGACTGCGGATGACGGATGTATAGAATGTAACTTGAATGTAACGTGAATATTACTGTTCCTGTGCTTTTTTAAAAAGCTTTCATGGTTGCAAACCAAATAAATCACTTGCAATTATTTTTGGTTTCTGTTGTGTTGCCATTGGCACAATGACAGCTGTTTGAAGAAAATGTCCTTACCCTTGAGCCTAATTGACTTATTCTAAAGCATGCAGGGATGTGGAACCAAGAGCCTCGGTTGATTTGACCCACGAGGAAATTGTTGCCTCTGCAGAGCAGCTAGGACCAGACAAAAGTAAAATAGTTCCAAAGTGTGAGTTTCTCTTGAAGAACCAGTGCAGATCTGCAGAGCAGATTAATTATAGGGAACAAAATATACTGCAAAAACACTGAAGGACACCACAGGAAATTACCACTTTCCCTCCCTGGCCCTGCGATGAAACAACAGACAACACAAACACGGTCCCACAAGCCAATTTTCTGCTTGGTATCACGATGAGCAAGAGACAATGGAGGAATTACCATCTCTGTATGATGTAGAGTTAGTTTGAGCAAGTTTGTTTGGCTCAAACCAGCTGTGAGTAGCGTCTGACTTCTGACATCAAACACCTCGCCAAAGAAAAGCAGTTCTAACACGACAGGGACAGGTACACAACATGATGTGTTGTTTTCAAGGATTTAGTCTGGCCCGTGAAATGGCCCTTGATAGGAAGAAGTTCCCTTACATATTCTATAATTCCATGATCTCCACAAGTGAGCTTATTGCTGAATACAAAAATAACTTTTTCTCAGTTTGCTGGCAAAGGCAAAGCCCAGCAGCAAAGAATTTGAATGCTGACTGTGTCAAAAGATCATTGAGGTGTGGCTCAGAGCAAGGGCACAGCATGAGGAGACTTACTACAGAGAGACAGCAGGCAGGGGTGGGACAGAAAATTGAGCCTTGGTGCACCCAAAGTGGGTTCAAAGCAATTTGCTAAATGAGACACAACAAAACAATACCATTAGCTAAGTACAACAAAAGGTCACTCACAGTGATACCATATTGTGTAAAAGTCACTACCGGCTATACATTATACATGATACGGGACAGGATTTGATTAAGCTCAAGAATGAGTCCTCACAGTGTAGAAGGGCATAATGATGTCATGAGTCAGCCTTTAACGCATTGCATAACTGCAGGGTTTAGTTTGAGCTACTTACTGCACCCAGTGAAATGACAGCTGCTGAATAAATATCCACAAGCACAGTGGTACAGGCATCGAGGTGACTGAATCAGAGTTATAAAGCCGTTTGACAGTGCAGCTCAGCAGTCACACACTGAGCCCCGCTCAGGTGGCACGAGTGATAAGCCCTGCTCATTGTAGCCAGTTGACTCCCACTTCCCTTGGCTGAGGATGCGAGCGGTTGAGTCCAATCAGTTCATGTCCTGCTGCTGCCAGCGGCAACCTATACCTCTGAGTCACTCTGCCACAAAACACTCGAATGGCATGCAGAACACATCCCTTATGGATGAAAAACTTTGACCACTGTGCTCTAACTAAGCCGAGTGGCAGTGCCGACCATACAGCAGTGGTTGAATCCCCTGGTTCACTGCGCTGTTTAAAAAGACCTTCATGTTAAAAGAGCGTAAATGACCTCACTGGCAACTGTGCTGCAATTAATGTGCTTAACTAAATGAGCTGTTGTCAGTGGTATCTTTGTAAATATCTGCCTACGTGGCACTGCTTGCTTTGCCTCCATGCCGAGCCACGCCAAATGCAATGTGTTATCACAAGCAGGGAACTGTCCATGCATCATGAAGGGTAAATGGAAAATCCCATATTGTTTGCCAAAGCTGATCATTATAATGGGCTGAGTTCAAACTGAGAGGCTGCATACCCTGCTGTTGCAATGTGGTTAAACAAGACAGCTTCGTACCACTGATGCCGACTTTGTCTTTGTGTCTCGCCTCTTGCTAATGAATTGTTCCTGTGAATACACAGAAGGGATTGATGGACAAAAAAAAGGTTTTACCAAGATGTTCTATAGGTAATCTTGGTAAATCAGAGGGATGAACGCATCATGTGTCTTTAAACATAAGATGCTATCACACATGCACTGAAGTCCAGACAGGAAAACTCAGATGTCCGCAAATGATGCTCTGGACATTTTCTGGAACTTTTTCCAGAAAATGTCAGTGAGCCCATGTGAGAATACAGCAGGTAAAACATTCACGGCAAGAGAGTGGGCTCTCGACATGGACCCAATTTATTTGACATTTTCAGGAATTAATCTTTGAACAGCTATACGTTGTGGCTTAATATTTCAATATTTCAAATAACAATTTTAAAAAGTGGAAGCCCGTTTGAAGTTTGAATAGTGAAATAAGTACATGCAGTGGGATAATAATTGCGAGGAGCTTTACCACATTCCACCTCAGCCAACTTTTTTCCCAGGTGATGTTTGTTTGTGTCTGTGTGTGTTTGCATGCTCTCATGAGTCTGTGCCTTTGCATTAGTTTTGTTTCTTTGCACTGAGGGGATAATCTAAGTGTTGTTTTTGGAAGGTCTGAAATGACAGTCGGTGGTTTGTGTTATTACCGGGACTCTCGGGACTCTGAAATGTGAGTTATTGGGGTGATGATGAAAAAAGACTTGTCAATTTTTGCACTCTGTCTCAGAGCATGAACTTTTAGAGCAGAGTTTGCCTGAACAAATCTCTTTTGTCTTGCACTGTTGTATTCTTGCTGAAATAAATGTTGTCACACCACTGAGTCGTTAGTGTGGACAATACAGATTGCTATTTGGAATCAGGCTCGAGTCGCAGGCAACAGAAGTGGAATGCAGGTACGTGCTGCACATGCACCAATCACCACATCTGTTCTAAGAATATGAATCTCTATTAAGTTAAATATTTCAAACTGTGTTTCAAGCAGGCCATGTACAGTAAGATATATTTATAGTAGATGACATTAAAGGCCAAATCTTCATTTTGGCTCAAAGTGGTGCCAAGCATGACTTAAGCGTCTTTGCTAGTTTCAGGCTGAGGCAGTTGTCATATTCCATTCCAGCACCCATGTTGTTTAAATAGCAAAAGCACTTTCAGAGTGCTCATGTGTTGGTCTCAGAATAAGATGTGGTCAGGTACATTGTTGACACATTAGTAGATTGAGGCCATGGAAAGCAATTGCAATTTTGACCAACAAAAGCCTGGTCTGAAGTCAGAGGTGCCGTCACCAAGACCAATATGCACCTACGTAGACGGGTGCAAAATGCACTTACACTCTTATGATGATAGAAATAATATATGATTGCACCACCAAGGTGTATCTGGCAGATTGCAAGGGAATGGGAGATTGGGCTCTGATTGGGTTATTACATGTTATGGCACAAACACAACCATGATTAATTACAAGACTGTGACTGATTGTTTAAAGTAGACCCCTGAATCCTCTTCTCTGTGTTGAGAAAAGTCTTTGGCCAAGAGCAATGGTTTTTCTAAGTGCTGATTCAAATGAGCACCAGAGGCAACTTTCAAATCATTGTTTTGGTTTTCCAGTCCACTCAATCCCCTACAGCTCTTATAACAGCATAGGAAGCCCAGGGGTTTCAGACACGCCAGCTGGTTGGTCAAAAAAGAAAAAGAAAAGGAAAATTGATCAAGACAAAGTCAAATTAATAACCAAGGGAGACAAAATTCATGCAGGGAAAGTTGGAGAGATATTAAATTACATTTTGGCAATTAGACCCCATAGTGATATTATCATTTTTATGGGGAAGGTTGCACCATAATCTGTGCAGGAATAACCCCTCAGGGATCTACAGTAGACACTCAAGGTGGTGAAATGGTGAAGAAAAAAATGCTAAAGGTTTAGACATAATATAGATCATTTTTTCCTCACTGGATTTACAGAAGCAGATCAGACAAAGACAAATATAGTCAATTTAAAAGCTCACCCAAAAACTTTGTTTTAGTGCTGGTTCATGACTGGATCTAACAGTCCCTTGCAGCTTTCAAATATCACAGTGATTATTTTCCCTTGAGTCAAGGCAAGCCAAGACTCAAAATATAAATATATATATACATGTATATATAATAGATACATGTTTTGTCCCATAATAGTAACTACACTTGTCTTTAATTCTCATTCAATTAATTAATCAAACAGCTTTGAGTAGGTCATGTTTTCTATACCTGGCCTTACCACATTTTTATCTGAACACTTTACATAAAACGTAAAAAATTATTATCTGTTTCATTTTTTTAATATTCTGCTGTTGATCTTTACATCCAACTTCATTTGCAAGTCTACAAGCTGACAATAATGTTTACTACAATATAAATGTAAGGCTTGATATGTGCACACAAAATGTCATCCTGTGGTTTATAATAATTTGTATTTATATTCCACTAAAGATGGGAATGTACTTTAAACATATTTATTCGTAAAAGAGGCTACATGTCTCACTCTATCAGACTTTATTTTATCTCCCACTCTAACGCAACATTGCTAAAAGCAAGCGCGCTTAGTTTAGGGTTAATTTAACTGACCTTTTACAAAAGAACATTTGCCCTCAGTCTGACTTTTTTGCTTTAAATGAACAAGACTCACCGCTGCTGTGTCGATGCTTTCTACAACCTCGAGGAAACATCCCATATACTAGAGACTGAAAAAAAAAAAAAAAAAATCTCAGAGTTTGCTCTTCCCTGAAGGGAAAAACAAAGTTAATTTTGTGCATGAAATTATTAAAAGCAGTTCAAAAAGCAAAGCTGGCAGTACAAATGAGGCTTTGTTCCATTTACCGAGTGATACGCAGTGCTTTGTGATTTCATTGCAGTCTGCCATTTGCTGCTATTTCATAAACCACTCACTCTTTCTATTTAAGTGGAGAGGAGAGCTGAAGAACACTGCCAGGGAAGGCATGAACAAATATTGCTTCCCTTATCAAAAAGGTATGTAATTCAAAAAGCAAAACCTCCAAGGCTGTGGTGGATGCTCTTGTTATGGAAAAAAGCTACTACAGCATAATTAGAAAAAGGCCACTCCGAGCTGCCTCTGTGCGCTGGCATGCCAGACACGACAGTTACTCACTGTATGATGAAATATGTTGAGCGCAGCCACTTTATTTCCCAGAGGCTGATTCCTTACATGAGCTTCATCATAATATTGCATAATAGAGTGACATGCCCTGAATGCCTTTGTAAAATCACCTGACAAAGAGCGCTGCCTTACGGGACGTCACTCCCGGGACAATAAGTGAGATGGTTTTGGTTCTGGGGCCTTTTTGGCACGATAGATTGCACCGCAGATGTCATGATGTTTGAAATTGCCCCAAGGTGTTGCATGACATGTTGTTTTAGATGGTTCTTGGGACCTCTCAATGCCACAACACTGCTGTAGGAAAATGTTGTGACAAATACAATCTTTTGATAATTTGTCTAATATTGTGTAAGATGGTTGACCTGTGAGGTCTGGAGGCCCCTGCAGGAATGCCTTAGATTAGCATGTTTTATTGTCCAAAGTTCTGACTTTCTGAGTCGTCGGATCGCTGTGCAGTTCCAACTACATGACTTGCTGTCTTGCGATTGGGACTCCTTGCAAGTTCATAACACGAGACTGACTGGCGACAGGGGTCACACACTACAAAATCTTTCACCAGGTGGTCTTGGTCTGAACCCTTGCACTCGACTCCCCATTGCAGCTAATTTGCAGATTCTTGTACGCATTCGCAAATCTCAGTACACATTCACAGATCATCTTACTCATTTACAAATCTGATTATACTCACACTGATTGAGATACAGTTTCACAACTATCCACACACAGACAAAAAATAACATTGCTAAAAGATTGGCCCCATATGTGACCATTCAAATCAGTCAGAATGGTCATCCTGTTCTGTTTGTCTTGTTTTCCAAACTCTGATTGGCTGTACTTGTCACCAGTTTGTCTAGATCTTCAGCCTGCTAGAAATCTAGCCGGAGGAAGATCTTGAATTTCATCAAAGAGTTCACATAAAGCAATTGGTGACTTCTGATCCAATGGCGATGTGGCACCGATCTGGGGCTTTAGTCGTCAAGTTACAACTCGATGTCAAAGTCGATGTTTCTTCATCAAGATGTCTAATTGCAAAGTCACACATTACCCTAGGCCTAGTTCAATAATCAGTTCACCTGAAATGACGACATGTTATGCCTCTTGGTCAATTAAGATGAAGATGCATCATGATGTTGCCAGAGCTCCCATTCAAACCTTTAGAGACTTGAGACATCTGCTTCCCCTCCCAACTTAGTCTGAAGTGCAATTATGTGATCACATCAGATGTAAAAAAAAAAATTAACATACACCAACTCTGTATCCAGACATTTAGCCATGTGGTGTTCACAGGTGTGAATAAAAGCACTGCAAATACAATTATGGAAACATATCATAATGAGTTTAGAGCAGAGAAAACTCAACAGACAGCACCCAGGAGACGGAGATAAATATGTTTATAGTGGTTTCACTAGAAACTAAATTACATAAGCAGATATATCTTTTCTTTACTGCTAGAGATATACGCAGGGTTTTCCAACACTGACTAGCTTATGATCTTCACGATAACATTTTGTCCTTGACAATGGTCTTTGGTAATCTGTTTTCTTTATTTTGCCCGAGGGCAGTGTTTTATACCGGAGAAAACGTTTGCACAGTTGACTACACATTCATCATCAGTGAAGAGTAAATGACAAACATAAACCACTAGGAAGATCAAAGGAGTCTTCAATTTTGTGCTTTCCCTGATGGATTGGTTACTTTATCAGCAAAAACAAAAATCTAAATGATTCCCCCTTTTTTCCAAGAGTAAATAGAGCGAAGGAGTAAAGTTGTGAATCATTAAACTTAAAAAAAAAAGGTAAAAGACAAAAAAAACCCTGTGTAGAGGGGAAATTCACCGTTTAATTATTCTTTGTGGATTTGTACATACAACACTTATTATAGATGAGAACATACAAATATATGAACCTTCTGCCAGTTAGCCAACCACAAAGATGGACAATAGGTTGAAACAGCTGGCTTGTATTAGTTATGATAATTTAGACACTAATATATTATCTGGTAATGTTTTACTTTACAGCCAGCTAATTATAAAGAAATTATTTCTTACACACTGGGATCATGAAAGTGGCAACATTGAAGATTTTACCTTAAATAATTTCTGTCTCTCTATACATTCTCTCTCTCTCTCCATATATATGCATACACACTATCTATATACTGTATATGAGGTAGCAGCTAAAAATTAAAAGCATTTAACTGGCGAAATACAATTGTTTAATACTTCAAAAATGCATCTGTGAATCTTAACAACAGTCATTTTTGGCTTTTTTTTTGATAAGGGATGAGTTTGAAATATTGCACGGGGCATTATAAAAAGAAGAAGAAGTGGCAGCCACGGTGAGCTGCTGGATGAATAGCCGTAGGAAATAGGATGCACTCCAACCAACTTCTCAGCGAGGTAATGAACTCCTTTCACTGTGCCCTGCTGTTCACAGACTCACAAAATCACTTCACAGTTGCAGAATGATGGAAAACGGCCAATTAATACCTGACTTTTATACTTTACCTTTTTTTTTTTGCTGACCTCAGAAATCTGTGCTCGGTTATAGTGTTACCACAAATACGAAAGTACAATGGAAGAAGACGGGAAGTAGGGAATGAGGAGATCATACATTTTTGTTTAACACAGATTATTTGAAAATATATAGAAATAGAAATACTTTAGAGTATGTATTTCTTTGACTGATGATGTTGACATTTGGATGTGAATATGGAATCATCTGCGTCTAATTTATCCGGTTTAGTTCTGATTTACTGAAAGACTAATGTAGTGCAGTCCTCATCACTGGTATTCATGTTGCAAAACGTTTATCCCACAAGTGAATATATAGATAAATAAATAAATACCATAACTACTGGAATTTAATCTCACAGACTGTGACGAGTGGTGCTCACATTTGGCATCATCGTCTGGATTTACTTCAGCACCTTTACCAGAATAAAGCCGAGGTCCCTGCTATCTGACTCATGATAGAGCTGATATTTAAGCCACACACTGTCAGATGATGATGGCCAAGGGATTTCTGTATTCCCTATACCTCTGACCAGATGTCATTATCCAGGAGATCTTTCCCCGTATTTGTCTCGAAATTGAAGACACGCAGGACCTAAGTGTCCTGAAGTCTAAAGAGGATTTCTGATGGAAGCCGTTTTGGGGCATTTGAGAGGGGCGATGAAACACAGAAATCTCAAAAACATAGCGATGCCACCTGCTTAGAGTTCAAGACGCGACATCTTACCATTTCCTCTTTCACAAGTAGTATGACATCTGAATTGATGTGCCCGTAAGTGATTTGAATCGTGCACGGTGAAATGTTTTCCCTGCTTAGTGTTATTTGTCTCAATGTCTTTGTGTTGAAGCCATTAGACCTTTGATTAACCACATTGTTCAGTGTTCACTAGATTACCGTGCAGTAATGGTAGCGGGGGAAAAGGGGGCTTTAATCAGGGGTTGCTCTTGAAATTCTTCAGTCAATGAGGCCACGTTTCTCACTCCCCTGTCTCCACTGTCTCAACACAGCAGTCACGGTGAAACCATTTAATTCCTCCTTCTTAAATTTGACATATTTTTGAAGGAGGAGATCATTTATTACAATGTCACCATTAAACATGGGTTTTTTTTCTAAACAAATCGGAGGACCACACCTAAAAATATGTAATGTCTCATATATATTATGCCAAATTTTGCGCAATGTGCCAATTCAAATTCCTTACAAGGTTCTGGATTATTTACTTCCTGCAGCTAATACAATTCTGTGAAATTTGATCGGACGAATCTTCTAAGAAATTGTGACAGCCAAAAGGTTTTTTTTCACATTTTATATGGTATTTAATGTGAGGTTTTATCAGTGTGGAACACCTATAACATTTCAGCTAAGCCCTGTATCTCCTACAGACTTTTGATAGCTGCAGTTTGTGCCAGAAAAAAAAAAACATGTATGATTGGATTTTAAGATGAGAATGGAACAGTCTTAGCCAGCTCTATCTTTGGCTACATAACAAGTTAGGACTTATCAGTCGAGTTTTAATGTGTCCTGAAAGAAAGCTTGAATACAGATATGCACCATATTGGATTTTGATCCCTTGCTATCTGCCCTGTGCGCTCTAGCTACCACAGGAACAAAAATTCCCTGCCTTCACGTTTGCTTCCACAGAGATTCCTGGCTCTTGTTTGAGTAAGAAGCTCTGTGAACAGAATGCAGCAAAGGACATACAGTACTGAATCGCATCCCTCAGGATGTGTAACATGCTCAACGCAGACATTTCCCTGCGGTGAATCATGGGTCTACAACATTGCAACTATTTTAATATGAACATGTGCTATAATTAGGATTCTGGCACAGTAGATAAGCCCAATTGGGTTCGGGGGCAAAATACATGCATAAAAAAATGTTTTTTTATAATAAGGTGAACAAAATCATGGGTAAGTTACCAAGGAGCAAGTACGGAATAAAAGTCACTTCTAATATGGAATAGCTGTGGGGCTGTTTGAAAATTAGTGGGGGGAGGGAAAATGTATCCTCCTGTGTCCCTGTTAATTGTGAATGTATCTTGTGTTATTTTCCAAATACACATCAAAGAACTTAGTATTTTACAGAAAAATCATTTTTTTTATTTTCCTGTAAAACAGTTTGATGACTCATCCTGCACTCAGGGGAGTTTACTAATCTTGCATCCAATGAAAATGATTTCTCAAAATGTTTGACTCCCTCTCCCGCGACTATAAATTCTGCCAGTTTCTGACTGGCGCACAGGGACCTAAGCTGTCCGATTCACCAGTTAAATCCACAGGCGGAGACAAAGGGGGTGGCGAGAAGTCGTGCACAACAGAGCAGGCCTTTTGCACGACTTTCCATATTTAGCTGCTAGTTACTGTGAACTTTGCTGCAAGGGGTAAAAGACATTCAGAATTATTGGCAACTGAAAATGCCAATCGATGTATATTTGTGTTTTTACTGGACACACGTAATTGTCCGCAATTATATAAATCCGATAAATGCCTTTTGTACCATTTTGGCACATGCATTGGAGACCACTTGCATCTCTGTATCTAAGACCAACAAAGAGTAGTCATTAACTCATGATCATGTGTGGCAATTGCTGGTTATCTAAGAAAAGAATGTTCCATGAACATATTTAGTTTGTGTTGTAGGTTGTAAGTCAAGTGAATAATCCAAAAATTACTAAACCTCATTTTAAAAATGAAGTCAACATTAAGTTAAGCCCTCCTCCCAATCCCAATAATTTCCAAAAGATTAAGAAAAAATCGTAATCACAGACGTATATTAATAACTTGTTGGAGGCTAACTGGTATTTAATTTCTTCATACTTTACTTTATACTCTATTACTAACCTTGTTATGCACCCTCAGGTAAAGTTGCATGTCGATCTTCCAACTGACAAGTGGCCAATTTTTTTCTAAAAATGTATCATTAGATTGTGAATGACACAATCCAGAGACAGCAGAATATTTCCCATCCAAAAAGGCATTTATACATTCAGAGCACATTTCCATTCACCTCCATTTCCATTCTCTCATCCATATGTCATATTGTATTACTGACTTGTACCGTCCTTTGCAATACAAACTAGTACACCATACCATAACAAGATGTGACATGCAGCAACAAAATGCATCTGTTTTTCCTAAATAAGTAATAAAAAAAGAAGAAATTTGGTTCAAAGGTATAATTATTTAATTAAGAACTCACAAATACAATACAAACAAAATCAGACAATCTGAATCAAGAAGGGTTGAGGCATTTTGCTATAGAATAGCAAAGGGAATTAATTTCCCTTTGCTTGAATTTCTGTTCTTTTCCAGGCTCCTGATATTTTATTTAAATTAGAAAATAGAACTCATTTCTATTATGAATTTTATTGTGATCTGCAGTGTCATAAATCTGACTCAAACGTCTTAAGACAACAGCAGCTGGAATAGGAAATAGTACATTTCAAATCCAAATACAGCTCTGAATCACCCATTCCTGAAAACAGTGATGTGTGACCATGGGAAGATTAGTATACCAGAGGTGTGGCGAATCCTTTAATAATGGGAAGAAGGTGACAGTGTCTGAAATATAGCTTTGGATAATGTATCACTGGTATTTTATTTTTCAATGCAGACATCTGCAGTTCTAAGATAGAGGCTTTCCGGGGGCTATTCTTCACACAACAGAAGCTGCTTGCATTGTCTCTGTGGTCAATAATCAAATTTATACAGCATGAGGTGACAGCGAGTAGGATCACATTCTCATACATAATTTCAGTGCCGTGTGGTGACTTTAACAGATAGGCAAGCAGAGCCAAACAAAAACAATTTACAGTAAACATTTTAAAGGTGCAGTATGAAATAAAAATATCCAATATAAAACTTACCATTATCTGTCAAAGCAGGATCCTGTATTTTTTCTGCCTTAATATTCTGTCTTAATTGAATCAAACTTGTACAGATGACGCTACACCTTGATTTACTGAAAGGAAAAGATATTGATTTGATAAAAAGGCTCATAAACGAAAATAATCAAAAACTGCAGTACTTTGCATGGAATGGAATTTTTTTTACCTACACGTCCTCAAACAACTAATAGGAGCATATCCTAGAATAGCACGCCTACGGTTTTGGTTTGGCTAGGTTGACAAACTAGAGGTAACCTTCCATCAACACGTAACTATTGGTCGCGATAAGCTGCTTGTACAGACAACCTTTGGGCAGTCAGACATTTTCTGTCTGACTGTTTAGCATTGATTATTGAGTGGAGCAGTGATATCCCGCCGACACACATGCTCGACCAATCACAAGTCAGTCTCAGCTGTCATACGTGACGTTTCACCCCATTTTTATAGCATCAAATAGCTTATAAAAACAAACTGGGCATGTACATTAGTGTGATTAAAAACTACTCATTATGACAAAAACATATTGGAAAAAAATTATTTTCATCTGTATTTTGACTTTTTAGTTCAAGTCCCATCCACTAACATGGAGGAGGTTGGCGTGACCTATATTGCAGACAGCCACCAGGGGGTGGTGATGTCTCCATTACCCCGTCGGGCTGTGTTTTGTATTGAGGCCACGCACCGACAGACCAAATTTGAAAGGCATAAAATATAGTAAGTAGTTATGATTTAATATTCAGAAGACACAATTGTTAAGGCTGATCTGCTAAATGAGGACCTTTACTCATCAGTAGGCTTTACACCTTTTACAGTTTGTGTTGAATACTTAGATGATGCTAGTTCCAAGGCTTTGTTTTCTGACACATCATAGGCTGTGGTCTGTCGGGCTGAACAGCACGGGAAATGTTGCTTGTAATGATTGATACAACCCACAATGCTCTTTGTCTTCCATTGAATCATCCACCCCCACCCGCCTCTCACTGCAATGCAACCATTGATTTGACCCCGGGACAGAGAAGATATATTTGGCCCTCTGCTCTGATTTGTCATTGAACAATTTAGCAAATGGTGTTTGCACCTGTGAGATGCCTGTGGAACCAACTGGTAATTACAACTTTCTAAGCGATATCTGCAACAAGGGGAAAAATGGTCTCATGTTATTTTTTTTTATACAATTAATGTATTTTATATATTCTTCAGATTTTGATCAGTGTGAGTAATGTATGAATACTGAGTTTCATTTCATGTGTAGGTAAATTTTTATGCTTTAGTTTCCTCTTCTCCTTTCTCCAAGATAAATCCACAAACCTAATCCCTGACGCGTTTTATTATGGCGCATAGCCGAATGCAGCAAATTGAGATGGACCCACTGTTCAGTTGAGTGTCATTACAATAGCACTTTGTTATGTAAATCATTTAATTCTCCCTCCTAGATGCAAAAATGGGGTTAGGTCTTCACCTAACCTACGACCTGTCCCATTTTAATGGTTATTTGCAATAAAACCTCTAGTAATCTGCATCTTTCTTTTCACTCAGAAATATTTTTCCCTAGTCTCTTAATCTGTAATTTTGATCTTAATATTTAAGAATCAAACATTTAAAACACCCAGACCATTTAAAGTGCTTATCTAAACATTTTATTGCAGTTAATTAAATCAAACTTTTCAGTGTGTTAAAATAAAATTAGTATAATCAAATGTTTAATTTGTGCAAATGGACTCGAGCACTCTTTTCCACAGGGATTAATCTCTATGATATCATGGTCCTCAGATGGGCTCTGTGAATCCTCCATATGTTGTACACAGTGTACTGAATGTGCCCCTGGAAGTTCATGAGCGAGCCACAGAGAGATTAGTGTGAAAAGCTTCTCGGACATGAATTGCTTATAGATGCTTAGAAATCTGTTGTAATCATTTCTACACCATTGTATTTTTTGTTACATTACGTAAGAGTGACACAAAAATGATTAATACACGATTAAAGAAGGAATGGAATTGGAATGGAAGTAAAGCATATAGGACTTTAAACAGTATATATTATTATAAATTGTATATAAATATATATTATATCTGTTTTATATTATATCAAATAGCAATCCATCAACCATGACCACTGACTCATTGTAGGATGGATGACTGGACAGACGGATCGATGGACAAGTATAAAAACCCACCGAAACTCAGTTTAACCTCCATTGTATTGCATTTTTTTTTTTACCTCAGCGGCATCTAAAGTAGGATTGTAGAGTGTTCAGCAGAGGGTCTTAACAAAAAATCTCAAATGCTTTATCCCTGACGACAACTTTTTTAATGTTATGTCAAGAAATTCCACAAATCCTGATTTCCCCATGAGAATTCCCAGTCTCCTTAGGACGACAAAGCAACTAAAACTGCACCGTGAGACATTAAATCAATACTTTTGATGAATTTGATTACTTATGTTTTATAAAAGGCGGTTACTCATAGTGATAAACCCACAAAACATGACTCTAAATGAATGCTAATTTGCTGTGTCTGCTGTGTTAATAGAAAACACAGAAAACTTGGACAGCCCCTCCTGCGCAATAACCTTGGTAGTTAAGCTCAAAGAGGTAACCTGCTGCAATCCATAACTAAGTACGTTGCAATATCCTGTCTACAAGTATTAGATGCTACACTGCTCCTGGCCATGGTTTAAATGAGGCCAAGCACTCAAATATTTCCCATTTCCCCTTGCACCACCTCGACGTGCCTTTAACATCCACAAAATGTTTCTCTTTTCCCAAGACATCAATTAATGTCACTCCCATACTTGAAACTGTCCATCTTCATGCCGTCTCTCCTTCTCGGGTTGAGCCCTGGTCCATTAACAGTCAGCTGTCATCCCTCTAATAATCTATCTCAGCACCTGTTTCAGATGCCATTTCTCCTTGAGTAATGCTCGAACAAGACATTCAAAAGGGTCAGTAATTGAACCTCACTTTGCCAGCCTTCTGATAGCTCACAAATCCACTTTGAAGGACCTGTGTCTTTGTGGCTAACAATGACTTCCGCAGCTTAACGCCAAGAGAAAAGCGAAATCGACCCTGGAATCTGGGGAGGACGGCAAAAAGAAATACGTTCAATGTGCACCCACAGTGCTACTTCAGCCAGTTTGAGTTCATTTAGGATCTCTTTTTAAAGCACACAAAGATCATGCCCCTCCAAAAAGAGAAAGTTTTAATTGGATATTTATCAAGTAGGCTTTCTAATCCCCATGTCTACTGATAGACTTCTGCCCCTGACTGTGTAATATTTTTCTTTGAGCTAATCTGCTCCATTGAATACCTCATTTATGTTATTCATGCCCTTACACTGCCACGTCCTCCCATTTACCAAAGGCTCTCTCAGCATTACTGTTTTATCATTGCACTTCCTTTCATATCCAGGATTTATCCTTCTCATGCAACTGTGACAACAGATAGAGGTGCTGACATTAATCTGGGTATTAAGGTCTCATGAAAAACCCTTCAAATCCAATATGCATGCATATACCAAAATGTCCTCACAACGATGGTTTTGAGCCTAAATCACAACTACTGAACGACAAGTATGTATACACACACACACACACACACACACACACACACACACACAAATGCTTTTCTTTTTATAGTTGTGAGGACACACATTGACATTCCCCAGCCCCTTTCCCTACTCTAAACCTAACCCTAAAATCAAGTCTAAATACTCAAACAGCCCTTTCAAGTTGTGAAGACACCTGTATGTACAGTAATGACCTGTCAGTAAAAAACTGACAGGTCACAAAGGTCCCTGCAGAAAATTGGATGAAATGACAGTTAACTTTGCAACTCTGAAGTATGGCTTGCAAAGAAGTTTACAGACTCCACTCAAATTGTTGTGTGGTGCGGTCTGCACCATTTTTTTTAATGTTTTGTTCGATTTACATAGCCAGAGCTGGGCCAAAAGTCCGACCTTTTTTTCCCCGCCGCGCACACAAAACCACAGCTAACGGACGGCATGACATTTTCGCTTTACGAAATAAAGTACGATACGAGATTGTGGTGGAATCTGATTGGATTATTATAAACCCCCCACAACCAGCTGATTGGGAGAAGCAGTGGAAGGAGGGAGAGATGGCGAGACGTGAGAAATAAGTAATAAGATAAGTCTGAGATTCATTCATACTCTTCAGCTGGTGAGGGCTGATTTGCTGATTGATGATGAGTCTCAGATGTGCAGAGGATCTGGCTGGAGCAGGTAATCGGGAAGACACACACAACTAACATTCCAAAGTTGGGCACAAGAAACACAAGAGGTGGAAAACGCTACCAGCTTCACTTCAAAACCAAACAAGCAAGTAACCTTGTATTCCCCATTTGAGTTCAGTCCGTAATATGGACATTTTGCCTGTAATGGAAATGGACTTTTATGAAGATTTAAGCGAACAGTTGCCCCAGTTCTGTTTCCTGTCTGTCTCCTTCACTTATTCCCTTTGCTCTTCAGGGGTTTCCTGTTTGGAGACAAGTGGCAGTTAGGGAGAGACAAATTGATTGATACACAGGAGCGGTGCGGTCAACAATGTTCTTGTGGTCAGAGGGAAAATGGTGCCACACTTTGTGAAACAGAGGAAAAAACCTTAATGTATTATCTATTTTTTATTCATTTATTTTTCAGATAAAATTAGATAGAGTTTCCATTGTACGTCCTTCTGGACCTTAACCAAACGGATGACTTGAATTACTCGATGGGAAAAATTGGCTTACTGGAATCCATGTAAGCTTTAATGACACCACTCGACAAATCTAATTATTCCTAGTAATCTGGCTGCATTGTGCATGCAAATGAGCTGTGCAATGGCATGCTTTAAATGAAATGCATTGATTCTCCTTGCTTGATTTTGTTTACCCTTTTCTGTGAGATTTGACATGCAGCCTTCTGGTGTTTCTCATGAATGGAGAGAGCTTTGTCTGCCAGTTTCCGCTCAACAATAGATGGGCTGCTTTTGTTCACAGTACTGCTGTAGATATGACTGCAATACTGACTCTGATGAGCAGGAGGCGAATCATTCCCCGCTGCCTTTTCTTACCATCATCCCACTCCGATGTCCTAATGATTACCTCCATCACATCTACGATGGGGTGACTGCTAACATGGAACCCTGCCATGTTAGCAGTTTAGAGGATCTTTCATCCGGGTGTAAATTACACCGTGGAAATGTCTTTGGCGACATTCTGCGCAATGCACAAACCATATTTACCCTGTCAGCTGTTTGATTCACATTCAAATGATGCATTGCCCTTGAAATCTCCAGACTATATTTTGTATGCAGACTTGCGCCTCGTGTTGGAAATTCAATTAGGAGTGTATATGCTAAATCTACAATTCTGGTATAAACAGTCACGAGAGACTTGCTAATCAGCTTTAATGCCTCGAAGAGACATGTCAATCTGATTCTTTTTCTGAATTCAATTAGCTGGAGGTGAGTCATGTGTGCCATAAGTCTGGACGACACACCAGGACATGACTCTACACCACTAATTTTGTACACTGCTTTAAGCCTTTGCCAGAAGGCTATTTTGTATTTTCTACACATTGGAAATGCAACCGAAGGGTGAAAGTTAAAAACTTTTCAATGTACTGACTGCATCTGTTACATGTTTTGAACGTGCATACATTTTTGGAAAATCTGTTTTACGGGCTGGTTGGAGGGCGCAATTACATCCGCAGCTCAATTTCTTTGATCTGAATAACGGGTTTTGAAATGTAAATTAAAGCTTACTTCATATTTAACCCCACACATTTGAGCCCAACAAAGCTTAAACACAAAATACCTGAGACACTCAGAAGCAGCCTCTGCTGGAGTTATGTAACCCGTCACTCTGCCAGGTTAGAGACATCCGTGGCAACACATTCTCACTTCTAACACTCCAGACAACTTTTCATAACACCTTGACGAAGGTTCTCGACAGTCAACTTTGATTGGCTTGATCCTACCTGCCACCCAGCAGAAAGACATAAGAAGATCAGAAAAGATAAACACTCAGAGGCTTGAGTAACCCTATTCAAATGGACTTGTTCTACTGCAAATATAGGCCCTTAGATAAACTCTTCATCAACCTTACTTCGGATGCATTGTGACAACACAATTGATCAAGAGAGGGGAAACAACATTTACCTTTCGCCTGTGAAAATTATCTTTTGTTTTCAAGGTGTTTAAAATCCAATTTCGGAGCCTTTGCAGGTGATACACGCCCACAGAGGCCAGCGTGCCTTCCAGCAGTACCTGCATATTAAACGAGACAGTTCTGACATAAACAAAGGCCACTCTGACACATGTTCAAACATTTCATGCAGATGAGGAATAAATAGTAGTAATTTAATGTTTGTCTGCCACTGTGGCAATCTGGTAAAACTGTCTCATTTCTGTATTTGTCTGATTTTTATGTTGCAGCCAGCTCAGTGCCTCTCCTTTTGTTCTATCGTCATTGCCAAAGACCAGATAAAGATATGAGGAGATTTTTATAATGTGAGCCTGTCCAATAATTTACTTGTGTTTAAGCACTGGTCCTGTAAAGAGCCTTACTATGTGGAGACGTGTATAGAGATTTTCTTTGGAGATAGTTCAAGATATCCAAAGAGAAAGTGAAAATGCATTCAAATCCCTGAGGAAAGAGTTCAGTGCATTAAACTTCTCTATCAGCTCCATATGTAATTAATATGCTAACAAGCTTTGATAAAATGATCTAATCACTTAATAGGTTGCAGTAACAGTAGAAATATAAGGTCATTTTAGCTCCACTGATGAACGGAACCACAGGGGCAGTGATAGTGAGATAATAAGATAATAGTAAATTCACTTTTTAAACCAAAGGAGAGTGCTCATTCTAGGACCGGAAAAAAATCAATAAACTCATCTAATCTATCTTTGTGCTGTGGTAGAGTGTGAGATGCAGCATATCTACAAATGTGTACTTTATTCTACTAATGTGTACTTTCTTCTGTTTTATGTGATTTTGTTGTTAACATCCCAAGATATGCCCTATCCAGGTCGTATACACAAAAAAATTATAGGAAGCAGAGTATATAATGGCAGCCACAGAAATTCTTTTAAAGTTACTAGGAGAGAAGGCTTTGTTAACACATCTCCACACTCCCCCACCAAGGCTGCAATACTGATGCGGAAATTACCTATCATTCAAAGATCATTGGGTAATAACTAGCAATTGAGGGATACGCATACAGGTAGGAGTCCAAAGGGATAGAACTACAACATAAAATGGCGATACTGGGTATTCATGATTATCTCCAGACTTAGAATATCATGCAATGCAGAGAGAGACATGTCTTAAGTCATCATTTTTGGCCAAAAGAATATGACTGTAATATTATAATGGCGAGTAAATATACATCTACAGAAGTTTTTTTGACATAAGGTGTAAGACTTTCATTTGGTAATAAGGGAGAACAAGCTCTTCAGGCAGTTTACACCATATCCTTTTACAAATGTGTCTTCACAACTGATGACATATTACGCAAGGGTTTATGCTAATGGTCCAATCCTTCATGTAACTAGAAGCTGCTCTTGAAATGTTCTGTCAGCAGATGAAGAACGAGGAGGAGCCACAGCCTGGATGCTGATTGCTGGTAAAATCACCTGTTTAAATGATATTCTTGATGTCAACAGAAGAATTAAAAAATGATGAATGGAAAACTGGATGGTGGCCAATGCGAGACATTGTCGTTCTTCCCTGTTTGTTGCCTTGACTGCCTTTGATTTTTACCCTGGGATGCTTATGATTGGACTTATTTGTTTCAAAATGTACATTTTTTTTAAACTAAATTTTAGTTCATTTCCAGTCTGGTGTCATTAACCCTTCTCACAATACAGGTGTGCCTTTGATTCTATTCAAAAATTGCAGTAGTTTGGAAGAACAGTGGTGGATTTATGAATGAGATACTGGCTGGTGTCAAGCAATTACAAACCCACTGTCATCATAATCCCTGGAGAGAATGCATCTTTTATAAGATGCTGGTTTATGAACCATTTAATTATCTCCCTTTTCAAATGAGATCACCAGGGGCAATTGCCTCCGACCACCTATAATCAGTGTGCATGTTTCCATTCTGTGATAATCAGAACTCATGTTGAGCAATCAACATTTTGACAAATGATCAATCAGCAGAAGGCTGCATTCTATCTGCAATGCCCATAAGGGACTAAGGCTTACTGATCTGACTGAGTATCTGACTCTGGATCATCACCGTTAATATGCTTTTATCTGTCAAGTAATGCTGCTTTGCTCCATAGCCGCGTTGTGGTGCTATCTGTTAAAGCACCAGAGCGTCCATTCATGCGTCTGTGCAGCTTGTTTTTCGCAGATTAAGTTAGCTTTACCAAATTACCAAAGTTTACCAAATGATTGGCGATGGAATAAGAGCTGTGTATAGAAGCGCTGTACAAATGTCTGTATGAATGGGGGAATGAGACTTGTGCTGTAAAGGGTGGTTGATACGAGAAGAAAAGTGCTGTATGAATACAATCCATTTACTTTGCCCATTCTCTCCATTGTCCATGCAGCCATTCCTCACGGGCCCCTCTGCCCTCTTCCTCAGCCAGCTACCTCCCTGTTCGTTCCACGTCCATTCCTCAGTTACCTTAGTTAATCTTAATTCCTCACCTTCAAAGTCCACGCTCCCATTTCAGTCAACACTGCGAATCAGGGCAGAAGAATATTTAAATTCCCTCTGCAGCTCAGAGGCTACTGGCTGCTGCCGGCAAGTTTTGTGCGTCGCTCAATGCATGAGTTGACGTGAACCCATTAATCGCCCTTGAATGTCAATTTCACAGCTTCAACCATTACATTTGATTTTTATTGGCTTTCTTATGCTCAAGTGAAGATTTGGTCTTCAAAAACTTAAATGTCTATGAATTTTAAGTAGATGTATCCTTGCTTGGTGAAGCCTTGTTCTGGTGTCCTCTGGCAGCACTAAACCTGTATTCCACATAGTGAGGTTCAATAGTTAATGTAGCACCTGCACTTCACACACACTTCTTACGTATTCTGTGTAAAGGTACAGTACATACAGATGATGAGCAGACTCCAGTCCGCTGATTACCTTTGCCACATGCTCTGCAGTTGAGATGCACCAAGAACACAGAATGAGAGTAATTGAGTAGCATCAGTGCATTATCAGGCTGTCTTCTTTGGAATTATGCATACAATAGATACTTTGTAAGAAATCCTTAAAATTACTAGAAAAGCAATCAAGGCGCAAGCCTGCGATGAGACCAAGCAATCCTAAATGTTTGTTTATTTTTTGTTGTTGATGCATGCCTAATTTGCTGAGAAATTGATGGAAATGTAGAAAAATATTTGGGGAATATATATATATATTTTTTTTTTTAATTCCTGGATCCATCCCTTCAACAGGATCTGCACCAAAATGTGATGGGTTCTTTCCTGGCCCATATCACATCCCAATTAAACCAAACTTCCTTGGTGGAGTTAATAAAACTGCCTTCACTGTTTTAATTATTTAGGAGATAGGATTAAATGAGGCTGTGTTGTCTGCATCCTTTTTATCTAAGTGTATGTAATAAACAGCTGGAGTGTTAAAATGAGCCTGATTATCCCACGATTTACCACAGTGAAACTGTGTGTCATTATAAACATAAAATTCATTTAATCATAAAGATGATCCGGTTCCTCCCTAAAAGCTTTTTCAGGTGGAGCTGCTGAGGAAAAAAAGAAAATGAAATGATATTAAATCTCAAAAGCTGGCTCTTTACATAACAATAACACTTTCATAACAATAGCACTTCCCTGCCACACTGTGAACCAACACTGAGTGATTCCTAAACATCTGATATTTCCATTCATCATGACTGCCACTTGCGTTTTCTGACGCCATTTCTCTGATGTTGAAAGTGAAGAAGCTCTTATGCATATATTGGGTGCATCTAAACCTGTGCTTGCTGAGTGTGAAGTGCCTCTCCAGAGCTTTTTTAATGCATTATAAACAATGTCTGCGATGAAATGGCAATCATAAAGCCCTGTTGTAAGGCTTCACATTTATAAACTGGCACGCCTTTGCTCAGAACAGGAGATTTTCAGTGTTGCCGTCATTGAGTTATTTATATATTCGGTAACATCGTATTTGAGTAGTCCAGTGGTGAAAGAGTAAAAAAAATCAGTATACTGGTTCAAGCTGATTAGAGAGGTCCCTCATGCAGAATGTGCCTTCTTTACAGCCTCAGTCAGCAGGCTAGAATATTTAGCAAAGCTTACTTATTACCCCATTGTGGGAAGAGTAAGGTATATCTTATCTTATCTTCACTCTTACCTTATTCTCACCCAAATAGAGATTTGGCTTTAATCATAACCACATATCTTACCTTGCCCCATTTCATGGTCATTCGTGATCCCCAGAGGATTAATTGTACTGACTTTTCCTCTAGTGAAACCATGAAGTTGACATTATTTTGTTATTTATTTTAATGTCTCAATAGCTATAATGAATTGTAAGTTAATTCAATTTGACACAGACATTGGACATTGGGTGTAGCACTGCATTCCCATCAGCCGCAGCTGTACCTCATATTTGGTGCTACAGTAATCACTAAACCTTGGCATGCCAACATGCTAAACCAAGATGGAGAACAGGCTTAATATTTTTAGCTTACCTGCTCAATATCAGCACGTTTTGCATATTCACTGTGAGCATGTTAGCATGCTGACATTAGCATTTAGTTCAAAGCCTCACACAGTAATGTGATTGTATTTGTTATATTATTGTGACAACTGCCTGAAACTTTACAGTTAAAGGTTTTAACTAAGCTGTTTATAAATAATGTGAGAGCCAATATTTCAGCATCTCAGAAGTTACTTTAAACATTTTGCAAAGCAAGGAAAACACATTTTCAATGTTGAATTCAATAATTAGGATATATATTATGAATATGTAATGATTTGATATTGAAAAGGATAATACAACTATTAACATTCTAACAAAAATAAATACAACCTATACCAACAAAGAATTTGAACAAACATCTTGCATGGCACATCTGGGACAGACAGTGACGACCCCCACTCACCTGCGTCATAGTCAGGAGCAGAGGTGGGGGCTTTGTTCAGATATCTGTCTCTGTTTAGTGCTGGATGGTGAATCTGGTGAGGGAGAGAAGAATCAGAATACGAGTCCCTGCTGTTTCATCAACGGAACTGCTGTTTATGTATTTCTCCTTCACATCCTCCAGACACTGCCGCACATCAGAGGATACGTGGCTTTTGTATTTGACTGTGCAAGCATAGAGAAGGTGTGTGTGTGTGTGTAAGTCTAGTTGCAGTTGCATTGCTGCCAAGTGTAGGAGAAACTCATCTGCTCATCTCTGCTATTCAATTCTTTAGGTATGGCAACAAATTGGATCAGCATATTTTTTGCAGATCATCATCACTATGGGTAAATGGTAAGTGGACTGTATTTATATCGCGCTCTTCTAGTCATATAGACCGCTCAAAGCGCTTTACAGGAAAGTCACAGCCACCCATTCACTCAACATCATACAGCACTGCTTTTCACAGTGCTTTTTTCTATCACATTCATATGCTGCCTGAAGAGCCGCCGGAGACAATTTAGGGTTAAGTGTCTTACCCAAGGACACATTGGCATGTGGACTGGCAGAAGCTGGGATCAAAACGCTATCAGGTTGGTGGACGAACAACGACAAGCCAACTGGAGGGTTTAATGAAATGACACATATTTCATGCTGATTAGAGCTGCAATAAACAAGACCAGAAGTGCAATAAACTACAGGCTCAGTGTGGTATTGAACTTTAAAGCTTAGCTAAAATCTAAAAACATAGAGGAAGTCGGATTTGTTGAAGTTGGACGTTTGCCTCTGATGCGCATTTTAGCAAAACTACAACACATACAACACTTATTCACTTGAATTGCTGGAACAAAAAGTTAAACGGGTGGTTTGGTTTATTTGTATTAGGATATCATATCAATAGTCACACCCCAAACACGGACGTGTGCACAAACATCCAGAAGAACTGGAGACGCCTCTTGGGTGAGTGATGAAACCACTTGAAAACATTCCAGTGTACAGCTATGAACAACCCGTGAAGATGTCATGACCTGGACAACTGAGAATCATCTGTGATGGATGGATGGCATACACAGTGGTCACGGGTCATAGTTCATTTTCAAGCAGCGCATAGTATTGCCACAATAACACCTCTGATCCCTGAAAGCCTACTGAATTAAAATTATTTTCCATCTGAAATAGGTGCAGCTGCTTTATTTTTTTTGTTATGATTCACACGGGTTTCCATATCAAGTTGTTAAAAATCTAATTTACTGAATCTCACACCCCCAGGAGGAGGATAGAATGATTAATCTGACCTCTATTACAACAAGGTAAGTCAATTAAAAACTGAATTGTACTCATGCTGAGGGTTCACAAAGAATAGAAATGGGACATTAAGGTTGTGAAGAGTGTAAGATGCAAAAGCTACACAAGAATGAGGAACAGAGGCAAACTCAGGCAGGCAGCAAAGGAGGCAGACAAACACACAGAGACAGTATACAAATAACAATGCCACTTAAAACTACTAAATGTGAAGCATAAAATATTCAAACATCAGTGAAAAAATTTGAAGCAACATTTGGAATGTTGTGAGAAATATGAAAAATAAAATATTAATCCATTATTGCCCTCTGCTGGATGCTGCCCTGAACCTCTGTGACAGCACAGACTCATGTTACACACACACACACACACACACACACACACACACACACACACAATTCAGTATAAACATATAGTGGCAAAAGTATCGTTTTTAGTATGGTTTTGAGGTGTATAGTCACATCCTGTGGTGGGATTAAGATTATTACTTAACACCTGATTCCAATTGATTCATATGTTCCTCTTTTTATAAATGCACTAGAAAATAATGTCAAAAGGATTACTTGTGTAATTGGGAGGCAGGAATTAGAGTGACAACACCCTGAACTCCGCAAAGACAGAATCCAGGTCAGACCTGGTCGTTTTAAAGTTTGTCCTACACTGTGTCATTTCATCATAATACAATAATGCAGGGAATTCTGTGAACTCTCCTACTGTTCCTACCGAGAAAGATGATGCAACAACAAAGAAAATGTAATATAACTATCTATTTAAAAGAATATATATTTTTAGGAATCACAAAATTAGCAGGGAGATAGATTTACTTGTCATCGCTGATCTTGCTTCAGTTGTTTCTTTCATCGTTACTCTGCTTCCGACTCTCAGGCACACTTCTGTCTCATTACAACTCTCAGTGACTTGGAAGCCCAGTCACTTAGTATCTGCACAGACAAACGGAAGTCAAGTGAAATCAATTCCACAGTGAGCCCATAGAAAACTATGCTGTTGGAACCATTCAACTCAACCCGTGGCAGTGAAGTAAACTCAGATTGAGAGCTGTGCAGAGAAGGGTGATGACATAATCAATTTTCCTCTATTACTCTGGTTATTTGTATTATTTTTGGAACAATGTAGTACGAACAATGTCAATCTAATTTAAAGTGTTTTGACTTAATGCACTGTGGCATGATGTGATTGTGAGCAAATAAGTAAAAATGTTAGGAAAGAGTGACATAGGAACATTTTGACAGGCATGATTGTCAGTGTGTGTCAATAGCTATTTTTTATTTTACAAATTTATCTTTTTTATTTAATGGGGCACTATACTGCTAATATCAAAATCAACCCAATAGATTTAATGTATATATAAAAAAAAGTCGATGAGGCTATTGTGCTTTTGAGGGTTGATCCTAAACTCCATATATCTTAAAGTTTCCTAAAAACTGATCAAACTTCTCATTTAGTGTTCACTAGAGGGCAATGGTGAGGTAAGGAAATGAGATTCAGACGAGGGACTCGGGGAGAAATTTAACCTGTGCTGATCCTTTATCTCATGTAGCAGGAACAGAGTGCATACTTTGAATCCCACAGTGCATCTGGAACGAGAGGAACTCGGATGGGATCGGACACACAGTCTTGATTGCTGTTCTATCCGAATTGAAAAAAAAAAATGAAGGAGCCAAAACGCCTATTTGGAAACATCCATGTACATATTTTGAAGTCAGATGCAATCAAATGGTATCATGCAGAGGAAGTTCGAGCATTCTGGTATTTAAAGTATACCAAGGTAAACAATAGTTCTATTCAGGGGAAATTGTTTGGGGCATTATCTTGGTCAAGGGAGTCAATAGGACCCGTGTCACGTGGAGTCAGCAGGGTGTGTGGCTTCAGAAGTATTGTATCGCAGCAGTCTCCAACCTCGCCGGACCCCACCCTGTTGCTATAAATGCCTCCATGAAGCCAAATGGTTACACCATCTGGTGGAGGTGGGGAAACAAAACCCTTCTGGTTATTCCCCAGTGTGCCATTTCAGAAGGTCAAGGGACAGTCCAAGGGATTGCAAAAAAAAAAATTCAGATAATTTGTTTGTTTTTTTTGTCTCAGGATAGATGCTGTATGTGGGCAGAGGTAAATGAAAGTTAAGACGAATACACAGTAACTCCCACAGGTCTGCAATCAAGCACAGTCCGAAGCCTCTCCCAACTCTTGAATTATCATAATAATGATAAAAGCTTGGAAATAGTATCAACAATTGAGCTTAAGTCATTCATAGCACCAGATACTATTAAAAAACAAGACAGTTTTGTCAGGTTGGTCTGACCACCCTAGAGAAATATTCAGAGTTGGGAGGAGAGAAAAAACGTGTTTGCGTCCCACAGAGGTATCTGTGGAGACATAAATAATAAACACACTCGTTTCATTAGTGCATCATGGTCTCATACTCCCACAAGTTCTATGAAGTGTTTGATAGACCATGTCCAACAATGTGTGGAATGAAGGAGTTTTAACAAATTTGTAAATACCCCCAAAAATTATGTCGTTTGTCACAATGAATCCTATCCAGGGCATTTTCCTGCAAGTTTATCTTGTCTTGAACCACAACTGTCTGTCATCTGGTGTGGTCTAAATTTTATCAGCATTACTTGGAAAGATGAAAGATGTTGTGTCCATTTTCCTCGGTCAGCTATCGTGCATGTGATCTTTTCCATTACTGCAGACATGTTAACAGACCTGTCAAAAACGAGCTCACGTCGGCAGTGGGGAACTACCACAGAACGAACAGAACATTTTCTCTGTATCTTTCTTTTTGAACACTGAACGTGGTCTCTGCCTTGCTATAACATTCAAGCTTATCATTGACTGGAAATAACAAGGGGGTGATGACTGAGCTTTTCCAAAAAAGGAACCCATTAAGGTGAACTCCATGTGTGGGGTCTGACAGACTTATGGTGAACGCAGGTTATGTCCTGATACCAGCAAAGATAAAGTGGTCTCTATGGGGACCTCCTGACCTCAGAGGAAATCTGCAAAGGCTCCTCTGAATGTCATAGTTGTATGCAAAGGAATATCAAGCTTGGATCTATATGAGGCTGTCAGTGATCGCAAAGATGAATTGCTCCACTCAAATGATCACATGTTAAGTTCACAAACCCCCAGTTCCTCTGTCCCTTTTGTATGTAATCTAATGGAAATCTAGTAATGAATGCTTGCATGGTGAGTATTTAAATCACGATTAGTAATTTTAACAGTGCTTTGCCCATCCCATCCAATCTTACAATGGCAGGATACTGTGCTGAAATAACATGTGGCCCATACCTTCCTTATTTTCAGTTCAGCAGAGTGTTATCCTAATATTTGTGCAAATACACTGTCAATAGTGAAGTTTCCTGTCCTCCCATTTGACTTTTCCCTGAATAATCTTTATTACGAGAAAAGATTTTTGCACAGGGCCCACAAAAATGCTAGAAAGAGCACTGTGAGTAGAGATCAGCTGCTCTTTTCGAAATTTTGCCATATTATCTGATGTGAGACGCGGATTGTTTGGGGTTTGTTATGGTTGGCCTGGTCCAATACCGTTATGTAAGAAAGCATGATAATGTTTTATCTGTTGCCTGGTTACGAAAAGAATGAAATCACAAACACAAAGCCTATAGTTTAAGAAAGGACATTTGACTGCATTTCTGTTTTATCGACCTAAATGTGCTCAGGATTGTCCCCACTAAGTTTTTGATGAATTTCAAGATATCATTCAGCCATTTTGATGAAGTAAAATTTACAAGTTATAATTGCACATGAATGGCGCTCGCCAGCGACCCACCGAGACAGGATGCAACGGACATATCGGACTTTGTATGAGAAAACAAGGCCGGCAGTCCAGCGTCGAAGGCCTCGATGTTTTGAACTCGGCGAAAGCTTGTCACAATGACTGGCCCCATGCCTGATACACTGGGATTTTGGAGACAACATCTGCTCTGTGAATTCTTGAATGAATGTTCTAGGGAAAAGAAAATGTTTAAGAAAACTTGTCACCGCTGCACATGCATGCACACATCTACAATACGTGGGTATAATTTATCAGGAGAGTTCAGGATTCAGATTTTGTCCTTTATTGACTTTCTCACGACCCAGTGCTTTCTTCTATACAGACCCTTTGACTCCCTTTCTGGAACTGACCGATGTCTGATCGAAGCAGTTTAATGTATCATGTACATACAGTAATTGGGAAAGTCCTCTGTACATCTTTTGATTAAGAATGACTGGCTCCGCTTTCTTCCTTGTGATTTTTTTTCTTCAAAATGAACCAGAAAGGTGGTTCATTTCGAAAAGCCCTTTCCATGTGTGGATTGACAGCACTTCAATGCTGAAAACATACCATTGTCATTTATTGAAGTTGGGTAAAAAAAGAATCGATTTAGGCTTCAATCCTGTTCACTTGCAGAGTCCGAGCTGCTGCGACAACAGCCTCTTGGCCGTGCTCTCTCATTAACATGCGGATCTGAAGCAGCCTTCTGCTCACACATCTGATCCCTTTTCAACTAAGGGGCCTTACACCCAAGTTGCCTCAATAGCTTTTATCCCCCACTATGGGAGGTTGGTCAGAAACCGCAAAGAAAAAACGGTAGCAGGTCCTTTCGTTTCTGTGGCTCAAGAGAAAATGCTAGCATCCCATCAGTGGTCTCAATCAAAAAGAAGAAACTGACCTTTTCAAATAACAGGATTTTGTAATTACACTTTGTGATATTTATATTCTGGCCCACTCTCATTCAAAGAGGTAAAGGTGGACCAATGCGGTCAGAGTGTTTTATGTCCATGCCAATTGCATTTTTGTTGTTCTGTGCAACTCGAAATTAGCACATATCATTTGCCAAATTAGTGTGGTGATTATACAGGAGGCTTTACATTTGAGTGGGTTGATCAATCGATGTGACATTCAAAGTAATGGCTTGACAGCTGCACCTCTATAACCCCATTAAGTCTGTGGGCAAAGACAAAGCTGCGACTATTAATTTAGACAACCTGAGGGGAAGAGGTAAGGCGTGAGGATCTCTTGCTGCTGTTTGCTAGATTTTCCATGTGACAATTTTAATTGATCATGCACTAAGCATTGTATTGTACATATGTATTTGAATGGCTTGGCTCGGCTTGCTGAATAGCAGGATGTCATTAACCAGAGAACGTTAATACAGCTTTCACTATTCAACCTTTTAACAGCCCTCCCAAGATCTTTGCAACGTGTGGTGCTCAGCTCCAAGTATCACTTTTCATATATCGAATCATCCGTTTGTTCTCGCACTTGCCTTTTACATATGTATTGAGTGGTATTACAGTATATATGGAGGATGTTGTTGTCTGGTGTAAGCTGTGGTTGGAAGTCTCAGTGTTGCAATAATGAGGTTGCCCACTGCAGTTATCCATCCAAGAATTGGAAAAGGACATCCTCTGTTCCTCTACCAAGTTGGCATACTGTGTTTTTGGCACTACTGTTTGCCAGGGGAAGTAAAAGGACAGGACTCTTGCTATGCAGCTACACAACTCAGCTGTTGAATGGATTTCAGGTGGAGGGACAGTGACTTATAGTTGTTATAGTATCGCCCAGGGATTTTTAAAAGCACCAAATGTGGTAACTTTGTTTTCGAGGAGGCGTTAAGAAGAGTCATGTGAACGGGGCCAGTGATTCGTCTCAACAGCGTTCTACCTCGGGGAGAGGGCTGCAATGTGCATTCACAGTTTCCTCTTTTACCAATAGTATCATATATAGTTATATAAAGTTTACACTTCCACATCAGCTACGTTATAATCTCACAGTATGTTTGTTTTCCAGTGAGTCGAAACAACTGATATTCCTCAAAAGCACAAAAGGAAGTTACTTTTAGCCAGCCCTAAGTATTATCTTACTCCTGCTGACTAATGCAGCCACCTCTCACTAGGGGGAACAGTAACACAATGTAGGGAAGCAGCTCCCAGATTACTTCCTTCCCTTGATAACGCCGTGGCTACTACAGAATAGGAGACAGGAGAGTCCTTTCTGAACCCTGGGGAGCAGCAATGTGTGAGAAGATCCTGTGCCGGTGGAGCCAACACCTGCCCCGTTGCCACCCATGCACTCCCGTCCCAGTTCCCAGTCCACCCCCACGCTGATTATCGGCCCTGGTGAGCACACAATGCCTTGTATGTAGGATTTAATGCTGACATTCAGACATCTAGAAAATGCTTTCACTTTCACATAATTGTCTTTGGTTTTGGGAGGAATGCAGAGTACAGATTGTACTCAGTTAGTTTTTTCTTCTTCTGCAGACTGGTCATGGTTGCATTAGTGTTAAAGGGACAAAAAATTAAGTACAAGTAGATTATTTTTGATAACTCCTTGAGATAAATCATTAAATAATTTGTATTTATGCCCAAGATCCATCCAGAACGTTTCCTGATTGACTGAGAACATTTTCCACTTTTACAAGATTAAAAGTGTCAAAAAGACCAAAACTTCTCAAAACACTCTTGCAAACAAAATTGGCATCAAAGTCCATCTATGTCTTAACTTTGCGCGCATTTTCCATACGTATGGATAAATGATGCTTCCTCTGGATCTTGAGTGCTTTGAGCAGGGAGACAACACGACACGCGTGAGTATTTTTACAATCAACAAATACAATGGAGCCATTGTAAATAATGCCACAGTGTAACTTTTTATTAATCCCTATAGGGGAACTTTGAATGCACTTACGTCAGATGAGGAGCTGGCAGGGATGTGGTGCCTTGTTTAAAGCCACCTGAGGATGTCAGACACAGATTAACACACGCTTCTGCCACTTTCCCCACGTGGTTCAAGGACAGCTTCTCTGACCACAAGGTCACCAAGAGGAACCTGGCTCCCTAATGTGACTCTCTTCCTCACCGAGGGGGCTTCTATTCAGAATACTGCCATTGATCATTAACAAGAAAGTCGCTCAGCATTCCCCACACTGTTCAGGCTGTTGATTCTTACCACATCAAAGACTCTGACATCCGTCACCAATGACTCTGACAGAGACAGGATTTCTTAGAGAACCTGTTGAGCATGGGAAGGGAAAGAGGGGTGCTTTCTCATTTGCTTCTTAGCTGGCAGAATTGTCTGTGTAGGTAGGATGAAGTGGATGGAGTCATGCAGACAATGGGAGATTTTTATCAGCTTTGTCTGCAAAGACAGAAGCAAAAGTAAATGATTAAATCCCTTGATTTGAATTCACTTGATCCGACACTGATCCTGGTTTTGTGTAGGATGTGGACGTGGTGAGTGGGGACCACATTTACATGGAAGAAAAAGCTGAATTAAGCAAAAAAAAAATCAAAGAGCAGGAAGACTTATTTAAATCACATAACATTTCCTCTTCTAAAAACTGTCATTCTATGTCACATACGGAAATATTAAGACTCAAAATACAGTCTTTCACATTTCTTTTCAGCACATTTTACCAGTTAAAGACAGAAAACAGCGGCCACAAAGATCAATTTGTGGCCAGCCTCAGTTTATTTGACAGTCAGTACTGTCAAATAAATTACCACAAATCATCATAGTCATTGAAAATATTTCAGAATTGACTGACAGAGTGTCACATTTGTAAGTCCAAAGGGGAAACCACAGCCCTATCCAAACATCAACAGTCTGCTAAATTAAGCCTGCATCCTGGCTGACATTTCAGAGTTCTCTGTCCAGTTCATCCTTTAGATGACAGATAGTATTCTATTGTCTGTTCAGAATACTTGTTTTGGAAGAGGCTCATTTTATAAAAGAATAAGAAATGAGTAAAGTTGGATTGCATTTTAAATTAAAACAAGTATAAAACCAAATACAGCTGTTTTTAATTCAAACTATTACACCTTAACCACTGTGATACAAGGAATGGCTCCTGAGGAGTTCTTTACTTTTCTTACTATTTCCCCATGAACTGAAAATCCCACAATTAAGTAGAACCTCCCACTCTCTGGTTTGATGTGTATTTTGCGTGCAATGGCAGCAATCCACAATTCCCTCAAAGGGAAAAAGAGAAACCAATCATGGGTTAAACTTTGACGTAGTATTTCTATTGTACTATTTGATCTCCCGCTATCACAAAGAACTCATTTCAGATCATGTACATCTGCATCCCGATTCCTTGTATTGTCTTTTAATCAGGAGGGCAGAGGTCCCTTCCATATTCAGAGCAACAATGAAACAAGCCTTAAGGCCGCTTTGGCAGCAAATTGTACCAACTTCCTCCACGTCAATAAGAGCATACAATTTGCATGTTTTGCATTGCATGTTGCATTTATGAGAAAAAAAATTGAAAGGTCAACAAAATATTTTAAAAGTACAAAAATCAGCAAGAAATCGTTATTGCACATACTTTGTAATGGAGATGGAGAGCATGGTGACTGAACAGACAAAGCCAGTGTGGGGAGTTTGGGAAGCTTCTTCCAAATTGATATGGTCAAGCTCAATCCCCCATTCAGACAGGGAGTCCATTGAATTTGAGATCTGGAGTGGTGGAGACGTCTGTCTGCCTGTCACCATGATAGTGTCACAACCGCTCAGTCGCAAAAATAAACAGGTGTTTAGTTGAGAAGGCAGAGTTCTAAAATGGGTGTGGTCCGACCCATGTGTACTGAGTTGTCATGTAGTCATGTAATAATGACTACTGATAACACAGGAGTCAGAAGGTCAAAATGTTGAAGTGTGTTACGGCTGCTCTGATCCAATCCCAAGATGTTATCTATTTTTTTAATGGTCAATTCTGTGACCTCTTGTTGACCCAGTTACCCATTTTTGTAAAAGAAATATATATATATATATATATTATTGACTCTTTTAGTCCATGTGTGTTCTGCATGATCAACAATTGATTGACCACTGCTTGTGTCCTAGACTATTTCAAAGACAAAATCTTGACCCTTGGTCGCTGAGAACTACATTTCTATTTCTACAAGGTCCAAGTAAAAGTGGTTGCTAAGCAGCTTACAGTTGTCTTAGATACGAGCAACATATCAGATTCAGTCCATTTTCCATCATCCACATTCAACAGAATCAGCTCTTTGCAGGGTCTCCAACAATCTGTTAATGCAGGCTGGTGCAGGAGAATGTGATGATATTATTAGAACTCAGTGCTGCTTTTGATAGTGTGGCCAATAGTAATGTGGTATTGATTGAAAGGCCCCGGCAGTGGGTGGGTATCTCTGGAACAGCTTTGGGTTGGTTCTCGCAACACTTTCTCTGGTACAGTTCATAACTTGAATGGCACTCACCAAATTGCACACACTCACAGATATAAGTCCCCTGAATATGCCAGATTTTTTTTTCATCAAGACTCATGAATTATTCAAAGGAAAATCTGTGAAAAGTACCTACAAAAAAAAAGACACCTGGATGCTCCCCTTGTTCTGAGCAATGCAATTAAGTGGGTTCTTTCTTGGCCCATGTCCCATCTTCACCAATCTATTGCGTAGATTTGGATCTAACTCCCTTGAGAACCTGGGACACTGGCAACACTTTTAAAAAGCAGATCAAGACCCATTTTTGTTGCCGGGTTGTTGAATTTATGAAAACTTTATGTTCCATTGTGCATCAATGGGGTTTTTGATCAGACCATGGCATTTTCACTAAATGTGTATTTGTTGATAATATTCAAAATTGATTCCCACGTATGTTCAGAGAGAAGAACCTGCAACACAACACTGGTGAAGCAGTGGCAATGTGATGACAGCTCAGATTTAATGGAGGCTGCACAAAGTCATTAATCATCATTTCATTGTCTAGCAGTATGTGTAATATCTCATTCTTTCAAAGCCACGGGATTTTTTTTACTTATCCTCCTCTTATGTAATTTCCATCACACAGCCACAGCTGCGAGAGAACATGTTGTTTCCATCTTGGGGGAACCACAGGGATAGGAAATTTATGGATCCTTCATGTTGGGTGGGACTGACAGATTCAGTTTCACACAGTCTCTGTGCAATTAAAAATATTTGAGGACGCATTACTAAGTATTGCACGCCAATTTTCACTCCAATCCCTCACACTGTCATTTCTGCTCCTTAATTCTAAAAAAGACAGATTTATACACCAAGTACAATGTCTCTCCCATTGGCATGTGTGGCATAATGAGGCCCGCTATACGGTAAAGTCAATGTTATTATCATTGTTTCTGGCTCCCATTTAATTGTCTTAAGACAGTGTCTAATTTAGATTCATTGTTTTCCTATTCCATGTGAAACCAGAGGGCCCCATGCACTCACGCCTACACTCCTGTGCCTCCAAACATTCTGAACAGACATGTGTTGTGAAGCTGGAGCTAGTGACCCCTCTTCATTCGCACAAGGGCTTGAATTTGTCAAGCTAATCAGATCATATAAAAATACCATATCCCCTTTTTTTCATAAGCCTGCAGTTGTCTGAAAAATCGAAATGTGGAAATAAAATGTGTGTTATCATGGTTTATTTAGCTAAAGGGCTTTGACAAATGCAGATGACTAACAATGTCTGGAAAGACATTTCCTAAGAGGCATTTTTGAGAATGGGCTCCATGAGCAGCATGAGTTCTATGGAAAAAGGGAACCTCCGTCACCAAGCCCAGGGCGTAGACCTCCCTCATGTTGAGTCATTGGTCTGTTGCTGACACAGGGCTTTGACCAGTGACCAAGGAAAAGAAAGTGTTACATCATCATTGTTGGGGAATTTTTTTTTGGGGGGGGGGGGGTTCTGAAAGATTGAGGCTCACTGAATGTTAAGCAGAAATTGGACAACCTTTGCCAAAATGGATAAGAGAAGATAACGTACCACTCATGACGCTGAACACAGATCGCTGTGGCCATAAATGCTGACAGAGAAATTACTTCTGGTATCTGATGTGCTTTTTATTACAACATAAATGGCTCATTTGTTTCGCTTGAAAATGTCCATGTTTTTTCTCAAATAGACATTTGTGTGAGATGTTCATCGAGATACGTTGAGTTTTGTCTGTCACCAGGAAATGTGATACATAATATTCTGGCGCATTAACGTATAGCATTTCTGCAATTTGATACAATATGATATGATACGATGCGATACTTGTCTCTATGGGGATTCAACAAAGTGCTGATCATGTTGAACATATCTCTCAGCACGTGTGTGAAAGCTCTTGTAATGTGAATGATAGTAATCTTAACATATAAACTCTGCTTTAAAAGTAACAGAATTCAATTGTATAATTTTCTAGACTCGGAAGTCTCTGCTGTAGTGATACGTGATACGTGTCAGTGAGACAATTGTGTCGTATAGTCCAGAAATCTTACCTCAGTGGAACTTCGTATTCTCATTTTACTGGTGACGCATCACATTCAGCATTGAGTTTACATTTATTTGGACGAAATGTTTCTGTATTTTCTCCAGATTATTCCTGCAGAGTGACTGCAATTTCTGTTGAGGTTTTATTAGGAAGCATCAAGCCTGGATTAATTTGTAGTTCACATCACATAATACTTTTATCTCAGTGGGTATGCCTGTGAAATGCAGACTGATATGTGAAGGACGATGATTTGATTACTTCTGCCTGAATAGGAGGAAATAATTCAGCTGATACACTGGTACCATCGGTAACGCCAGCCTCTTATCTCATGCACTTACGGTTTCTGCCTGAAGTAGTGAACTATTTATTTACTACATCACTGCTTTAAGATTTACTGCAGATAGTAAATGGGGGATCTCTTTGACCAGGGAGAGGCCCCTACACAATTTACAACGCAATAACTGCAGGGGTAATAATAACAAATATCTTCTTTTAAAATTCAAAGTGTTTACATTTTGTTAGGATGGCTCAGCAGTTCCCCCCTGGCCTCACAGAGCATTTTTAGCATCTTGCCGCTGAGTCTTTTTGTTTTCTGTCCCGTTGCTTTAGCATTTTGGTTCACCCTCCCGGCTCTCACGCGCTCACCCTCAGGCGTTTTTTTTGTCTCTGATAATTCAAATGAAAGACACTTGACTATTTAAGAGCCCGATATTTCCCTTAAGAGTTGGAGGAGACCAAAATAGTGCTAAAAGGAGAGTGAATATTGGACTTAAGAGTGGAAAGAAACATGATTCTAAATGAATGCTAATCGTTCTCCTTGTCTGCTGGTTGATATGTAAATGGAAAACTATTTACTAACAGGTTCACCATTCATAATTTCACAAGGAGATAATATATCCGTGTATGTTAACAGCCGTTCAAACTGCTCTCAAATGCTGCTTTAAGATGTTTGGATTTCAATTTGGCGATGAAATGCAGTTATATGCAATATGAAATATAAATAAACCCTGTAAATGAATAAAAAAACAAATGTTCACTTCCCTTAACCATCCTCTTCCAGCTGTAACCTGAAAAGGAAAGTAAATAAACACAAATGCATCAAACCCTTTTGCCATCGTGAGACAGTTTAGGGCTCATGGTTTAGCATTATCTCTATCGGAAAGGCCAGAGATGAGCTTGACAACAGTATGAAGTCCACCCTTATCAGTTGACACTTTACATTTTATTACTTTATTAACCTGTTTTCCTGTCAGACACTTAATGTTATCCCAAAGCATCCAGATTGTCAAACTCACCATAAAGACCCAATAAAGCTCAGTGTTTTGATTGGGAGATATCTGCACTATTCAAAACAATACATTTCTAACATGTTTAAATTCATCATGAAATGCACTGCACAGCGTGGAGAGCAAAAATGAAAATTTCATCTTTTGGAAACATGTCCCATTTCAAGTTTTTCTTCACAAATATCATGATCAATGTCAGTTTTCCTGTTGGCAGCTGCCAGTGCTTAGCAACGGGCAAATCCTTCTATGGTTAGTCAGCAAGGTCTCCTTGGTGATCTCACCAGAGAGATGCGTAAAAATCGTGAGATGGTCTACGAAGCGGGAAGAAGTCTATAATATTGGAGCTGTTGTCATGGCATCACAGACCCCAGACTAGGCCTTTCAGAAATGTTTTTGTGTAGGTTTTTGTAGAGGTGGGGGACACAGGCAAGGGGCTTTACAATGGTAATAAATAGGCAAAGAGCCAAGAGCCACACGTAACAATTGAGGGGAACTGATCCCCCCAAATAAAAGGCCCCCTATGTGTTTGCAAGTCTGCAAGCCTCAAGAGAACACATAGAGTGGAAATATAAATCTCTTTCAAGATGGACAGATGTAAGCATCCACCTGGGAAGCAACTGCTGGGGCTTGTTCAATACGACTGATCTAAAAAAAAACACAAAAAAAAAACAGACAAAACCACAGTTGCTTCATTTAAAGAGCTGAAGAATCTGCATTTCATCTGGCGAGCTCAAAATCCTTTCAGAGACTTATCAGTTAATGTTTAAAGTTATATGAACCCACCACTGATAAGATACTTTGAAGCTGTTGAAACTATTGTAAAACAGCGGGTGCTCGAAAAGTCATTTGTTGCACCGAAGAGCACAGATAGAGTGGACGAATACGCAACCCGCCTTTTACTCCCAAACTGATTTCACGAACAGCAGATGTGCACAGTGGGCCTGAGCAAAGTCACATAATGAAGACCTGCCAAAAACCGGTGATCAATGGTGTTGAGGGGCCGTACAAATGAACTACTGTTCCTCGGCCATGGGACACATGCAGAATAAGAGGATATCCCATTATGGCTGTTGCAAAAAACAAACAGTTTCACCTTATAACTGCCTAATTGCACTCCCACTGTGGAAGTCAGATAAGCCAACAACCATTAAAGCGGCATTAGACCTGCTAATGTTTCCTATCCTGAAAGAGCCACCCCAGACATTACACCTTGGATATTTTATAAACAAATAAAAGTGGCGCAGACCCCGCAGGAAATTTCGGGGATGTCATAATTCACCTGTCCCCGCAAACAATATCTGGACTCAAGGCTATTTCACCACATTGATGTTGCTGAGGAAAAACGCCGCAGGAAAAAAAAAAAAAACATTCGATGTGTAAAAATAGACCTGTCGCAACCACGCCTGAGAAACCTGCAGAATTGTGTCGATGTTTTTCCTTTTTCCGACGATTCTGTTCTTTAAAACACCAACAGCGAGAATAATGAGGGGGTTATTGGGCTAATTTGAGCCTGTCCCCTTGATTTTTGAGATGCTTCATGCTCGCTGCATAACTGAGCGTACCCAGCCTGTGGCAGCCCAACAGCTCACTGACCCGAACTCTTTAAGCAGTATTAGTCTCATGACTGTGATTTGCTAGCTAATGCTACTGTCTCCTGGGGTTGAATAGAAAACCTCTGAAGGAAGCTGCTCACCGGTGATAATTTCAGTGCGCGTACGCAGGGGTGTGTGTGTGTGTGTGTGTGTGTGTGTGTGAGGATCTGGGGGGGGGGGGGGGGGTTCAGGGCAATGCATAATGGCAGACACACACATGGTAAGGAAGCTGAACCCTGGCAAACCATCTGATTGGTCATTTGGCTCTTTTGTCTCTGTCCACTTTCACACGCTTGTAGCTGCATTCCTCGTCTTGTCAGTGTGAGGTCAGTGTGAAGAAAGAGCCCTCTTCATCCCGACAAGCAAAACATCTGTTTGGGAACAAATGTATCAACCAGAACAAATGTATCATCCTGGCCATAGAGTGATTTCGATTCTTTCTTTCTTTTCTTTCAGTTCCGTCGTGGTCATTTTAAAGGGCCGCAGGCGATGAGGCATATTGTGCCATATTTGTTTTGTAGTGAAGATATTTTTTTTCCCCCTTTGGACTCAACATACCTTGTGACCAAACTGCAATTAGATAAGTTTGAGCAATTAGTAAAATGAGTTCCTAACTTTCACAGGCGCTCTCGCGGGTCACTGGATTTCTGTGCAGTCCATGCTCCTCAACCTTTAACCTTTCGTTCTGTTTGTTCAACCAGCGACCCTCAGCATATTCTCGACATACACTCGTATGTCCTTACCTGTGTGATGTAAGGCAGGGCAGTGAGCTTGACATCTGTGGGACGAACCATGATGACCTTTAAATTTGTTTTGTTGTTCACTGTGTGCCGACAATGACGACTATGAAAAATGGCTTTAAGCAGATGTCCCGTTTTCCTACTGCAGTCCTGTTTATTTCCTAAATTGGAGAAAATTATAGTTGCAGGGGAAAATAAACAAAGATGTTTTTTCTCTCCAGATTAGTTATTTTATCAATCGCAATTTTGAAAAGTCACCGGGGGCGAGTTTAAAAGGGACTGCGAGGAGCCGGCAGGATCGACTGTAAGTGATGCCGGTCTTGACAGTATACTCCCGGCTCTAAAACACAATTTATTTCGATTTTGTGCACTGCGCAGCTCCTTCCACGACCGCGTCGCACTCTCACCACTAATGCACACCCACAGTTTATGATGTGTTTCCGTGATGGTACTAGTTCTTGACCTAGTCGCCCGGGGCACACCTGTGCTGGAACATTTTGCTCTTGTGCTTCCCCGTGCTATGAGTCATAAATATGTGTTGCACTGAAATGCACACAAGAGCAGAAATTGCCCTAAATCTGTTCGGAAGAAATCACGGTTGAGAGCTAATCTGCAAAATGGTTCTCTATCCATTACATTCACAATCAGTTGTGGATTTCAATGACAATGCCTCCAGTTTGTGTCGCTGCATGTAAATGATTAGTGCATGGGCCCTTACTTGTAAATTAGTCTAGTTAGTTACTAGATTGAGTCAGTGCCCTAATTATTGTCATGCTAACACCTAAGTGAGTTATTGACTTGAGGTCTGAAACAAGGTAAACATAACCAAACAGACCTGGATTATCTGGCACCTTGATTGAATTAATCTTACTTGATTTGGAGCACGCTCCAGTAAAGTCAAACAATTATATAAATTATATTATATATTTGTATGAAACTCAACAATGCTAAAAAAACAACATTGAATTTCTCCTCTCCTGTCATAGCACTAATCAAATCAACACAACCTACCTGCAAATTAACTTGATAATCAAATAAATCAGGTAAACTTGGGTCACTGGGGAACTGAGTGAGAACAGTGCAAGCTTTTTAATAATCTCAATTGATGTATCCACACTAACGACAAGTGCTGTCTATATACATCAACAGCTTCTGCTTCAGAAGACTGGCTTCATCTAGTCTAACAGGCACCGTTTCTGCTGTTGCTTAATGCAAGATTAAACTTACATTTGGATGCTACAGTGAGCATTGCAGTAATCTAAGATACAACATTGAAATAGTTGATATGCACCAGTACTAACAACAGTAATAAATCTGCAGGGACGATTCTGCAAGACAAAGATAGCTAGTAATTCTTTAGTTCTTTTACTTTATTATGATTTTGAATGTAGCTCTAGTAGTTAAGTATTTTTGGTAAATGTGAACCCCAGGGTGCTGCAGTATATCCTGCATATGTCTAAATGAAACCGTATTTTGTGCAGGACTACATAGGATATGCCATTATTTCTCTGTGACATGTGATTCTTATCTAAATCCTGTAACTGGGCAGCTACACACACTAAAGGAAACTTACACAGCCCTGAGCTTGAGGTGTTCTTTCCTTAAACATCTTTGGTCTAGCCACATATATCCAAATTTGAGTCGTATTCGGTTATTAAGCAGTTTGAAAGGGTTGTGACATGGGTTTCTGATGCGTATTACCAATATATGATAATGCTCCAAACAAGTCAATTAAAAATAGCTAATTCAGCTAATATGAAATTCCATTGAAAAGGAAGAATCCCATTACACACATTCAGTCAACCAACTGATGACTCAGTGCTGAGCTTAGTAGATTCACGTCGCTCAAGACGCAGTCCTTTGAGCATTAGTCATTGTAGATTACAATAAATGTTTTCATGGTTTTGCAAGATATCCTGAAGCAATGTTCTCTGCATTTTGTCCACGTCACTGTCACCATCAGGAACGTGCCAAATATGAGCCCATTAAGCATAACAGAGTACAAGCGGGCACAGTTAATCATTAAAAGATCATGCATTTCCTTCATACAGTGGCCCAGAAATGTTGAACAGAATGCAAAAGCCACAATAGAAATGCAAAATCCCCAACACAAATTAAAATATCTGTTGTCTTTCACCTCCGCTGCGATGTCGATTTTTGATGTCGCATTCGTGCTGTGACTTTTGGATTCACGCTGCCGTTTTTGCAATCGCAATGCAGCTTTTGCATTTGGCTTTTGCATGTGTCGTGGCTCCAACATTCATTTTGCAGCTTTTGCATTCTGTTCAAACCCTTTTGGGGGCACTATGCTGCTGCTTTAAAACTGTTATGTAAATATGTGTCTCACTGGCAACACAACAAATATTTGTTTTATTAATTCTGTAAATCTGTAAACTGTGAATAACTGAGTTATGAAAGTATTATGTGTTTGGTGAACACAGGTAAATGTGTTTATTTGTGATGGTTACAAGTTAAAAAAAAATTTTTTACTTATATGAGAACATATCACACAATCACTCAGAGAAGTAGTAGTATAGAGTAATTTCCAGGACGTGTTTTTCAGTGGCATGTCTGCTGTTTGTTGTTACACCCCCCTACAGTAAGTGTTAGGGGCCAGGTGACCTGGGCAGCTCATTTCTCGGAGTTGATGTTTTTCCCGCTTCCGACTTTTCGCCCTACACAATTGGACAATCTCAAAATGATTTAGCACACAACTTTTCAGTTAACAAATTATTGTTGCTCAATAAGATGTGTCCCATTTCTAAAATAAATACTCTTTGCACTTTGAAAAAGAAATTGTTGTTTTTATTTTGAGACAGGCTACTTTGTAATAGGTTTCTAAAAATCTGCCTCCTGTAGTGGCCTAGTGGTTAAAATTCCACTTTTTAGCTTTACAATTTTAACTATAGAGAGAGGCTTTTTAAAAATGTTGTTTGCAACATAGGCAGCGTTATGGAAAAATAGTGCTGGTGGGATAGTTCAAAACACTGTGGAGAGCCCGGTAAGAACTCTGGGTGTGCCTTTTTCAAAGAATGGTTCCAATAACCAGGCCTTGTTGTGATGAAGCTCCTTTATTATTCTTTAAGGTGTCTGTATGTGGTTTCCCAGAATTTGTGCTCGTCTTTCAGGGTGGTGGTCTTGGTCCGGTTTTGTGTTTTTAAAATGTGGTCGGGTATCTCAGTGTCTCGCCTCTAAGAGGATTCACTGCTGTTATAGGCAGTGAGATTACAGATCACAGGAGTGTGTGTGTCAGATCACAGGAGTGTGGGTGCCAGATCACAGGAGTGTGGGTGCCAGATCACAGGAGTGTGGGTGCCAGATCACAGGAGTGTGTGCGCCAGATCACAGGAGTGTGTGCGCCAGATCAAAAGAGTGTGTGCTTTTTTTAAGAAATCTGATCATTGCATCAGATGGGATTGTTTGATTGGATTTCAATTAACGATTATCAACAAGCATTTGGTAAACAAGAAGGCCACACAACTGTAGCGAACAGTCAGCTTTGAAATCACATCATTTAAAAGGACGGAAGACAACTCTCCAAATACACTCACTGCTAAATAGAACGTTAACTGAGATATAATTTGGTCTTGTAAAAGCTTGAAAACTGTTCCTGTTGAAGGAAGGTTGAGACCTGAAATCATTGCTTGGGAGTAACGGCTTCTTTCTGGCTCTCCCTTATGTACTGTCGGCCATTCGTGGAGTGGTGACTCCACGAAAGTAAAAGAAACTGTTCTAGCTTTTTTTTCTTCTTCTTCTTCTTTTACTGCAAAAGCACAGGCATTAACAAGACAACTTAAATTCAAAATGCTTCTAATTCACATGGATTAAAAAAAGAATTGTTACTCAGAAATCAAAAGCTGAGCAGCACAGCTGAGTGCCTTACGATACAGCTATTTGAGGACCCAGTTCTATAACCGACAAAAGTCCAAAGACCAGACCAAGTCGTGCACAGGGAGGTGGGAGAGGGGCCGGAGGACAGAGAGCGGAGGGAGGGAGGGACGGAGCAGAGGGAGCAGGGGGAGCAGAGGGAGGGAAGCAAGAGAGCAGTCTTTTGGATTTCTCATTAATTCAGTGTGGCCCTCTCTTTCAGTTTTTTTAAAACCCCGCCCACTGACCATTATCAGCCCAGGCCTTATATATGCAGCATGTTGCTCTTGTTTGTGAGTTCAGACACTTTTGAGAGCACCAACTCAAACCTGCAGCCGGAACAGCAACTCTGCCGCCGTCATGAAAGAGTTCAAGAGCAAAGAATTCTGGAGGGCCGCTCTGGCCGAACTGGTTGGCATGACCCTGTTCATTTTCCTCAGCATCTCGTCTGCCATTGGGAACAAGAACAACACTAGCCCGGACCAGGAGGTGAAGGTGTCGCTGGCCTTCGGACTGGCCATTGCAACGCTCGCCCAAAGTTTAGGCCACATCAGCGGAGCCCACCTGAATCCTGCAGTCACTCTCGGGATGCTCGCCAGCTGCCAGATCAGCGTGCTGAAGGCCGTCATGTACATAGTGGCTCAGATGCTGGGTTCGTCCCTGGCCTGTGGCATTGTGTATGGAGCACGTCCAAGTGCCACTGATGCACTGGGGCTCAACACTGTGAGTAAAACCTTTAATCGAGTTGTCGCTGACAGAACATGTGATGATGTGCGATTTCAAAACGGGCAGTTGTAACACATCCCACGCCGCTGAGAAGTGTGACACTGCCATATGATGCAACAGTAAATAAAGTTCCTGTTTCGCCTGAAGTTGACCCCACATTGCAAACTGAGACATTTGTCAGCACTTTAATTAGCACAAAATTGTTGGTGTTGTTCTCTGGACATTCTGTCATTGCTTTTTATTGAAGAGTGATGACACACGATTAAAGCACACCACGCTGCAACAGCTGTTAGTTAGGAGAAAAAAAAATGCAGTGTCCACAGTCTGGCATTTCTCCTCAGCTGTCTTGGTAAATTTGAAGTTCCAAAGAATCTAAATTCCATAGAAGCCACACTTTTCTTTGAACTATTTGTAATAAGTGATATCAGCTATCTTCTCGCTGAATAGCTCATGCCTGGTGCGTTGTCACAGTGATTGAACTGCTCTGCCCCACACCCAGTGTACTCCAGCTAAATTATACCCAATAACACTGATCCACAAATGAAAAATGCATGTGCAACGTGCTACTCTGTGCCAAATTGCTGTCAGTATTCCAGGCCAATGCCAGCGGCTGATAAGTGGGAAGTGGTTGTGATAGGAAACGATCAATCTAACTGACACAGACTGACGGACCCTTGTTGTTTTGGATTCTTTTCTAACCCACAGCTCAATGGTGTTACTCCCAGCCAAGGCGTGGGCATTGAGCTCCTGGCAACCTTCCAGTTGGTGCTGTGTGTCATTGCCGTCACTGATAAACGGAGGCGTGATGTCACCGGCTCAGCACCCTTGGCCATTGGCCTCTCGGTCTGCCTGGGACACTTGGCAGCTGTAAGTTGCGAAACAGTGGAGTGTTTATCCAGCAGTTGTGCTCTTCAGTGTTTTACATCAATTTCAATCTTACGTTGTTCTCTAATTACAGATCAGCTACACAGGCTGTGGAATCAATCCCGCTCGCTCCTTTGGCCCGGCTTTAATCCTGAACAATTTTGAGAACCACTGGGTAAGTCAAAGAGGAAAGCAGACGCCTTAGCAGAAGCCTTATTCTATTGTCTTCTATTGAGTTCTAGTGATCTTCACTGACTGAGTTGGTTTGAATCCCCAGTTAACGGTGGGGGCGTGGTTAGCACTCCTGAACTAGAATTAGTTCCAGTTTCCCAAGCCTTACTTTTCTGTGCATCTTGACTACTGGGATGTCTCACTTCAAGGAGTGCTAGTATTAGCTGAGTATATTTTACTTTTTCTCTGCTTAACTGTGCTCTGCCTGTTATTGTAGGTTTAACAGTTTGTCTTCATAGACGGAATCTAAGTTGAATTTGTGCTGTGGTTAGCACTCCTGTTTTTTTTTTTTCTGTATGCACATCATACTATGTCAAGCTCAAATAATTCAAAAATTCCATAACAGGCAAATGACTGTATTGCCCTCAACTTCAAGTTAATCAGTTATAGTATTCACATTGTTTCACAAGAAGCCCAGCTGAGATAGGCAAGACCTTTCGAACTTGCCTGGAATGGTATTTATTGATAAGAATGGTTTGTCCGTGGCTCGTGCTAACAAATACCGATCCAGAGATTGATCAAAGTTTCTCATTCCAGGTGTACTGGGTGGGCCCGATGTGCGGCGGTGTCGCAGCAGCTCTCGTCTACGACTTCCTGCTCTCGCCCAAATTTGAAGATTTCCCCGAGCGCATGAAGGTCCTGGTCAGCGGCCCAGTGGGCGACTATGAAGTTAACGGGGGCAACGATGCTACGAATGTGGAGATGACGTCAAAGTAGCGCTGAGCAAGTGCACCCCCCTTAGTGCCAATGCACGTGTCCATACTCCTGTAAAAACCTTTTGAATTGTAGGATTCCAGGGTTTTTGTGCTCTTTTGAAATACAGATGAGGATTGTAGTCATGGGTCAGTTAGTGTCTCATTCAAATTCACTGCTTTGTTTGAACCCACACACAATTTCTATTCAAACTGACGCTGAGACATGGGAGTGGAGGTTGTGCAATCTGGACGGAGCAGTGAGTTGAATTTATTGCCCATATCAGTATTCTATGTTGAGCCATCTTTTGTATACTTATTTCTATTTCCTTACATCACCGATTATTTCTGATGAATAATGTATTTTGTGTACACTCTTGAAATGTCTCACTTTTTTAAGTAAATAAAACACTTTGTTGTTGACCGTTGTTAATCTGTTCTTTATTGTCATTGTTATGTAGATACCAAACATAAATTTAAAAAATAACCTGCCATTATAGATTAGATGTTTTCTTCTCTATTAAATCAGCATATAAAGCCTTAAAATCGTGGCTGTAAGTATCAACAGTATTAGCATTCTAAAAGAAAATAAATCAAATAACATCAATCAAACATGATGAATTTGAGAGACTTGTCTGCGTTTACGAGAATATATCCAGATGGAAATGTACGGATTAATTCAGGGACAGATATGGAATGTTATTGCGCCTACCACCACGCGTTTGCAATCCGCTGCATTATATGCGGGCCCTGTTGCTTCCAAGTTCATGCCACAAGTCCCAAGTGTGATATAAAGTGCAACAAGGAAACTAGTAATGGCCCGAGGTTTACTTTGGGCAAATTGATTTTACAAAACTGTAATCATGAAAATCCAATATGTGAACACAACTGAGGGCGCGGTGGTCTTTGTCCGGTTCAAACTGAACCATGGTTCGGTAAGTGTGCAGCGTGAAAACACTTAATTTTTTTGTTGTTGATATTTTGGACTTTCAGACCAGGAAGCTGAGACAGCATTAAGCAATGGAAGTAGAAAAAGAAGGAGAAGAAAAGCAAAAAGGAGCCGCGATGCCACATGAGGGGAGGAGGAGATGAAATATTAAACTGCACTTTTCACAACACGGCTCACAGCCTTCGCCTTCAACAGTATTGCCGCTGACAATGTAATGTTTGAATGACAAGGACGATAATTTTGCACATTGTGTAATGAGTACCGTGCCTGGAGTTGGTGAGGCTGGTAGAAATACCATAATGATATTACAGTGGCAAAAATTAACAAAATTATTATCATTATTATTTATTTTCTCCATTCAAACAGAAAGACCTTTCGAATTGACAACACACTACGTCAAACACGTACGTCAACAATCCAATCAATGTCAAGTAGAGGTACACGCAGTCACGCCCCAAAAAAACAAAGTTTGTTAAAAATGAAAGTTTGCTCCCTAGATTGCATTGTAGTGGGTGACAGTCTGGAGCACCAACAAGCATTGGCCACGCTCAGCAGAGGTTAAATACCTGGGATTCACCACAACTTAGTTAGAAGTGAAGAAGGCTCTTGGAGTTTGCCTCCGATTCAACACCAACTCTGACCTGGATGAATGAGAATCCCCCACAGCCATGGTGGATGCTGTGGAAGCTGCGTGCTAGACAAATGAGACGTGCTGCATTACAAAAAAAAGAAGAAGAAAACCAAACCTACGGGGAAACAAGCACAGTCCTGGCCTAAAAGCGAAAGTTGTACAGGAGAGAAAAAGATAGTGAGAGATAGATAGATAGAGAGAGAGAAAAGGAGGCAATCTTCGTAGGAATGTTAATCAAATGAAGCTGAATAATCAGCCTCACACATCATTGGCTGGTCACTAGCCGTCAGGCCATTCAACAAACACAATCAACGACTCCAGAAGTAAACAACAAAAAGGTCAACCGACAAAAAGAAAGAACTTTATTCACACCAAATTGTTTCTTTAAATACGTCAGATTAGATTTTAGATATGTACGTTTGAGACTTAAATCCGTGTTGTTAGTGTAATCTGCCGTTGATTAAATCCCAGGACGGAGTATGGCCCCGCGCTAACAAACAGACCTGCATGTTTGGTAACAACGCAAAAATGTTGAACATGTTTTTGTTTTCTCCTGTAAGTCAAGCTCTTCAGGAAGAGTTGTGAATTAGGGTCTAAATGACTGATGTGGGCCTCATTGGAAGCCGCACCCTTGAGTTGAGTTTGAGACAACACGACCAGCTCTAAGATGACTCTAAGTGTAAATCCATTGCGAGTGCTCGTCCTCGACTACACTTTCTATCTTTGTGTTTTCTTTGCACCGACCACCTGTTGCTGCCGATTGATGAATAGCTTGTCCTGCTTGTGTTTTCAACTGGTGAAGCATCCAGTGGCAGGTTGTTGACAGTGTCCTATTAGTAGCCAAGAATCTGTACATGCGCAAGGTTTCTCTGACTCACCATCTCTCTCTCTCTCTCTCTCTCTCCTTCCTCCTCACTCCCCTATGGATCAACTGGTCTGCTTGTCGTAGTGGGACATTGAACCATTACTAGTACACTCGCCAACAAATCCCCCCAATGGTCAGTCAACAGCTGGATCCCTTGCGGGATCCCAAAATGTTGTAATGCTGTATTCAGACCGGTTGTAAGCCCAGCGTGAAAAGGTGCTTCATTCGAGGAATTCATTTGAATGGAGCTGGTTCAGCGACGTAGTGGGAGCGCCGGTGCAGAGAGCTCCAACAAAAACACACACAACTGCAACAGGACATCATTCAAATGTTGATGAATAACTGCATTTATGTGACACGTTTTAAAATGTACCTCCCATTGCCCCATTCATGTTCGAAATGCCAACCCTGTGATTGGTGGAGATTCACTCTTCCCCCGGGAATCTAGTCTGGTCTTATGAATGGACAATGTTCAGTATTTGTAGCTGCCGTGTTGATTCATCTCTTTACCCCCTTTAGATGTAACTGTGATGTGGGAATAATATGCTATTAGGATCTTCAAGGAAGGCTCAGCAGGAGTCTTTCTCTGTAGAAACTGCCTGTGATGTATTGACAAATCTAACCTGGGCTCAATGAAAACTGGGAACTCACTTATCACCGTTTAGACAATCTTCAATTCTTTTCTTTTTTTTCCATCATTTTCTGTGGTCTCACTTCTTTTGTTTTGTTTTTTCATTTTTATTCACCATGTTATGATCTGATTGTTTTCATTATTGTTGATCCACTGGAATGGAACCCCTTTGAAGATGTAAGTACCATTTTACTCTTTGCTTAACAGACCAGCAAACATATTGATTATATACTTGACTTGCTTCCATTTCTGCGTGACTAAACGTGTTCATCCTGTAATTTCTCGAGTTAAGTTAATGTCCAACTCTCGTGACAGTCACCTGCATCGTGCTGTTATTTTATGCCTCTGGAAGACTGGAATTGGGGGATGAGTCATGTTGTGGTCTGTTATCTGATTTACATCTGAAGGCGGCGGCGGGGGGGGGGGGGGGGGGGGGGGGCATCATGGGTGAGTGGAGGGCAATCACATGATGAGGAGCTCCCTCTGGCATGGAAACGAGGGCGGGGGGGGGGGGGGATTGGTGGGATCTTAACATTTCCTCGACCAGAAACGAAAGCCTTCCTTCTCTCTGACTAAACTGCTGATCAGAAATAAGTTGATGAGTTGATAAAATCATACCGCAGCTGTTTCATTTATTGGCATCAGGCCTGTGTGGTCACACATCGATATCCTTAACATCTATCTTTTTGCTGATTTAGTTGGACATTTATTGGAATTAATGCGATTTAGTCATTTGGAATTGAACTCCTTGACTTTATAGAGCATTTAAATGTTATTGTCCATTTCATAGGGAACTTGTATGTACCTCAGTATAGGGGAATTTCTTTGTAACTCCTTATTTCATGGAGAGAAAAATAATGTATTACTCAGGCTGCTGCTATCACTGCTGAGGGTATGTAGACACTGAGCCTATGCTGGGGGGAGGTGAGGATTATGAAATTCTAGAGTAATACAGTATTTGATATGTGCCAACAAATGAAATGTTGGTTGACAGTAGTGCGCTGGCAGGCCCACAGAGCTGCTCCTCCTCACAGGTCCTTCCTGTCAGTTCCCCACATCATTACTCCTCCCTCCAGCCTGCTCTCCTGACGTAATGAATCCTGTCCTCCCAGTAATGCTCCAAAGGAGTATATAGAGTATATATTTGATACCGTATTGCGGTTTTAAATGTATGTTAACTGTCTCAAGCAAGCTTCAGACCGATGAAAGAAACTGCGGTTTAATTTGACAACAGACATGCACCAAAAACTGAAATAAAGGATTTTAGGAATAATTGGCAAAAAAAGAAGCTGCAAACGGTGTGAAGAAAATGCAGATGTGTTCTTTGTTTTGGAGGAAACATTGTGACCCAAGTCGAATGTCGTCCTTTGACAAGTTGCTTTTCTCGTGTCCTCTGACAACAAGACAAGAAGCACCGTGACCCTTTACACACAGTAAAGCAGAATGAAAGGCCCATTTCCTTGTCCTGAATTCAAAGGGTCCCATTTCCTTCCTACGGTGCCATAGGACTGATGTTAACTTCAATGAGACACATGCTCAGAATTGAATAAGCATATTGAAAGATAGCCAAAAAAAAACATTTACAAAGACTTTTGCCCAAAGCTGCTGGGGGCAAGAGTGTCCTTGGCACATCTATCTATCGCATGTGCGATGTGCATGTGAGATATTTTGGGAATTTAGATTTTCAATATTATGCCAGAGCTATAATAAATACATGGACTAGATTATGCATGCGAGCTGAGTATGTTATTTTGAATGTATATGCACTAAAGAAAACCTTTTCCCTATTATTGCTCGTACATTATTTAACACAGTCTTCAACTGAACACGTTTTTCTAGATCCTTAACTCTATCCCTCATCTGACACAGTTCCAACGGTTTGCTGTGGTCTCAGACGAGTTGTTAACGACACCACCGCCTTCTGTTAAACCAGAGCGATCGCCCTCTCCGGCTGAGATCGCTCAGCTGTTCCTGGTCAGGCCGGATTCTTTGAGGCCACACACTTGATGAACGCTGGTGAATGTCACTCGGCCGTGTCTCCGGTTGGGCTGCGGGTGCAACCCAGTCTCCGCTCGTGCCACAGTCCTGTTGTCCCACTCAGACACTCTGTCCACAAAAAGGCTCATGAGGTCATGTGAGTAGCCATGGCAGAAATTAAAACGTGGGCATTCTGGAGGGGGCGTTCCTCGCCGAGTCTCTGGGAATGATCATCTTTGTCTTCATGGGCCTCTCGGCCGCAATAGGGGACAGAAATGATACTAACCCTGACCAGGAGCTCAAGGTGGCTTTTGCCTTTGGCCTGGCCATCGCCACATTAGCCCAGTGTATAGGTCACATTAGCGGCGCCCACCTGAATCCCGCCATCACCCTGAGCCTCCTTGCCAGCTGCCAGATAAGTATCATCAGAGGTTTTGGGAGCAGTGGCTGGCAGTGCCATTGTGTATGGAATTAGGCCAGAAGCCACAGATTCGCTTGGTGTTCACAAGGTGAGGTGGAATCTGTGCATTTCCAATTTTTCCCTGAATAATGCTCCCATGACATTCGGTACTCCGGTTGAGTGGCGTCTGAGGGAATTGCCTGCGGTCTAATCTAGTTTCGTCTGTGAAAGCCTGACGCTCGTCTGAAGCTTTGTGTTCTTATCTCTAAGACTTCCTAATTTGCTAACTGCCGGTGCGAGTTGTTTAATTGACATGGTCAGATTTTAAGTTTGGTAGCTGTCGTGCAACAAAGGCAGGCTTTCTCTCCTCAAGCTTGCAACGTCCTCAACAGTACTTTACTAATTCAGATGGGCAACTAAACTCTTAAAGCATCGTCCAACTGTTTTTATTTAGCATGATTAGCACCAGTTCAGGTTTTGAATGCAAGACAAAATCCTGACCATAACTGTGTACTCGTGGACAGTAGAGGAGAGCACACCGCAGTGTTTTTCCTCGTTGCAGCTAAACGGAGTCACTCCAGGTCAAGGTTTTGCCATCGAGTTCCTGCTCACCCTTCAGCCGGTCCTGTGTGTGCTTGCGGTCCCAGACAAAAGACGTGACATCGGTGGATTCGCACCTCTGGCTATCGGAACTCTCTGTGGCGTTGGGTCACCTTGCTGGAGTAAGTACATCGAAATATTTATTTCTCCTCCATTCATTTGGTAGATGGGTTCTGTATCTTCCTGTGGCCCGGTGCCCTGGTTTGCAGCGGATAAATTGGTTGTAAATCAGGCTTGCATGTAATCTGCGGATGTACAGCCACAGAGGCAAGCGGTGTTGTTCCCTCTGATATGGTTTACAGATCCGCTACACGGGGTGCGGCATAAATCCCGCTCGATCCTTTGGGCCTGCAATTATACTGGAGTCCTTTGATGATCACTGGGTATGTGTTATGGAGCTGTAAATCCAGTCAGTGTTTGTATTCATGAGTTCTGCCTATTGATACGGGGGACGTGTCTGTCCTGTTGTGTTTTTCAGGTATACTGGGTAGGACGGATGAGCGCTGGTGTGGTGGCAGCTCTCCTGTACAATTTTCTACTGACGCCCAGGGATGAGCGATTCGGTGGCAAAGCAAGAGTCCTCTTCTGCAGTGACTTGTCAACTGCAAAGGAAATTCAGGAGCCCTTTCTGGAGAACCTGGAAAATGAGAAATGGTCAAAGAGGCTGGGAGAAGCCTAAAGTGGAAATCACAACTGTATACTGCTTATTTGTATGATATAAAATACTGTCTTTTACCCACATGAGGCATATCATCTTCTCTATAATGCTCGAATGTAGGATGTGACACCTTGGCCAGCGCATCTTTTTCCTGGTTCAACTCTTTCCCCCCTCCCCTCTCTGCACACTAACCGCTTCACTATAAATACTGAAGTGTGTGACATGTTGGCTTTATCACAGCAGATACATTAGAGGCAGAGATGACAGAAATAAAAACCTGGGTGTTTTGGCGGGCTGTGGCTGCAGAGTTTGTCGGTATGTTGCTGTTCATATTCATTGGTTTATCGGCCATCATTGGAAAAGACCAGGGTAGGGTCCACGGGGAGACGGTTGCTCAGGAGCTGAAGGTCTCCTTGGCCTTTGCGCTGGCCATCGCCACCCTGGCTCAGTGTTTTGGGCACATCAGTGGAGCGCACTTTAACCCTGCAGTCACTCTGGGCCTGCTGGTCAGCTGCCAGATCAGTGCCCTCCGGTGTCTGTGCTACATCCTGGCGCAGATGCTTGGGGCGGTTGCAGCAAGTGCTATTGTGAATGGATACAGATGCAGAAAATCCTTTGGGGTTAACCAGGTAAATAATCCTTATGTTTTTGTTTCTTTCTTTTTTTTTTTACTCTAATTTTGGCAGATTTAATTATTGTTTGATTCCACTCCCTTCGTTGTAGTGAAGACTGACTTTTGCCTACAGCTGTTGTTGACTGTATTTTTTCTTTTTCTTTTCTTCAGCTAAATAACGTGAGCACGGGACACGGCTTTGTCATCGAGTTCCTCGCCACCCTTCAGCTGGTTCTGTGCGTGATAGCTGTGACTGATAAGCGACGGAGTGATATCAAAGGCTTTGCACCGCTGGCTATTGGGCTGTCAGTGGGACTCGGTCACTTCGCAGCGGTGAGTGAGTCATAATCCTGTAATCCTGTGTTTAGAAAGTGTTAGTCAGGATTCAAGACTTTTCCTCCCTCCTGCATTAAAAAATGTTGCCGCCATTGTGGGTACCACAAATCAAAATCAAAACATGAGTGTCATATATCAACTTTGAGAAATGTCTTCCATGCACCGTTTTTGTGTGAGTTTTTTTTCTCTGGCAAAATATGAAAACAATAACTCGCTGGTGCCAAAACTCAATATAAACTTCAGTCATTTAACAAAGTCACAGTAGGATCTTGTGAGAAACCTTCAAGTATTTGAGATATACAATATAACTCTTTATTTTGGTCAAACGACACACCTGAAAGATTTACTGCAGGACAGCTGTATTGATGTGAGCTGTCTATGTAATTGATCTTCTCCACTCAACTGATGCACCTGACTTGTTGCCATTTACAGATAAGTTTCACTGGATGTGGAATCAATCCTGCTCGCTCCTTTGGTCCGGCTGTGATAAGCGGTGAAATGAAGAATCACTGGGTAATTTCAGTAAACAGTTTGAAGCTTTGAGTTTAAAGGGATTTTCTTTTTTCTTGTCGAAGGAAGAATGTGTCTGATCTGTGCTTTCATTCCAGATTTACTGGCTGGGGCCAATGTGTGGAGGAACGGCAGCGGCTCTTATCTACGATTTCCTTCAGTATCCACGAACACCAAACTTGAGAACTCGCGGTAACGTCCTGCTTCATGGTCAACAAGATGAAAACAATGCTGCTGAAATAACTGGCGTCGACAACGACGACAACGGCAGCCCAGGGCCAAGTCAGTGGCCAAAGCACTGAAGTGCATGCCACACTTTAGCTTTCCTGTCTGTCGGCACCGTAATAAACAGCAATCAATCCGCAAATATACTTTTAAAATGACGTTTCGGTTGCATTTTTATTTTTGTATTGAGTGTTTTTTCAATGATTGTCTCATGCGTGAATGTCTTATAATAAAGGTCATTCAGTGTCGGTGTTTTCATCTGAAACTATTTCCCAAATGAAAAGTTCAAAGTAAAGTGGACATATCCTTGTTTGTATTGTACAATTGCCAGAATAACCCTATGTATATTTAGAGCTGAACGACCTTGCTATTAGTTTCTGAATGTATTACCTACTGTTTACAGTATTATTCTATTCAAGGTGTTTGGCGACGGTCCCAAAAATATCTACAGTGAAACAACACAAGGATGTGGATCAGGTAATTGCGCAAGAACTTTAGATTCTTCATAAGAACAACATGATTAGACAAGATGAGGCCATCGTGGAGGTTTCCTGTTTGGCTGCGTCACAAGAATGTCCTCGCAAATACGCACACGGCCCATCTCACATCCCATTTTATGGGTTATGGCTTATGATTATTTGATGGAGCTCCACACCCTGGGCTAATCATTGAATAACCATCAAATAACTTTTAAACTTAACAACCAAACATTTCCCAACACAGAGTCTGCGGCGTGAGGGCAATCCAGCCAAGGTTGTTTCAAGAGGCTGGATGGCGGCTGTGGTTTGATGCACATCCCCTTGTAGTGCATCGCCTCTGTGTGGGATGATCATTAACGTAATGTCTCTGTCCCAAATAATTTTACAATATCCTTTTGAGGGTTATAAAAGAGTTTTTTCTATTGTCAGGTCCAGCTTCCCCTTATTGCCACACACCTATAGGCAGGTGATGGAAAATCACTCTGATTTAATATGACATGAACTTGGGTGTGCAACACAAATTCCACAGACAAGAAGTGGCATTGGTGCGAGCAAAGGGAAGATGTTGTATGAACCTACAGCGGCTCAAAGAATATCAACATAGTATATCATATTTAATAACATTGGCTGGAGGAATCAGATGGAAAATATTGATCTATATTTAGTCAATGCATCTTTCTCTACAGCTCTCCTCCCTTTGAGAAAGAATATTGCTTTGTTCTGCCAAACCTACTAAGGTGCACTGTGCTTTCAGACTCATCCGTGAAGGATATAGCTGTGCTGATGGGATTATCTCACTCATACGATATGACACTTCTTCACTTTTTTTTTCTATCGTGGAATCTCAGAGGCCGGTCCTGTGACGGCAGCCAATCTTAAAATCTCCCTCCTTTGTGAGCTTAACCTCAGAGGGCAGAGCATTGTGTTTCGCCTCTTGTTTTGGAGTTTGTCCTCAACAACATGGACAATGCTCTTTTTGTTCCCCCGCAATCATTTTGTCTGAGAGTGTCCTCTAACAAATTATTTGGCTCTCCCGTTGAGCTTGATTACTCCATGATTTGGCATGCGAGAGTGTTCTCATTATCTTTATTTAGACAAAATTAAAAACAATTGAGTGTGGAGGCCGAACTCGATATTCAGTCATTTTCAGAGTGACATGTTAAAAGGGCAACAGACATCTTTCGCGCACCTAGTGGTTCCAGGTGGTATTACTGTTTGGTCATTCGTAAAGACGCTGCAGTGGCAAGACGCCGGTAAGGACGCAGGTACTTTTCCTCAGAGCTCCTGCTTTGTTCTCGCATCATGGCTAACTCAATGCCAGAAATCTGGCTACTGTCCAAAGCAGAAAACAACCATTTAAGCCAAAAAGTTGTCTATTTCCACCTCAACCGTACTATTCAATCCAACAATATGGCCTATAATTAAGACCCATTCCGAAGAGTCCTTACACGTTCTGCCATAGAAAACCAGCCATTAATTTTCACTTTATAAAAAAATTATAGTAACACAGGATGACAGGCAATGATAAAAACAATTTATTGTAAAAAAAATCCCCCAAATTGTCTCTACAGCCATAGTCTGACATTACTTTCTCTGAGTCATAGATGTTAGTTATCCATAAACTATTGATAACCATTGATGAACTCGGTGACATGTTCCTTCATAACAATGAAGAGGGGCCAGTAGTTTATTTAAAGCCGGTCGCACCTACACCATGGTGCAGTAAGTATTCACTATAGTACAATATGTGCATTAAGAAACTAATGTAGCCTTTATGTAAGAACAAAGGAGGATTTAAAAAAAAAAATTGTATAAGTTAAATCTGAGCATTGTCTGCCATACCCTTTAAAGGGACATACACACTGTTTCTTAATGAACCTTGCAGCACAACATCTCCAACTTGAAGATTAATTGCATTAATTATAGTCATAACCCCACCACAAGCCCTCATCACCCCGTCTGCACATACTGACTGATACTGGGGGCCCCTTTCTGCAGCCAGAGATAGCCACGTTCACTCCCTTTCTGCTTTTCATCAGTTCTTGGCAAATGTTTTGAAGGGGGAAGCTGGGGGGGCGGTTAGATATCTAGTTAACTCTGCGGCAAACTCTGCGTATGGGTGCCAGTCAAAACTGCCAAGCAATACACTTCTCACTTCCCCTTTTTATGACCACAGCAATCACACGGACGTGCAGAAAAAGACCCCTCAGCTCTTTCTACGTGACAGCACTGGCCTACATTTTCACAGGTTTAGTATTTTTTCTTCAAACATCAGCAAAACACCTTTGGGTTCAGTTACACCAGTCTTTGCAATAAACACTTGTCAGAGGGTGAATGATCCCACTGCTAAAAAAACTACTTCAGAGGTCCTGACCCGTGAAACTGCCAGTAAACACAGATCAGAAGAGGCCAAAGTGTCCACATGGTTTCTGTCATAGTTAAAGGCACAGTCCATGATTCATGTGTAAACCAAAGGGTCAACCCCACCACCACAATCCAAAACAAGGGTTTCGTCTCTGCTATCACTCTCAAGTGATTAACAGGTAGTTTTGAATGCACTGACTTACACTTGCCAACAACCAAATCAATGCTATAATTACTACTCATGTTTTATGGTGTTGTTGAAGTTTGTCGACATATTCTTCATACAGGCAATGTTTGGAAGTACATCATAAGAACAAGGCTATATGTTCAATTCAGCCCACAAAGTGGTTAATAAATCAATCAAGCATGTGTGTAGACCTTGAACTTGTGTGGTCAAAAAGAAAAAGAAATAATAACCACAGATTGGACTTTCAATGATTGATGTCACACTGTGATGGTCCATTGGTTTTCATGTGCTGTGTGACATTGTTGAACAGTTGCAGATCCCATCAGGTTGTTCTGGCCCTGCAGCTCATGGGTTGTTGCACCCTAACTACTGAGGACACTTATTCACTAATATTATCAGAGCGATAACAATTATATATAAAATATTCAATCTTCTCATTTTAGCTTTAAAAGCAAATACATCAAATGGGAACAATAAAATAGACAGTTGTTATGCCATGTAAGCGTATATTCAGCAGCTGCATGTTCATACAATGTAAAATGCTGCAGGGACTATGACCAGAAAAGGGTGGATTTCAGCTTTATCCTACCAGAACTCACAAACGCAGCCACCACACTGTTTAGTATGGCTCCAACTTTAGTGGGCATAAATTGTGCAACACTGTCACCAACTGGTCTAAATTGGATTTTAGCCTGCACCTTTATAGTCACTCTGATGATCATAATGCAGTTATGTCATTAACAAACAACATCGAATAACAGACTAAAATATAATTTCAATCATCTTGATTTGTTCCTTCTAAACATCTGAAGTCATCTTGAGTGAGCCGAGTGAAGAATGGCAGAAGTTGTAACCCTCAGGTTTTGAAACATGGCTGAGCGATATTATTCATCAGCAAAATAATCAGGAACTATTTTGCTGATTATTTTGTCAATTGACTAATCAATCAATCAACTAATTATTTCAGCCTCATACAATTTACATTTATAATTGATGTAGGAATTTATTTATGCTCATTTTAACAACAATCATAGGTGGAAACCTGCATCAGGTTTTTCTTAACTGTAAGGGAAAAAATATTGACTAGTAACTGAATGAATTAGTGCCTTTTGTTGAGGCAAACTCACCGATTAACATTTGATAAACATTTTCAGACACAATGTATTTGTAAAATATGTTAAATCAATTAGACAAAGACAAAATACTCTCAGTTAACAGTTTCTGCATAGAAATTACCTGATTGTGTATTTCTCCAACATAATACACATTATTTGAGTACAATGTTCTTACACTTTTCCTAGAACTCCTTTTTGCACCGCCTTAAGAACCAAAGATCAAATCCCACTAATGTCGATTAACAAGACACCTCTCACTGAGAAATCATGTAAGAACAGCAATATCTGTACGTTCAGAGAATGACCCTCAAAGTAATTTGCAATACATGGTTATGTGTGCGTTGTCTGTTTGTTCCGTTAATATTTGACCGAGTGCTCCTAAATGCACCTGAAAGCCCCTGACTGCACTTGAACGCACCCCGAGAAAGCGGAAACGAGTCTAGTGGCGGTTCCGGTTGCTAATGTGCAAAGATGTCGCCGTCCTTATTCAACTTTGTCGACGCTAAAGACACATTTACGGTGGGAAATTGCTGTATTATCTGTTTGTTTGTTTTTTTAATTAAAACAAATCATGTGAAATACCGCAATCCGTCATTTTAACCGTTGGCGGTAGACAAAACTCGCAACTACAACTTCATGCTAGCTCTCGTTCTGTTATCACAGGAGGGAGCGGATGCTAGCTAGGCTAAACACAACACGCTCCTCTCCAGCGCATCTTCTCTTTTCTCTCAAGCGTGTTTCTGCTTCTTTCACACACATTCACAGGCTTCTGCCAGATCCGCCCTGACCAGTAAAACCAGCACACCGTTGGTAAACGCTTTCAATCAGTTCCCCGGCAAGTAAGTTCCATTCACTTAGCCTGTGCAGGTGCAGGTGGTGAAGACGTTGTTTTTTCTTTATAGCTGTTTTTTACCTCATTAACTAGTTTAGTAACCTGAGTCGTGCACGTGTTTAGCAGTCACTTGTTTCCCTCATGTCGCAGTGAGACGGAGAAGAAAACCACGCTGGACCAGGCTCTGAGGGGAGTTCTCGGGGATCAGATTGTAAGTACATTGTTAACCGCCATGTTAGTTCAGTAATCCTGGCCGAGTTAATCTCGACTTGTCTGACACGAGTCTCTGTCTTCTTGCAGATTGAGCGTAAGGCGAGCTGCGATGACTACCTGTCTCTCATCTACCTGAGCATCGACGGTGTTAAAGAGGGTATGTTGCTCCTCACGTCACACACAGGAAACTATACTACATATATGATATGAAGCTGCAGACATTCGTGTTCCAAAGAATGATGCAGACCTTTGCAGCGTACCACAGAGTCGACGCGGTCTGAATGAGAGCACAACGACTTTTACACATTTACACAATCAAACATGATGCACTGGAAGCTGCATATGCAAAACCTACACCTAGAAATATCATCAGTTAATCCTCACAGAAATCACACTGCCCATGAATCCGTCAATACAAGTTTAGAACTGAAGCTTGTACTGGCTTGATATTATTTTACTGACTACTTGATTACTGATGAGTCTGCTTATTTCACATTGGATTTTAAGTTCAAAACTTTAATTCAATTGTCCCTTACCCCTGCTCTGTTTTCTTGATACTTGTGTGCCATCATCCATGATTGACTTTGTCATATTTGCCTCAGTTCACTGTCTTCACTTCCGAGGCTTGGAAAAACTGTTTATTGTAGCGCAATTGTAAAACGTTTCATTCTGCAAGATTTGAAAATGTCTCCTCCTGCACCCAAAGCTCAGGATCTGTGGTGACCAAGCTCTTCCTCTCCTATTTCCCTCCCTCCCTCCCTCCCACCATGCAGGTGTCTGCTCGGCTACGACACCGTTCATTTTGCTGGGAGACGTGTTGGATTGCCTTCCCCTCGACCAGTGTGACAAAATATTCTCCTTTGTGGAGGAAAATGTCTCCATCTGGAAGTCGGTAAATGATCCTCATCCTCTCCAAGGCAGTTGGAAGTATTTTGTCCAACATGATCTGTATCATTTGATCATTATATTCTCTCCTTTTTGCCAGAACTCCTTTTATACTGCTGGGAAGAACTACTTGTTGAGGATGTGTAATGGTAACGACCACATCTCACTTATGTGTTTGGTAAAAACTTAAAATTTAAAGGGCATAACTGTTAGTAACACGCCTCTCCACCTGTGCAGATCTTTTGAGGAGGCTGTCCAAATCTCAGAATACAGTATTTTGTGGGCGAATCCAGCTTTTCCTGGCTCGCCTCTTCCCTCTGTCTGAGAAATCGGGTAAGAACAGCAATATCTGCATGTCGTCTGTCAAATAAATACAACAAACAAAACCCCTCGGAGCTGCGTTTTTACTAACCATGTTCTCAGCTTCTATTGATGTGTGTATGATCTGTTTCTACTTTCTCCAGGCCTCAATCTACAGAGCCAATTCAATCTGGAAAACATAACGGTGTTCAATAAAAACGAACAAGAAAGCACTTTTGGCCAGAAGGTAAAGTGTCAGGCAGCACCTGATGATGATCAACATTTTGAATATAATCTTAAAATATGTGTTTTTATGGTGTCGTGTTCATAGCCCGCAGAAGAAAAGGAAGATGGTATGGAGGTGGAGGAAGGAGAAATGGGAGAGGATGATAATCCTGCACCATGGTGAGTTCAAGTCTTTCCCAGAAATACATCATAAAGTTTGTCCATGTAAGTTTTTTTGGCGCTTTGGTTTAAATGTTTTAAAACTGAATCACATTTTATTTTTCAGTTCCATTCCGATCGACTACAACTTGTACAGGAAGTTCTGGACACTGCAGGACTACTTCAGGAACCCTGTGCAATGCTACGATAAATTCTCTTGGATGACGTTCCTCAAGGTAAACACCTGATCTTGAAAGAGGATTTTTCTTCCTTACTCTTCGTTTGACCGAACACCGAAGCAGATGAAAAAATTAAAGCTGTCCTGCTCAGTTCTCAGATGAGACCTTGGCCGTATTCAAGAGCTACAAGTTGGACGACATGCAGGCCTCAAAGAGGAAACTGGAGGAGCTGAGGGCATCCGGAGGAGAACACGTTTACTTTGCCAAGTTCCTCACAAGCGAGAAGGTGAGATTATCCTGGTGATTTTCAGTTTGTGCTGTTTCAGACTTCAACGGGCTGGATGACATTTCAAATCAATATCAACAGAACGCTGGTGTAGTATCATCATTTTTCAAAACTGCCACCTCTTAGTTCATCTAATTCACCTATATACTAATTAGACTTTAGCAGTTAATGTCACTCTGACCTCACAACACACATTTTTTGGCCATAACCCAAGAATTCATGCGCTAATAATGAGTAACTTTAACACAAAAATGGAATAGGTTCAAATGATAACATTTTATATCAAAAAGGACAAAGGTCATGTTCTGCAAAGAAAAAAACACTCCTGGCCTTTTATTCAACGGCATAACTCAGGAACAGATGGGGAGATTCTGACCATAGCTTTTCTGACTTGACTGGTCGGCAGAGGCATAAAATGTTATTTAAGTTATTTGTTAGGTGACAAATATCTCACACGAACATGCGTTTGACATCAACTCGTCCTTTCTCCTCTCCTCAGCTGATGGACTTGCAGCTCAGCGACAGTAATTTCCGACGGCACATTCTACTTCAGTACCTCATCCTCTTCCAGTACCTGAAAGGTCAGGTGAAGTTCAAAAGGTGAGTTTTCATCTGGTAACATAGAACATTTAGCAAACTTCCATGTGTGTTTGAAAAGAAAATATTTAATATTTTCAATGTCTTTGTGCTTGTAACAGCTCCAGCTGTCTTCTGAACGACGACCAGACGACGTGGATAGAGGAGACGACTAAACTGGTTTACCAGGTCAGTCATAGATACTGTCAGCTACTGTGATCCATAAATATAATACCCTCAGTGTCGTCCCTTTAGCTGATGTTATGTTATTATTTACCTGGGTCATTATAGACTTACTGTAGGTACCTAAAGGTGCCATCAATTTCAACCAGTGGTATCTAGCCATGTCCATGATTTTAGGTTCTGTGATCATTTTTAAACAATCTGTGCCTGTTGCAGCTGCTGAAAGAGATCCCTCCTGATGGAGACAAGTTTGGCACCATGCTCGAGGTAAGACATCTTCCGGTTGTACCGATCTGTCACTCACATTCTTTGAAGTTTGTCATCGAGAGTTCCCTGCGCAATCGGTGAAAACCAGAAATGTTTCTTTCGTGTTTCAACAGCACATCCTCAACACAGAGGAGAACTGGAATACCTGGAAAAATGAGGGATGCCCAAGCTTTGTGAAAGAAAGGTACAGCAACTGGAACTTAAGTTATGGCGGATAATTTTTTTTTTCTGTCCAATCGATCTGATCTGTCTATATTTGCTCCCACGTCTTTCCTGTTTTAACAGGATGGTGGACGACAAACCCAAAAGACCCACCAGGAAAAGACAAGCACCAGAAGACTTCCTCGGAAAAGGGCCAGATCGCAAGATCTTCATGGGAAAGTATGTGCTTCTAATACAGAGGGTTTTCTTTAATATTAAGTCTTAGGTTAACTTCAACTATTTGAGCTCTTCTGTGTTTTGTCAGTGATGAGTTGACTCGACTGTGGAACCTGAACCAGGACAACATGGAGGCCTGTAGGTCAGAAAGCAGGTCAGTTGTCGTACTACCCTTCTACAACCGTGCTCAGCCTTTAAAATATATATATGTATTTTATTTTTTTTATTAATCAGATGTTTTTTTCCTTCAGGGAGTTCATGCCATCACTGGACGAATTCTTTGCAGAAGCAATTGAACAGGCCGACCCTGCTAACATGGTGGAAGACGAGTACAAGTACGTTTGCAGCGTTACGTCGTTTTGCATAACAAGATCTGATGAATGTCCAGGAGCTTTGGGGCCTAATTTCAGTGTCCTCCTTTTTGTGTTTTTCTTTTGTCGTCTTGCTATAAATCTACGCAGGGTTGTACGGAACCCAAACTATGGCTGGCGCGCTCTCAGACTTCTGTCCAGGAGAAGTCCACACTTCTTTCAACCAACCAACCAGAAGTTCAAGAGCCTGGCAGACTACCTGGACAGTATGGTCAGCAAACTGGCCAAAGAACTGCCGGTGAGGATTTATTTAAAATATATATATATCATTATAAAAAAACATGGCATCAGGCCACAATAACTGTTGACTTCTTTTTCCCTATGAACAGAAGGATATTCCTTCCGAAGAGATCAAGACGGGAGAAGAGGATGACGATGACAACGGAGACAATCTGCTCAAGGACAGCAACGACAGTGAGTTTGAATTATGACTCATTCAACGTGATACACCTATAAGGGTTTATACCTAACATTAATCCTGACATCCTATCACGTGCATCTACAGCAACATTTCTAAATTACCTTCAACCCAGCTTGACCTCCCACCTTTTTTTTTCAGGTCCTAGATAATAAAATATTTCCACTCCTTTTTAATTTCCTTTTTCAGATCAAATCAATTTCTATCCTCCGTGTCATGTCTCTCTCCTTCCAGGTCCGGGCATACAGAGCAAGATCGTGACAAACCAGCAGATGGATGACATCGCGGCCAAACTCGGCGCCCAGTGGAAGACGCTGGCTTCTCATTTGGAGATGAAGGCAGCAGAGTTGCGGGAGATCGAGACCGACAGCGAAGACGTTGAAATGCAGGCCAAGCTGCTGCTCGTGGCCTGGCAGGACCGAGAGGGATCACAAGCTACGGTGGAGAACCTGGTCACAGCTCTCACTGCTGCGGGATTCTCCGAGCTGGCAGACAACCTCAATGAGGCTTAATGTACATCGCTTCTTAATTATATGAACTTTAATTATGTTGTCTTTTTTTTTTTTGGTACCAAAAATAATCGGAAGAAACTTTTGTATGTAGTTCAAGTTGAAAACTGTTTTTTCACTGTAGAAAGCCAATAAATGTTTTTTTTCTAAGAAATTAATTGATTAGACCGTTCATTTTCACATGAAAGAATCTCACATTTTTGGTATAACAGTTTATTTTCACCACCTATGAAAAGCAAATCAATCAATAACTTATTACAGTGTTGCTGATGGTTTAGGTCTTACACACTGTGGCAGGACATGGAGGAACAAAGTGTAGCACGGCGAATGGAATCGGCGTCGCAAAGAACAAATGTTAAAGGCTCCAGAGTGAAACCATCATGTTTGAATCTCAAATCTTTTCCAACCTGTTCTGAACCAGTTCCCTTCACACACACACGCGCTTCCTCCCTCCCTCCCCCAAAAGAGCATTAGTGAAGTTTTGGCAGAAATGAGCTTGTCGGTCATAACATGAGAACAACCCTCACTGGACGACGCAAGCTTAAGCACTTCAGAAAAGAAACCAGAGTTTCTCAAGAGGGCCGACAGGTGAACACGTGTTTACAGTGTTGAAGAGAAAATCTCCATGATACATCCGAGACGACAGAAGCCAGAAAAGTCAAGAACAGCTTGGCTAGGCAAAATTGTTGAACGAGTTGATTAAATGACGAAAAGAGACTATTTTTGCATTGATGATATGAGCACCTTATCAAAGGCTTTAAAAAATATACAATGTGTATAAAACATTTGATGAAAACTGCAGAGCTAGACTCCAGTCCAGAGATCGCCTCTAATCAATCTCCATCTTCAAAGCTCACTGTGGTTGAATATTTAACACCATTTGACATAATTTGTTTTACAAGCATCCATGTTGGTTACAAAAGGAAAAAAAGAAAATAATTAACATAATCAGATCTTTAAAGACACCGGTTTTATTGCACATCTATGCAGACAGTGCTTTTTGTACGCGTGTTGGATGTCGTCTTTGTGGAAATCTTCCACAGCTACTGTTCCTCTTCAAGTATTTCCAGTCGCCGCGGGCCGTACAGTAGAACATATGCTATATGCCAGTCTCCGCCGCCGGACAGCCGCAAGATGTCTTCCGGAGACACCACACTCACCTTGTCGTCATCAAACTTGACCCACTCATCTGTCGGAGGGGGGAAAGGAAAGAGGCAATTGCTCCTGAACGTCTGCGCTCTTTGATGATTTGTGACTGATTCAAGTCACGACACGAATAATGCCGTAATAAGAGATGTCCGGTTACCTTCTTTCCTTTTGACCCATCCCACGTAGTGACCTGAGGAGCTGGAGCGACCCTGGTGCGTCAGCACCGCCTGCAGGTCGTAGTAGCCGCTGTTGTTGGAACCGAGGTCTGTGGAAAGAAACCAGCAGTGTTTCAATTAAAATGAAATAAAATGAATAAATGCACATCTTTCTGCGTTTTTTCTTCTGTAAAATAAGTTTTCATAATGGTGCATATTGGCAAGCAACTACAATTATGCAACTACACGGCTCGATACCCAAGGATAGAACTTGACACTGTGGGACTAAGTTTTGTGACAATGATATTAAAATGGTCAGGACTTCAACTCAAAATCGGACATTGAATTATGACCTTTGTAAAGTGCGAGTTCAAAAAAGACAATTTAGATAAAGATTTAATATTCTATGCTTGGATAATGGCATGTTTCAGTATTGACAGTATTTATGGGTCTTGTTGTGAACAGAGGATTTTAGTGTGACGTCTCAACTCACCGTCGGAGAATGAGGAGGGCTCGTACTTCACTGCTTTTGCTGCATCTGGCTTCTTCACCACCTGATGCAATAAATACATTTTTTTTTTTAAATCGTGATACACTGAACAGACATCTCAATTTCGCTGTGTGTTGAAGTGGGACATTTTCTGCTACTTCTAGTTGACCACAAAAAAAAAAAAAAATATTAAAACCCATGGATCGGTCTTCACCTTTTCCTGCTGTTTCTCTAGCTTCTTATCCTCGACATCCTTGAACTTTGACCTGATTGGCAGCATTTTCTCCTGGACCTCCGCAGTGCACAGCTCGTACACATCCAGCATAAGAGGGAACTTGACATCCTTCAAAAAAAGACAGTAGGGCAGATTTAAATTACAGAGTTTTAAAAAGAATTCTGCGATTTTTGAAAATAAGGTCCTAATATTACAAGGATAAATTTGCAATTACGAAGAAAGTCAATATATTTCAAGAATAAAGTCAGAATATTTCAAGACACTGTTTCCTCGGAAGGGAAGATCAAGTATTTCATTATTTGTGAAACCAAAACTAAAATATAACTTAATAAGATGCTCCACATTTCTAATTTTAACAGATCCTCTGATCTTCTAAAATTATGACTTAATTCTTTTAATATTCAGATTTGTTTTCCTCTTCAAATGGCTCCAATACTCCATCGTATTAAACAGTAAATTTAAGTGACTCGATACAAACCTTAAGGACTTTTGCGTTGACGGACTCCTTCTCCTTGTAGTAAAATCGGACCATTTGGACAGTCAAGTAGGCAGGGAGACGGCTGAGTTTTGACTATCGGGAGAAAAAGAAAAAAAATCAGGATGGTATATACATTTCAAACTCCCGCACAGCAGGACACAAGATATAATCTTTAAGGGAAATTAAAGGGAAAGAAAAAACTTACAGATTTTATATACAGGGCATTTCTTTCCAAGGATGGAGACATTTTTGTGATTTCTTCCTGAAGTCTCTGTGGGAACACAAACATCAGAGCTTCATTAGTGACACACTAACCATAAGGCAGTCTGTTATTTACATACTGGGTACATTTATTTCATTTTTTAAAAACATTACTCTACTCTACTACACTGAAGAAAGTTTGTTTCTTGATACCCACCAGCCTGAGTCCTGTCGCAAGGTATTTGACCTCTTGATTGATGAAGCAGCTGAGCTGGAGCTGACTCTCCTTGCCTTTGATCGGCTCCTCTTCCTCAGCCTCTGTGCATTTCATGCTGAACAACAGAGTTAAGAAAAGGCCGGCAGACTGATGAGGCACTGCAGAGACACGGGATCTTACTTCCCTTCAACAGACTTTCAAGGTAAAACCATACCAAACTAAGAAATAAAATACGAAAAAAGAAAACGCAGATTGCAAGGATACGAAGTTTCAAACTCTACGCCAAAATACTGGTCGATGAAGTTCTTCTTGGCAGAGGCAGAAGCCACTCCACTCTCGGACTCGGTCTAAAGATCGAAAGAAGCAAAACTTTCCTTATTTGTCCACATTAACACGGAAACCTTTTCATGATAACAAAAATAACACAATGTGGTTTACCTCCATGGGAGTCTCTTGCTCTAGCGGCTCCAACTTTTGTTGGAGCACTCTCATCATCTGCAGCCAGCACTCGTTCGCATCCTGAGAACGGGGAAAAGATGCAGAACAAGTTGTAATGTGGATGTAGCCTAAGTCAAATGAGCCCACTGCCTGTGACATAGTTCATCAGGTGTTGTGGGGAGCAGATCTCCCCTGTGTGTGTTTTTCACCCCGCCACTCGAAAGGAGGGGGGAAGTGTGGTGAGGAGTTAGTCACCTGCTGAAGGTACTGTCCCTGATCCCCCTTCTCAGCAAACTGGGGAAAGGCCATATGAAGGAACTGCAGCAAAATAATGGGAGGGAGGCTGGACGAGGTCTTATCCATGGTCTCATATAAGTCACGAAGGGCTGAGGATGCAAAAATACATTTCATGTGTATTAGTAAATATATAGACATTGACGTGTAGCTGTGATTTCCACAGGGGTTAACAATTTACTACGCCTCATACCTGCTGTGATATATTGCGATGGAGCGTTTGCCCCTGAAGATCGCAGAGCACCTGAGTACCTGCAGAGGGAGACAGAGGAGTTCAGCAGGAGGACATTTACCAAAAAAATAAGGAAAAGGGAAAGAAAAAAACTCCAGCTAGTTTCAAACAATGCATTTCAGACTCATAAAGGTCTGAGGAGAGACCCACCTTCTGAGGGCAGTTTTCAGCTCCGGCACTGAACGCAAACACTGCACTGTGGCGTTCATGTAACAGGTGTTGCCTAAGTTTGTCAGCCCACAAGGCAGTTCCATCTGAAAACAGGGGTCGGATTAGTTCATCTACAGTCAACAAGGTGAAACAAACAGTCAGAAAACATATCAACAAATCACACAAATGATTGTAGCTACAGAGAGTCATTCTGCAAATACATAGAACAATTACAAGGGACTGTCATTCCCTTTCTGCTACGAGGAACTCATACTTTCCTAACAAAAGGACACTTTCCTTAACATTCAACTCATAGAATCAGTCCTCACATTCAACACTGAAACCTGGCACAACTACTTCCACAGAAAAAAGCGAGAAAAAGCTGAACTCACAATCACCCCAAAAATCAACGACACAACTCGAACATCAACGATCAGACCTTCACTGTCACGTCGTAAAAAGAGAGGCAGAGTCCATCACTGAGGAGCCTTCACTACTCTTCTGTTACTCCCATCAGCAGCCATCTTGAACAAGACCAAACAAACTGCCACCACTTCTTCATGCAGCATAATGATAAAACTATTGCAGTCTTTCATTGGTGTAGTTTTTTTATGTTGATAGTTTTTATCACATTCCTCCTCCGAGGTTAAGTGATTGATACGGTTGTCCGTTTGTTGTTTCGCAGGGATAAATCAAAACTTATGGACGGATTTGCATGAATTATTTTTATCAAAGACAGGTCTCGGCCACCAATAACAGGTGATTAAACTTTCGGAGGGATCGAGATCTGGATGCAGGAATTTTGTGAAAGGTGAAACGGCGTAGAGGTGGATTCCTCAAGCATGGTGGAAGTCTGCGCTCTATCGAGTGCTCTTGTTTGAATACTGAATCAAACTGAGATGAGACTGCAAGACCAAGCGGCAGCCTGGTATCAGGTGACAAAGTAATCCATACTGCGCTTGGTTTCTACAGTAAAACACTGTGTAAGCAATGTGTTAATGTGTAATGACCACATTTCTCTCTGAACCATTAAAACGCTGAGGTGCTGGTACGTGTCACTTTCAGCAGCAGATAATCAAATTGAGGAAAACGATGCCAGATCAGCGCAGAAAGCAACAATTTACCAGATTTCTTTTAGGCGTGTTGGTAAGTTTGAGGCTTACTCACCGCTGACGCCAGCTGCTCCTCGGTCATATCCTCGACAAACATTGGCCTGACAGCAGGCTCCTCGGGCAGGGCCTCTGCGGAGCCCATCATCAGCAGAGTCATGCCCTGCAAAAAGATTAGAAATACACCGTCATTCATAGATTTGTTTGTTAAAATGCTTTACCAACGAAGAAATGCTTGTTAAGGTATTTGCTTCCAAACGGAGCTAAAATACTCACATTTTTCAGTTTAATGTTTCCCCACTCGTCATCCTAGAATGGAGAGAAGAAAGAGGTTAGCTCCTCAAAAGAAACTTATAAAAGATAAGGCCTCTTCTTTCTTTTCACTTAATGTAATCAAGGCTGCGGTCGAATTGTCATATTTGGATAGTAAGTTTCCGAAATCTTGAAGTCATCCGTAAGTATTTCATCGGCAGCCATGATCAGAGCTGTTCGTATTCTCTCAATGCATAGGAAAGGTGCTTCAATGCTTCCTTTCCTCTCTCATTTAGCATAGGGTGCACTGGACCTTCCTGTCCGAAAGGAAAGGAGAAATAGACGCCCCACAATACGTTGCGGCAGCGATATGTAACATGACGCGCCATGCTACGAACTTCACGATTAAATCCGAAGTAGCAGAAGAGAATGGATATGACCCATAACGAAGGGACACATGTTATCATGCAAGTTACCGTTGCCTATGAAGCATTTACATCTGATGTCACACGGTGGTAAAACACACTGACTCCTGCTGATGGAGCCGCTGAGTTTTTTGTGGTCCATCTTCAGGAAATTTGCAGTTTCACCTCGGCAGACGCGCGTCAACAACACCCGCCTTCGCATGATGACGTAGTATAGTTAAAGTCGAGACGGATTCCCTGAGCACCGCTGTCGGCTTTTCCTTAGCCCTGTGCATCCTCCTTTACAACCTTTCCTTGACCTCATGACGTTTTCCACTGAGGTCAAGGAATAGCAGATAGGAAGGACAATCCGAACCCACCCTAAATCTTTTGTTGTTGTTTCTCTTAAAACGGTCACCGGTGGACTAATACACATTTGGTGCTCAAGTGATTATTGGTGGCATGCGGAAAACGTTCTCATAAAGTGAGCTACAGTGTCCCTGTTAAGTGTAATAAAGGGACATGTCGGTGGCGTGGCTCTTTCATGTCTTTGAATAGTTATATATTTGACCACGGTGAAAATCTATAAAGCTTCGACACGCTTCCCTTTTCAGTAGGACCAGTTCGCCTGCAGGATAACTGACGGCCTGTGTCTTTTCATTGGACTTGTTGACGGCAACACATGGCGGAGAGCGTGGCCTTCTCCTTTCACGATAAGAGAAAGTGTCGGACCCCTTCTCGTCCGGGGTGTCTGGTACCTTCAGGGTGCCTCCCTTCACCATGACCTTCTGTCGGTCCGGCTGAACTCCTGTCAGGGCGAAGAGCTGCGCCTTGAAGACCATGGGTGGCTCCTCGGTGTTCAGCTCGACCGCGTCGAACTTCTCTTTGCCCCATTTCACATTCACTGAAAAACAAAACAGCACCCATCACACGTTTATTCAGCGTGGTAGCTCTCGTCCAGCGGACCTGGCGTGCGTGTGCGTGCGTGTGTGTGTGTGAGAGACACCGCAGGGCAGTTGTCGGCAGCGGGTCTGTGCAACTCATCGTCGGGCTACAATGTGACGAATGCTAACAAACGTGCAGAGCCTTGTAGCTGCCGCTTCAACGCGTTCAAGCATCGCGATTGGACACGTTTAGAAACATATCGCGTGTTGGTTCAAACCAGGAACCGAAGCATCGCCGATCTCCCAACTAGCTGCAACTGCATTGAAAAAAAAAAAGAAGAGCCCATCATCAGTACACTCGTGATTTGGCTAGGTAGCTTAGTTGGAAATGCTAACAGGGCTAGTTGAGCGTGATTCAGTTGTTTTCAAACAAGGTTCCACGTTGACGCAATCACAGTGGACTGACATGGCGATACAGAGGTTCGCTGGCTTCGCCATGACAAGAACACAATCCCCTTAGATAACTATTAAAAATCACCCCAGCTGCTTCACTGCTCTGTGGCTAGCTTGACAGTTAGCTTGACAGTTAGCTTGACAGTTAGCTTGACAGTTAGCATGACAGTTAGCTTGCTGTTTACTTGTTCGTGTCAGACGGCAGTTAGCGGGACCGGCTTCACCCAACACGCCCTCTAAACACCGCTAACAACCAGCAACACGATCAAAGCAGTGTAACAACTTTCTATGTTTCCTCACGGTGAAATATTATGTATCAATAACTCCGCCAGTGGTCGACCGAGGGTCCGAGGCTGACTTGACTGCCTATTACCGTTAGCAAGCTAACTGCACATCATGCTAGGCGCTAGCTAGGCTAACGGGCTAATGTAATTTACGCTAGAAAGAAACAACAACACGTGTGTGGATTCGTGTTTCTGTCCTATTCCCCCCGTGACAATGGATGCGCTGCGGTGGGCGATGTCATACCTGTAAACACCGGCATGGTTGACAAGCTTTCACTCCCTCAGCTCTTTGTTGTTTTTTTTTCCCTTGTTCGTCGACCGGGGCGCGAACGAAGACTTGGCTAGTTCTGGGTCTGAACTTCATTCAAACAGAATGACGCTGCAACAACACGCTGGGAACTTATCGATGCGCTCGGAGTTCGACCAACCGGCCTGCGGCAGCCTGCAGACGATCCAGCCGCCAGACCAAACACACCCAGATCATGTAGAGACACTTGACTGAAGCTAGATCCCACATGAACAAAATATTGAAAACAACAACACCTGAGCATGTGTAGTCTGTCTTTGATGTACACGTCACGGATTAAACAGCTGGATGGCTCTGGGTGAGGCTGCTGGGCCCACATGACACAATAATAATAATAATAATAATAATAATAATAATACATTTCATTTAGAGCACTTTTCATTGCTAAAAGTAATCTGAAAGTGCTAAGACACTTAAGACCCCTACCCCCCCCTCCACAATGCTGAATACTACCAGGGCAAACATGAACTATTAGTGGTAAGTTAATTAACACTAACCCCCATTTGGACTATGTGATATATTAGCACAAACAATTAAATGTCTTAGAAGTAGATTATTGCAAATAGTATTGGCAAAAAAAAATAAAGCAAACCACGTCCATGTCCTTAAAAAGGCAGATAAGTGTGCATCTGCACGACATATTCCCAATTCTCATTTATTCAAATACAAACCAGATGGCACGCAGTAAAGTCTGCAGTCCCTGGGGCAGTTGCCCACTTTGCCTGATTAGTAATCTAATGTTGGCATGGTTCCATGTTTAGCCCGATAATAAAAAAAATCAAATTAATGATGGGTGTTTGCAGTGAAAACTAGTATACAAGGAATGATACAGATATGTTTATTGACATATCCATCAGTGCGGACTCCAATGCAATTAACCATGCAAATTATCCAAGACAAGAGTAGATCATAGTTCCAGTGCTTTTTTTTTTTTTTTTTTAACTGAACAAAAAGTTACAAATGAAAAGATTGCAGAGGTATTCCATAATCCTTTTGTCTCTTATTATTTACACTGTGGGGGTCTGCATTAACGGGACATTACTGTGTTAGAGACATAACTTGATATTGTTAACAAAGACAGTCGTCGACACGGGTAGACTCACTTTGAGTACACCATCCCAAAATTTTGTCATATGATATGAACTGAGTCTCGGGGGACTTCGTTTTGACACACAAACTCTATTGCGATGTGTCCTTAAAGAGGTAATCCAATATATATATTTCATATACTTAAACCGGAAAAAAGTAAATTCCGATAAAACCACAAATGTGTGGTACTTTCTTAAAAAATAAATGATGGAAGAGTTAAGATTTGTCTTGTTTTGGAGAGGAAAAAAAATGAACAAACAAACAGATATGGCAGTAAAATCAATATCCAAACGTTAAGGCACTAGGTGGGCCAAATGCTACACCTGTTTAGTCTTCTACAAATAATTTACAATTCAAACAGTGCAGTTTTACATTTGTTAACTTAATGTTTTCCTTTTGAACCATTTATCTATGAATCAATGTAAGGCAATACATTACAAAAAAAATACAAGAAAAAAATATTACAATGTACCAAATAAACAAAAAAAAAAAAACAATTAAGTTTCAGGACTCCTATATGCCATTACAATGGAATATTCCTTATGGCTTGGAGCAATAAAAATAATTATAATAATAAAAATAATGCATAGATTTAAATGATGATCTTGCATGCTCCTCACTCAATACTCAAAACTTCTAATACTTGTGTCCCAAAATTCTGACCCAAACCTGATAAGTGACTTGCAGAGTGATAAGAATAAAGGCAAACAGGCCAGAGACATTAGATGAAGGCATCGGTCATTTCTTAGTTTTTTGAAGCTGGAAACAGATGCATGCTTGCATTTAGAGTATCGGTCAGGTGGGGAAAAGAAATTACAAAATAGATATTCATTTTTCCACCCCTGAGACACAACCACTCACTGGAGATCTGAAATCCCTGTATGACAGTACCTTAAACCAAACATATACTTACAGGAGACCCAGCAACCCCCCCCCCCCCCCCCCGGTCACCTTCACGTTTCCATCAGAGCGGTCATATGATATGAAACACAGAATGGCTCCATGACATGAGTCCCTCTATATCGCTGCATTGTCTGTTTATTTCAAGACAAGTGTGCCATCTTCTGGTAGAAATGGAGAGCTGCAAGTTTGTTGAGTTTGACGATGGTTCTCTCTTGAAGAAAGGCGGCAGAGGGGGTATCAGGCCTCTCTATGTCCATGATGCCTTGTGTCTGATATGTGTTGCAATTTTCCAGCGCCGGGTTTTTATTGATACATGTTTTTTATGTGAGTTTTCTATGTAATACAGGTTTCTCCGTTTTTGAGGATGAGGAACGGTTCAGGTGGTTAGCTGAAAGAAAGAATAGAGACAGGTGTCCAGTAAAAGAGAGAACGTATCTTAACCTCGGTTAGTAACCCAATTTGAGTCAACATACAACAGAACAGAAGCCTTTTTACAGACACTGCAACACCGTTAACACCTTTGTATCCTGATTGACAGGTACTGTAAAAAAAAAGAAAATCATTGCCGTGGACCATTCTAACCAGAGTTGTACAGTAAGTCTATTAAGTTAGTTACTGAACCCAACAACACATTAGTGCCAATTAGAAAAACAAGAATCCACAGTGTCAACTGGAAAGAGCCCAGGAGTCAACCAACCAACCAACCAATCAGGAAGTGTCTCGTGTTAGAAGCACCCGGTAACACAATTAATAAATAGACAAAGTTTAATGCTGTAAAAAAAAAAGGAAAAAAAAAACTTTCTGAAGAAGTTCCTGTCAACAAGTGCTGGATGTTGTGTCTGCTGCTTGGAGGCTGGACTGCGCTCTGCTACAACACAGGAGACAAACAGCAGGTCATGTGACTGACTTGACCACATCTCAGCCCACCAGATGGGATAAAATAAGATTTGTGACCTCAGCACACCCTCACTTACGGCCTAAAACAACATTCCAGTGCTTTGTTGTAGGTCATGCAATTAGCCGTAGCTATTTTAAGATTAGTAACCTATTTATATGCAACCAGAGTAGAAGAAAAAAAACAATTAGAAACAGCTCAAAAGCACAAAGAATTAAGTTACCTCAGCTTTCCTGTATTGCTTTTAGGGTTCCTGCGGAAGGACTGGTTTGGTCCAGAGCGAGTGGACATAGAACGAGGAGAGGCTCTCGAAAATGTCGATGGTGGGGTCTTGGGAATCTTCTTTCCGAGGTGGCCGATCCATTTCTTCTGCTCGTCTTGTGTCAAGGCCAGCAGGAGCATGTCCCGGGCCGAGGTCACATCGTAATTTACTGTATGGGACAGATGGCATGAGATGTTGATCGAGAAGCAGCAAACCACAAATCAGAGTAACCTGCATCTAAAGGTTGTGAGGTTGCAATTAAGGAATCCCTTTCATTATAGATGAATCGGCCTTGAATAGTGGTTTGAAAAATGCTCATCAGTTTTACAAAGACCAACTGATACATTTCAATGGTTTGGCTTGTCCAACCAATCGTCTAAACATTGGAAGAACAGTAAAACAACCAGTATTTAAAGGTATTTTAAAAAGAAAAATGACTCAAAGGATCAATTTCTTAACAAGATTACTGCAGATTAATTGTCTGTTATTGAGCTTATTCACCATTTGTCTATTTCATGGTAACTTTGCTGAAATCCTCTTCCTCAAAACCTAATTAATTGACTGAATTTTGCATAAATCCATTATGTAAACATCTTGAAACTCTAAATAGATTTTTTCATTTTTACTTTACTTCTATTTTAACAATGGTGAAAGCAGAAAACAACCACAACGTTTGTCCGTCATCACACCTTGAGACCAACAAGAATGAGACCGTTTGGCAGGTTACCTTTGCAAGGAGCAATAACGTCCTCCTTTTTGTCGAGATGGTCCTTGTGGCACTTGACGTGGCAGCGGCGACACTCCAGGGCCGGAGGCGGCTTGAAGACGTGCCACAGAGGCTTGGAGCAGGCCTCACAGTTTGAAGGGAAGTGATATAGCGTGGGGATGAACTCGTGACCTTTGTGTGGGAGACAGTTTGTCTTGTCGCCCTGAGGGACCGTCTCCATGTCCACCTCCTTCCTGCACTCCCCCTCGTTGGCATACAGAATCTGACAACACAAGAGGAAAAGCAGTGCCTGGGTCAGAAATTTTGCCTTAAAAATAGGCCTTCCTGAGGCTGAGTGCAACAAAAATCTGACATTTTGACATCAACAGTGAATGTGATGTGTAGGAGAAAAAAAAGAAATCTAGAGACAACTCCAGGACAGGAAAGAGCCTCCTACCTGAAATATCCTTGGAATCTCTTCCGTCTCAGCCCGGTACACGTCTCCTTGAGTGACTGGTCTCACGTGAAATAGTTTACTGCACAAAAGACACAAAGATTTGCATCTACAGATCTGTAAAACTATCAAACGCTACTGACTTGAAAGCACAAGCTTGCAACAATACCTCTGTAGATAAAGCGACAGGAACAAAAAATACTTACTCTATATCTAGTACCATTGAGGGGTTGGACTGTTCCTTATCCTGCTCATCGTTGTAGAACAGAATCTTCTTGCTGCTCACCACCACATACTGGAAACACGAAAAAGACAATGAAAGGAAGGCTGACATTGCCGGAGGGGATGGCAGCATAACAAAACAGAGGAAACATCAAATCAACACAACAACATACCTGCTTCTTCCATCCGTATCGCTTGATGTTAGCACGGTTAGGAATGGCCAGCCAACCCTCCAGTCTGGATTCTGAAAAGCAGCCCAGATGTTGAAAAAGTTACATATCAACGTGGTGCTCTTCAAGACGCTGGGCCATGCATTGATTAAATCCAAACTCAACTGGGGGGAATAAAAAGTCGAGTCACAAAAGGTCATAATTGGGTGAACCCCTGATAGAGTTCTGCCAGCAGTAGGTGACAAGACATGAATTTGGATATCCAATGCTGCAACAACACACTCCTCATGCAGGAGCAAATTTTCGACATAGGTCAAAACTTTTTACGGCATGTTAACAGAGCGTGGCAGATGTAATCAGTTGGAGTCATGTTAAAAGTGTTATAATAATAGTTTTGCAGCAGGAATTAGGGATTCATTTTCTTCAAATTAGCTTGATCACGCACTCCTTTGATAGAAATAGATAGATTATTTGGTGTTTAAATTATAATTCCAAGTGCATGCAGCTGAAACAACACAAGCTAAACAAGAAGAGTGAACTGAGAAGGGCTTGTCTGCTAAATGCTACATGGTGAGGGAGGTGAGGGAGGTCTCTGTGTGTGTGTGTGTGTGTGTGTGCGCGCGTGTCCGAAACGAGCAGCACTTCACGGTGAACCATGCCGACAAAACTAAATACAATTTAAAAAAACAATAGGAGTGTTAAGTGTTTGAAGCACACAGTGCTGTGAATTAAAAAACTTTTTTTTTTTCGGTTTCAAGACACGTTTTGAAAGGTGCTGAGAGTGATGTGGTAAACCTCACACAGGATGGAGTCAGTAACGTCTGATCTGATGTGGTTACTTTACCGTTAGGGCTGGTCTGAAGCGAATCCCCTGCCAGCATTGTCATTTAACATCCTGTTAATGTTAGTCAATAAATTTGGTATATTTGGACGTATAAATGTCGTTTTGTATGCCACTCTGTCAGGCGTCTTTCAAAAAGAGTGTTGTGAATTCCCCCCAAAACAGAGATGACTCGATCGCCTCGGGCAAAAGAGCGCTCAAGAAAAATCGGGGGCGAAAAGAGACAAACACACGACAGCTGCAGCGCAGGCCAGGCAAAAAGGGGGTCTCGTCCACTGGGTTACTCACAGAGGGAAAGGAATAGAAGTTACAAAGATAAGAAGAGCAAGGAGAACCAACTGGACATGAGGGGAATAAAGAGAGAATGGTTTAACCACAGACACCAGCAGTACGTGAAAACAGACCGAGAACAAGGTATGTTGTATTCATGTTAGATCAGCTTTAGATAAAAAAAAACATATACCATCATTATTTTGGCCATATGGCAGTAAGTACAGCAGCTAGACTAATATGAATAAATCTACAATATAAGATCTTGAGATTTCCTGAGCTTTCTACCCCTTAAATGTCCCAAATGTATAATCAAAAGCACCTGTTGGACAATCTGTTATTAATTTAAAAATCTCATATCACATTTTTTGGGAATCTTGTCCACACACAGTGCAACCTACGTCAACCAAGTCACTGTTAATCAAGATCTGCAACAGTAGAAAATCTTACCAGACTACATCATTAGAATATACAGTATATTATTTAAAAAAGGAGGAAGATGTTTGAGACTTGAATTCCTTTAGTGTTCGTACAAGAAGCAGCAAGGTCCAGTTTGCTCCTACGGTGACCTTACCTGCAATGTTGCTGTCGGTCTCGTCCGTCTGCAGACTGGTGACGCTCGAGTTATCCATGCGCTGCTGCAGGTCGATCAGTTTCTCCCTGAGCTGCTCGATGTCGCTCTCCTTGCTGTCCAGCTGCATCTGCAGCTCGTTGCGATACGTGCATTCTTCTGCCAGTTGCTGGTTCGTGGGAGAGTGAAGATATTTAGGTTAAAAACAAAGAAGAAAAAACATCTACAAGATTATATCGGCCTCTAGCACTCAGAGAGGTTCACCTACCGCCTGCATCTCGCTCAACTCTTTCTGATACTTGATGGCCATGTGGTTAAACTTCTCCTTCTCCTGGTTGAGCTCCAGCTGCAGCTTGCGGTTCTCCTTCTCCTTCTTCCGCAGGTCGGCGGTACTGCCCTTCTTCTTCTGGTCCAGCTTCATGTCCTTGCGGTTCATGATCTCTGCGAGCTTGTTCACCGCCTGACAGATTGAAGTAGATAAGTCAGACACTGTCCGTTCTCCTCTTGCATTAGCAGTTTTGGTGTCTTGACTTGACAAGGTGCATCTTTACCTGAGTCTTCAATGTGCGCTCTGTGTTGAGGACCTTCTCATAGTTGGCCTTGATTGCATTTGTAATCTCCTTCTGAGCTACATACTCTGTGAAGGAAAGGAGAGTTCGCTCAGCCTAAATACAATAAAACAAGGGAGACTTCTTAAACATCTAATTCAAGGAATTGTCAAGGACTTTCCAGGGCCAGTTCCCAACAGCATAGAAACACAATACACTGTGTAAGTAGTGGCACAAAGCCTTTTTGCAAATGTTTTGTCTGTTTGTTTGCTTTTATTAAAAAAGGCAAGAATGTAAAGTTCATTTTTGCACAAAATGTCAAATCAAACATGTTCCGTCCATGGTCAACAAACGGCTCGTACCTTCTTCCTGAGTATGGAATTTCTCATTCAAATCAGCCTTCTCTTTGCTGAGGTTCTCCACATCTTTGGTCAGAGTTATATTGGATTCCTCGAGCTGCACAGAAATGTTAAAAGTTATGAATTGAGTTGACACAATAAAACGGATAAATTGTATCTTAACGAACAATGGTGGAGCTGGAGAATGAAGTTCAGTTGGAGAGGGTTGTGCTCACCCGTGCAATGGTAGCCTCCTTCTCTCCAACCTCCTGCTTATGTCTCATCACCGCCTTCTTGTTCTCCTGGCTGAGCTCATAGTACTGCTCCTCCTGAAGAGCCCGGGCAAGCTGCTCCGACTCGGCCTTGGTCACCGTCAGATCCAGCTGGGCGGACAGGGAGTCCCTTTTTGTCCAGGATAAAACAAATATACGTCAACAAAACATCCAAGACATAAACGCATAAGCTGGTCAAATCCATGAGTCACGGGCATGAGGAGAATTCAGTTTCTTACCTTTCACCACTCAAATCCTGCACCTTTTTATGAGCCTCTTGTACCTGCCGGTTCCTTTCCTCAATCTCCTCTTTTAGTTCCTTGACCTGAGTTTTGTAAAGCGTCTGAAGGATGACAGGCAGATCATTTAGACCACAGATTTCCCACTGAGTGAAAGAGCGCAGACACACTGAGGGACTGAGACTTATACTTACAGAAAAATACTGTTCGGCCTCAAGCTGGTCCTGAAGTTCCCTCATCTGTCCCTCGTTGCCTCTGTATTGTCTGGTAACACATTTACAAGATCATGAGGTACTTCATTTTCATTTCTTAATTAAATCCTTGTGTCTGGCTAATTTTACACTCTCGACGCTATTCGGCCAGGCTATCAGAGCCAGCCTCAGAGTCAGCCACTGTAGAAAATGCAACTAGCAGAACAACCAGCGGCACCAGCTGCTGTGCTCACCAGGGGATTAGCAACGGAGTGGATGGAGCTGGACTCCGTAAACCCTAATCCTGCAGTGTGAACGCAGTCACACAACAGCTTTGGCATAGTCACCCCCTAAGATGGAATAATAGTGCTTATTTGAAAATAACAGGCAATTGAAGGGCAATTTACGCCTCGACTTCCAAAGAGCATTACCAGGCAGTGCAGCAGTAACAGAAAAACAGAAAACTCAAATTACTGGCCGGAGATACTGCCAGTTTGTCTGAGGGTGAAAATAAGTGTTTTTATTTTATGCACATAAGACATTGTCTTTTGTAATTGAAGTAATACATTTTACAATCATGATTTATTTAGTAATGCAGAAAGGCCACTCACTTGGTCAGCTGTGCCAGCTGGAACTCCAGCGAGCGTTTGCTCTCTAGTGCTGTGTTGTTCTCCTGTTTGAGCTGCTTCTCCGTGCACCGCAGACGGTCCACCTCCTGCGTGCGACTCTTCAGGTCGTTCTGAGACAGGACACGCTTGCTCGACTCCTGTTCCAACTGTACCCGCAGATTCTTCACCTGGGGAGAGATGACAAACCAGGGTTGAGGTACGGGATACACAAAAGTTGTGTAAAGGCATCTTTATTTGATATAGCTAGTACTGCGGAGGTGAGAGCGATTACTTACGTCATCTTCCAGCCGTTCCTTTTGCTTCATCAGCTGCTCCATCTTCTGCACAGACTGCTTGAGATCAAACTCTAGCATCGAGCACTGCTTCTCCACCTCCACTACCCGGCTCTCTGCTCTCATCCTCGCCCCATTCTCCTCAGACATCTTCACCTGAACAACTGGAGAGGCAAAATGACACGAGTCAACTCATTCCCACTGCCAACTGACTTTGAATATCAAGCAAACTGAAAACCTCATTTGATCATTTCGCTGTTCTGAACACTGGGAAACCCTGAATTCTTCACCTTACAGTTCCCTTCCACATTTAGTAACTGTATGGATGAACAGAAATGGCGAGGACACTAAGTGACAACTGGATTAACACAAAATTGGATTTTCAGTGGCTAATGAACATATTCTTAAAATTTTTCTATTCATTTTCTTTTACCAAACTGAGCAGTTTTTTTAAAAAAAGTTTGGTTTTCTTTTAAATAACAGTACGATTTTAAGCTTTAATAAAAAGCCTCAGGACTTATTAATGAAAATCAAGCTGACTGGCTTACACTTCTTGAATTACTCTGACCCAAAATGCTTCTGGAGGTAAAAAAAATGTAAAGGTGGTGAGGCAATTAAAAAAAAAAGTAAGAGAGAGAAAAGGGCAAAACATGATGGTAGAAAGAAGGGGAAAAAAACAGGTAGGGCATGCTCTGACATAGGACTAGCATACCATTCATGGCAGCTGATTTGGCTTCTTCAATAGACTCGTATTTGTCCGTGAGCTGTGCCCGCGTCACCCTGTGCTCAGTCTGTTCCTGCTCCAGACGCTGCTGCAATGTCTTCAGTTTGTAGTTCAGGTCTATCTCCAGGTTGTTCTTTTCCTGGGGGGGAGGGGGAGGACCAGGAAAAACGACATGAAGCACACTGAACACACTACTTCCCATATATCTAATTTAAGATGAACAAAATAGGAGCAATTCTTATAATTCTACAGGGTAGAAGCCCTTATATGTACACAAATATTCTTCAGCTTCTTTTATATACCTTCTCCAGGTTGTTGCTCCTTTCCTGGGCCTGTTTACGTTCTGACTCCACTTTGGAGAGGGCGTGCTTCAAGCTTTTGTTGTCCTCTTGCAGCCCTGCCATCCTCGCTGAGAAAGAAAGACAAATATGAAGCTTGAATTTTCCCCCACAGCCATTCATACATTTCAAAGTTTATAGTCTACATTTCATATTTCTTTGACATATGGTCATGCTTCAGTCTCCCTCCATTCCCACTAATTTATAGGACTTTCAAATCTTGATTCCCATTAAAAGATAACTGGCCGGCAGATAAATTAGATTGATTTGGCTGCTGTGGGCTCAACAATCTGAATAAGACTGAGACTATTATGTTTGAAAGTCAGATTCTAAAAGGAGCTAAACCCTTCACTCTGCTGTGAGAAACATTAGATCAGGGTTTTAAATAGAAGCAGTGCTACTGTTATTTGGTCAAGCTGTCAATGTTTTTTTGAAGTGTTGACATTGCATATGTCATTTGGCTAACCTTGCAGCTCCCTGATCTCCTCGGATCCCTGGCTGTAGTTCCTCCTCTCCGAGTCCAGGGTGCTCTGAAGCAGGAGGAGCTCTTTCTCCAGCTGCGCCTTCTCTCCGTCTGTGGCACGGCTTCTCTCCTGCAGCTCCCGGTTCAAACTCTCCAACTGGCTCATTGACTTTGCCATCTCCGTGTGGCTCTTCCTCAGTCTCGCCGCCGTGTCCGACTCGGCACGCAGCAGGTCATTGGCTTCCTCCAGCTGCCAATCAGAACAGAGGGGGTCAGAGAGGATTGAGTTCTGTGCGTTGTCCTCCAGATGTCCAGACTGCGTGTGTGCGTCGTCCTCCAGACGTCCAGACTGCGTGTGTGCATGTCTACTGTACCTGATTCTGCAGCTGGATGATCTTGTCATTCGAGGCCTGCGAGTTCTGGCTGATCTTCCTCATATCTTCGAGCTGCTCCTTCAAAGTTGACACTGTAAAAACAAAAACATCAGACAGTAAGTTAATCACAGCTTCTTAGTCCATCTTCTGTATCTAGTCAGTTGGAAGTTCAGAGAGACATGTGGATGGTTTAGCACTCGACCAGATCTGTAGTTAGCAGTGAGCAATGTGAGAGGGGTCACGCCAGAATAATGAGTCATCCATTTGGGGCATATGTCTTGGCCACTTCACAAACACAGACCGACTATGCCAGTGCTTCCACTCTGCAATTACACATTAATTGCAAAGTTGTCTGAAGCATACATCAGCAGCATCTCATTATCTTTACCCTCATTCTCCAAATTGCGTCTCTTCTCTGCATCCTGGTCAGCTTTTCTTTGGTAGTCTGTGAATCTGTGCTGCTGCATCATCTTGTCCTTCTCCAGCAGAGACACGCTGGCCTCTGCAGTCTTCCTCAGGTTTGCCTGTGTGAAAGGAACAACAGAGCAGGAACACACCGATCTTCAAAGCAGCCTCTGGTTGTTTAAGTCATTTATTCAATGCCACTGTAGCTTCAGTGGATGTTTATGGATATGGATATTACCAACATCACAAAATTAAAATCTGTCTATACTAAAAATTGCAAAAAAATGAAAAAGTGTAATTTTAACCTCTTCATCCAGTTCTTTCATGATCTTGTCAATCTTGGTGTTTGACGTCCTAGGAAGAGCCGAGTTTAAGGAAATGACTTGCAAATCTTACAACACAGAGTACAAGTTCTGTAGAAGTTTCAGCAAGTTGTACATTGTTGTGTGCACAAGTGTGGTTCCCTCTTCATGAAAAAATGTTATGCTAGCTTATCTATAGCCATTTTTTTCTATTTACAAATATCACAATCTAAGTAGAGACAATAAAATTCCTTTTTTCAGATGTACATTTGCAAAGGTTCTCACTAAACCTCTATGCTTTGTAATGCTTATTTTTCAGCACATCTCGGAGACCAAGAATTTGCACCAAGTCTAGTTAGCCCGAGTTAAACTCTTTTTTTGTGTATGAATAAATTACCCGTTTCATACCTGCATTTCTGCTCCAGCTCATCCTTCAGCTGCATCTCACTGTGGAGCTGCTCCTCCAGATGGTAGATTCGTTTCTGCAGGTTTTCCAGCTAAACAGAAACATATCATTTGAATGCATGAGATGAGATGGAAAATTGGCAGATATTCTACATCTGAAAAGACTTTTTCTTTTTTAAAACTGCGGTCTTCTACTCACATGACTCTTGTCTTCCTTTGTGGAGCTGCTACGTTTATCACTTGTCTTTGAGGCGGTGGAGCTGCGCAAGGGGCTGGAAAAAGAACAACTTTTTAAAAATGTGTTTCACACTGAAATTTAACCTCTTATCAAAGTAAAAACCTAAAACTGCCACTATTTCTTCAATAGATTATAAATCAAATTAAGTATATATATTATAAATTCTATCAATAAGACAATATCTGACAGACTTACTGCTGATTGCTGTAGTATGTAAAGCCTACAAAGGGGAGTTGGTTGCCCACAAAGGCTTTTGGTATGGGGAAGGTCTCCTCCTCTCCTCGGTCCTCCTCAATGTCGTCAAAGTTGCTGGTGTCGACGTCACTGCTCAGTTCAGGCACGACTGGAGCAGCCGCTGCACGTGGCACAGGGAGATGGCAGGTTTGTGATAATGCATGAAAAAATAGGACCACCACAGTTCATTACCTATAATATTAAAGGACTTCAACTACAAGGACTAACACTGGTCAACACAAACATACTGTATACATTAGATAACATCAGTGAGCACAGCAGAAAAATGAGCCTATACTTTACAATCAAAATGCAATCTGTCTTAAATGATGACAGGTGATATTGAATGTGATTTCTTGCTGCTGGTCACTTAATGCTACCTGCCTTGATGATTGTTATTCACCTTGGACAAAAGCGTCAGCTAAATGAACGAATGAAATGTATTGTTGGAATTTGTTGATATCTGGTCTTGGTCTTTGACTTATTTTTCTCTCCCACCACCATCATTTTGTATTCATATTTCATATTCTTGTATTTTAATGCATTTTGAGGTTCATATCTGAGTGAAATAAATGAGTCCAGTGAGTTTTTATTGATCACAGGTCTCTTTCGAAACTCTCTTAAAAACAAAGGAAAGCAGCCAGCTAGTAGAGCTGATCAGCTAGTGGAACACCGGAGGGGGGGTAGGGGACAACACCAAAGTGCTGACTCCAGCGTAGTAAAGTATTAAATATAAAGCCACTAAACGACTGACTCTAGCTACTGGATTTAGCCCTACATTTCTAATCTCTCTCTGCTCCGGTGTCAATACTGGAGCGTTCACATTTGCATTGAACCGCTTCCCCTGTAGTTGGCCTCAAAAATGCTGCACTGCCAGGAATCACGTTTAGTCTTGGATAGGACGCCGAAAGAATGGCTCGTCTACAAGAATTTCCTGCAACTGTCTGTAGTAGGTCAAATGGAAAACATGGTCACTGGCTACATGGCTGCGATAACAAAGAGCAGACAGAAGGTAATCTGTAATCTCAGTAGGGAAAAATGTTCTTACTCTCTCTGACGACCTCCCATGTCCACTGGTCGTTCTTGAAGAAAGGATGCCTCTTGATCTCATCCACACCGTTGCGGCCAAGCCGGACTTCCCTGTAGGGATCAAGAGGACTTGCTTAATTTCAACAATGTGACTTATACTAAAAGAAAAAACAGTGACACATTTCTGATGCAAAGAGCCACAGCTTCTTTGGTGATATGCCTGCAGATTCTTTCCACAGAGGGTGGAAACACTTGACACCCAGACAAAGAGAGGGGCCCTGAAGATAAGGACCCTCTTGGTGATCCAGTTCTTGTTTTGTCGTTCTCTCACCTGTCAGTCAGGAAAGCACAGATGAGATTCTTGGCATCGTTGGAGATGTCGCTGTCTTCGGGGAAGGTCAGGGCATTCTTGTGGTTCATAATTTTGCTGTAGGTCCCGACCAGGGAGTCTGCATAGAACGGCGTGTCGCCTGTGCACAAACCCAGACAAAAGGGAGCGGGTGGTTACAGATGTGTCCAGTGGATATTTAATGAAACAGTTAAAAATGAACAGAAACATTTTAATTATCTCAAAAGTTGTTGTTTTTTTGTATTTGTAAATACATTTTGAAATGTTTTTATCATTATGATACATAAAGAGCAGAGTCTTCATACTATTAGTATGTAGGCAGTTAAATCACTAATCAACAACTTACCAACTAGCATTTCGTACAGGAACACTCCCACCGACCACCAGTCACACTCTCTGCCGTAATAGCCATCTCCTCCTTGGGATTTCAGTACCTCAGGTGAAATGTAGTCTGGAGTTCCCACTGCTGTGTCACATCGTACCATGCCATCCTGAGGGGAGAAAGGTATTCAAAACAATCTTTCTATTTTATACTGGAATAACAAGTCTTTCTGAGCAATTATATTTAAAAAAATTGAAAGATGTTAATCATCAGCAAACTCATAGTAATGACTTGAATTTACAATATGTTTTATCTATGTAATGTGAGAAAAGTTATTTTTGAGGAAAACTGAATGTGATACCTTGTTCATTTTCATGCAGGTCCCAAAGTCTGCCAGTTTCAAGTGGCCTGCTTTGTCTAGCAACATGTTATCAGGCTTCACGTCCCTGCAGGGGCAAAAATTTAAGATATTAAACAAATAGAAAATACAACAAACTCGAGCATATAACAAGAAAACTGAAGCATTTTGCACATGTGCAGTTAAGGTTAGAGCTCCCATTAAGGAAAACAGCTCTCCAAATCACAACTGTCTGAAGGCGCTGCACGCCACTGCAGTGATAGGTCAAATGTAATGAGGTATGAAGGAAGCTGGGAATTGAGGGAGCAGAATTTATGTCCTCGTGAAATTTCTTTTCGCAACAACTTTCAGCAAGCTAATGGGAAAATGGCAGAGAGCTATTTAATACATCTGTCATAGTGTGACTTTTTCCACCGCTGCAGATGTGCACAGAGCGTAGTGTGAAGAATAATATTGGTAATAAAAGCGAAATTAAATATATTTCAGGCCTGCTGTGTTTCGGAAAGATTGATTGATTGTCCTTGTATCCAAAAGATATTAAAGATCTACAGTCAGCATCTAGAAGTGAACTGAACAGAACTGAAGAGACACAATACTAATAAGATCCAAGACAAAATCTCACAGAAATAATTACAACAGATATGAGACAACAATGACAGGAACTATGTGTTGTAAAGCCTATAGCTGGTTCAGGTAGAGAAGTGCAATTTTTGGTTTATAATATAAATTTCGAAAGAATGTTGTGCTTTGAAAATATGGTTCCAACAATTTGGAATACTCTTTCAATGGAATTTCATTCAGCAGCATCTGTTAAGGCCTTTAAAAAAACAACTGAAAAACGATTTATTTATATTGGCCCGTGTCTCACCTTGTGTAGTGTTGGACTCCTTGCTTTTTTATTGTCTTTCTGTTGCAGGTTTTTCATTTGTTTTTTATTGCATATATTTACGGTTTATTACTATTTTTATTGATGTTATTTAATTCATGTGAAGCACTTAATGACTTTGCTCTTAAACTTTACTCACTGTATGAGTGTCAATTTTGAAAACAAATAGTAATGTAGGCCCAGAGTTACACCAGCAGCCTTTGACTGTAGACTACTTCCTGCTTATTTAAATTACCCCCTTGGATAATAGGTTGCCACAACGCCTCCGAGATCCTAATGCATATCTCACAGTTGCCAAGGATAACAGATAAATGATTTTACACATTTATTTTGGACGAGTTTTCAGAGACACTTCCAAATAGCCATCACATACTCCAAATATGCGACTACAAGAAACACTGATAGGTGATGTGGAGACGTTTTGCTGTTACCTGTGAATAAAGCCCATGGAGTGGATCCCATCCAGAGCCAGCACCACCTCCGCTGTGTAAAAGCGGGCCCACTTCTCGGGGACGTCGTAGTTGCTCATCAGGTTAACCAAGTCGCCACCAGGCATGTATTCCATCACCATGTAGAGGTAGCGATCGTCTTGGAAAGCAAAAAAGAGCTGTGGAATGAAAAGAAGGGGGAAAAAAAGATTTGTTAAAAAAAAACAGTAATCAAAAACTCACATGAAACTGGGTTTGTGTGTGCGTGCGTGCGTGTTGGATGCTTTTCCTCTGTCACATCATACCTGCACCACCCATGCGCTGTCGGCGAAAGCCATGATGTCCCTCTCCTCCCAGAAGAAAGCCGAGTCCGACCTTTTGATCATCTCGAACTTGCTCAGAAGTTTCATGGCGTAGACTTTGCATGTGGCTCTGTGTCTTACCTAAGATGTTGAGGTGACAATCAAGCCAAACTTACACAAGGTCTTCACACCAACTCAAGTTGTTTCGGAGCAGAGAATAAGAAATATATTATTCTCTACAAATGAAACAATATTGTGTATTAAAGATGTCGACAGACACACAGGCACTTACCAATTGCACCTCTCCAAATGCACCCCTCCCAATAACCTTAACCACCTCATAGTCTTCAGCTTTCATGCGTAGATCACGGATTTTGCTAATGGTTTCCTTGTCTGGGGGGAAGAAAAAAAATCAAGCAGACAGGTGTTACAGAAAATATAATGTGCAGGGAACTATGCTGTGCTAAGGTTAACTGCATTGACCTTTAAGAGGAGTCTTATCCTTAGCCTTGGGCACTGAAGCATCACAGCCAAAGTTAGAAGTTGGCAGCGATGTCAAGTTAATACAGGATACGGTGCATGAGAGCTTTTCCACCAACAGCGAACTGGTTCTTGAACTGTTTTTGTTCAGGGTTATTTGAACCTTGGAGCCCTCTAGCCAACCAGACGGCTTTTTTTTTAGCAAAACCATTGTAATAATGGACACAATTAAAGGAGGACACAACGTAAGTAAACAGTAGTAGCAAGATGGCAGGGAGCACTGATAACCTGCAAGCATAAGATGTAGAAGAACTTCTACCTATGCAAGAAACAAAAGCCTTGCATCGACAACAACATGCCCACTAATGTCGTCATGGTTCACTCTGAAGAACCACCTTTTTTTTGGTTCAAATTTTGCTGCGTTCCCTAACGATGGAAAAGGGCTAGGAGAGAGTTTACAGATTGTGCTTTTTGTTATTTGAATTCAGTGTGTAGGGTTGTATTTCGTATGCAATATCACTCCCTCACTCACTGCCACCCTGTTTTTATTATCCAACACTTGGCTTCATGTAATATCTACATGTAGTAGAGAGGCTGACTTTCATTAGGAACTTCCAGCATGTTGGCAAATGGACCAGAAGAAGCTGACAAAGCCTCTGCACAGCTGAGAGATGCTGCTCAAGGGAAGTTTGTTGCTTACTGAGAGTTGGCCTCTCCCGGATAGAACAATGCTCGTTCCCTTAGGAGAGATAATATTCACTGTTGAGCCAAATTTGGTCATGGCTGGACGAGAAGGATAATTTTCAATTCACATGGGTCACAACTGGCACAGGAATGCATGGAAAAGTGGGAGGGGGGGGGGCATCCAAGTTCAATTGATCTAAAAATAAAGAGCAAGTCGTGTGCTATTAGAATAAGAACATTTGTGGGTGAGTCATTTCCACTCTGAGCAGAGGTTCCCTGGATCATAATCCTTTCTGAAATAATCCCAGAGGACAAAAAGAAAACGTTGAAACCATGTTTACAAATGGCATGAATAGGATTTTATGTTGCCTTTGCAGATAACATACTGTATGTGTATGTATTTGTCTGTGCGTGAGGGGGTGGAGGAGGATTATATCTAGCAGGTTCCGGCAGATATACAGTAGAGCAATCAGCTGATACTTTCAGGGTGTAAAGCACAATATATGGAGGAAAGAATTTAGACTAAAAAGCCCTTCGGGCTGTGCATGACACTGTGGGCCAGTGTCGCACAAGACAGGCGAGTCCATTAGTCCATATCCATCCATGCATTCCAAACACTTGGGTGTAACACACAAAAGTACAGTACCAAGAGTAATTGAGGAGATGCCTAATGGCAGTTTTTGCCCAAGGGGTTTAGTAGCTTGGGTTGATATTTCAAATACAGCACACTGATGTTTTGGTTTTTCTCACACTGATAAAATGCTTCAAAGTTCAGCTCAGACAACATGACTTAAACATTTTTTTTTTTTAATCTGAAAAATCAAGTTAAGAGACTAAAGTCACATTTCCTCACAACTACAAAGGCAGGTTGTTATCATATCAACTTACGTTGTTATAAATGGATACATTTTATACTACACATACATGCCTGCAGAAAACTGTTCTGTACTTGCACAGCATACTTCTTGGTCAATACCACACATACATATGAATCTTAAGTCTCTGTGCAAGGTGTTTCTTTACAGAAAATTATTTTACCAAAAAAATAGATAAACGTTTTACCAAAGTCTACAAAACCTGCCACAAAAAATGGGAGAATATTTTATCCTTGAGTTGCAACATTTGTTCAACCTCAGATATGAAGAGAATTGGCTATAATATATCTGCCTCACTGTCAGCCTTCGGTTGATGGTCTCTGTTTTGTCTAAAACACAGATATGGGGGTTCCAGAGTCTGTGGACACTACGATAGGCACCATGTGGGTCACCAGCCATTTATGAAAGCCCCTTTGTTGGGGACACTAAGCAGCAGACACCTATTGTGTCCGAGCCTACATTTAGGCAGTGACCCAAAACGGCCTTCTTTTCTGAGCCCGGGCTTATACCCACATGTAACCGGGGTCTGCAAGCACAAATGGTTAAAGTGAAAGACGTGGAGCGATCAGGGCATGAGGAGAAAGCATGATGTGAGCTACTTACATCTATTCAAAAAGTTGTCAATGCTCTTGTTTTTCCTCAGGGCAGGAAAGTCAAGGTCATACACGAGTGCATCCAAGCCATCCTGAAGGGAGAGGAGAGGAGAAAGGTTAGCAAGCACGCAAACAGAGCTACTCCAGCTACATCGCAGACAAAATTCAAAAGTTCAATAAAGTGAACAGTGGTCTCTGTAGAACCGCTTTTAGCTCAGACTTGTACACTAACCAAGCTGTGGGCTTCCAGCCTGGATTACATTAATTAAGTCTCGGAGGGCTTTTGGCTTATTACAAAAACCCAGATTTCAGTGCCACTGTAAGTTTTTTTAAGTGATCAATAACAGATCGACTGAAGGATGATGAAAAGATGCTTGTAAATGTCATCTGCCATCGACAATACTGAGATTAAATTACAACACACGAAAAGTTTGAATAAGCTAAACTGATATCTCAAGCAGTATACTGCTGCTTTCAGACTGCACTGAAGTCCGGACATTTTCCGGAGGGACTGTATGTGAGAACACAAATGGCCATAAATGTTGCTCTGGACATTTTCCAGAACTTTTCTTGCCAGACTCCGACTAAAACCTGTGTGAGGAAAATCTCAAACAAGAACAATGCTTTCCGCAGCGGAATTCTCATCACGTCCTGCCTCCTGCATGCTCTACCAAGACGCAACAGTATGTTGCAGAAATGTCCCTGTTGTTCTGACTCGGACAATTCCCTGCTGGGTTCATCATATGTGAAAGCCGAACTCCCAAAAATGCTCTGACCGTGTCCGAGGCAACAGCATCACTTACTATAAAAAAACAAATGCTTATGTTATGTTGTTAAGTATAAAGTACACATCTCAGCTACACTACTACAAAACCATGGAGCCAGTAAGAAAACGTGGACACAGTGAAAAGGAGGGTGTTTCACAGTAGTACAGTATTTTTTTTTCTAAAATGCAAGTAAGCAAGTGCCTGGGAGATTATTAACACCCACCAGTCTTTCTGGCTGGACGACCAGAAGCTGCATTTCCCAGCCTGGTCTCAACATTTCTAATAAAAGCAACCGGTTGAGCTAAGTAGCTTTTGATGACGGAGGAATCGGGGTGGTGCCTAACAGTAACCATAACGTGAGGTCAACTGTGTGACTTTACAACACACAGCTGCATCACCCCACTGAAGTTATAGAAATGATTGCCGTCCAACCAATTTCTGACCCTCATATGAAACCCGTTTCATGACAATTTGTCCAGCACCATGTTTTGAGAATGATGGTGTTGTTAAATAAAATGGAAAAAGGGGCCAATGCATAAATTAGCCATGCTGCACCTACCATACTGGTATTTCAAGGGCTTTAAACAAACACAGTGTGGGCTATCTGACCTCAGGCAAGGCAGGAGCATAAGTGCCACTGGCGGGATTTAATCTAATCTTCCATAATCCAGAATGGCTGAAAGAAGACAGGCACACAAACACTTGAACTCAAAACTATGTTTCCGTTCCCTTAGTGGGAGCGAGCCAGATGTTGAAAATGAGCAGCTCAGACTGTCCCGGATAGGTCAGCCTACATTTTATTTCTTCAAAAGCCAGATGCAAATACGGCTGCTGCAGAGTTACCCATGAATTACAACAAAAAAAGTGTTTATTTCACTTGTTGACCTACGCTGCATCGACTCTTCACTCACTATCAGAGCAGGAATCTTGTCATTCCGGTCTTGTTAAAAAAATCGCTTTGCATCTCGGAGCAAAACAATGATGACACATGGTGAATCAGCAGCTCAGACAAGACGAGGAATCCTCTTAAGTAACTCCGCTGCTTCTGCTCAGCAGAGGTCAGGGCCATACCCCCCCCCCCCCCCCCCCTATGAGACATAAAAGAAGCAGACGCCCAGCGGGATGGGTGGAAACAGGGAGAAGGCAGGTGGGAGGGGAATAAGTAAAAAAATATGAGAGGTGGGGAAACAAAAAGCAAAGTAGAGAGTCAAGGAGGCAGAATGTGGGGTAGTGATGAGAGGATAGGAGAGAGCTGAGAGCCATCGTCGGCCCTTAAAAAAAAGAAAAAGAAAGTTTACACAAGGCAGACCATAGGCAGAGAGAAAAAGGGGGCCTTGTTGGCCACACAGTATCCAGCCAGCCTGCACTGGAAAAAAAGAGTGCTGAAGAACCGAGTCCTTCAGGATCCTAATCACAAGGCTCTGTGCTCAGCAATGCACGTTTGCATAACTTCCTGCCGCAGAGAACTCTGGACAGCCACAGTAACATTCCTTAACAGGACTGTACACGTCAGAGAGCTATTTTAGGTATGTGGCCAAACAAGTTCTCAACAAAAAGTGAAGGAAGGAAGAGGAAAAAAAACTATCCCAAGTACAGAGTCACAGTGAGCCTGATTTTCAATCAGCGCTTAACACTGTGACGGAAAGGAGCAGGGAGTGGAGAGCAGCTGCATGTGGGGCAGGCCCGTCCAATGAGTAGAACAAATGAAGGAAAAAAACAAAGAAAAAAGGAAAAGACATGCGTTGCTCAGTCTTCAACTGAAACACCAAGGTGATAAAAGAAACCAGGGATATTTATTTTATTTTTAAATTGGCGTTGGATAAAATAGAAAGAAGAAATTCAACTGGTTAAAAAAGGAAATTGCAGGATTAAACAGAATTAAGGAATAAATATTTAATTAGTAATTCAAGCTGGATGTATGAGCAGCAACTGTTCCAAGTTTGAATCTAAACATTGTCAACTCTATTGTGGCGTCTCGCAACTATCCTGGAGGAAAGAGGGGCTGTGTCAGGATATAAGGGCTGTTTACATTCAGAGATGAAGAAATGTTAGGACGAGTGGACAATATATATCAAATCCTCTATAATAATATAATGTATGGAATTTTACATTTGCATTGCATTGCATTTTATGTAAAAAAAAATAATTGATAAACTATTGAAGGTTAAAATAACCATGTCTGTTTTTGCCAATTTCTGCATTTTTACTGCCTGACACAGATTAAAAAAATAACACACCATATCCAATATTGCCTTAGCTTTGCTCATATTGCAAAATGTCTACGTCTAGACAAATTTGTATTGTCTCAAATGATGACATCAAATCCTCAACCATAAGATGTACCTGAATGCCTCGCGCATTGGTGCAAGTATAGTTATCTGCACCATCCTCTATATTTAGTAGCACTCTAAAATTGTTTATACTACTATTTTATATCATAGCTTTTAGCCATCAAACCACTCAGCCTAAAATCAGCCCCATGCTACGCTAACAAATATCAGAGTAACTGACACTGACAAAGCACTTTCTCAGCAAGTAATTCAGAGTATTTTCCAGAGGTGAAACCGTTCCTAACCCATCCCTGTCCATACAAACACACCTGAAAACCTATATCACGTGACCATTCACGTACAGTGGGCATGCATGTCTTGGTGTTAACAGGAAGCAGATTGTCTACTCTGCATTCACTTACTGCAGTGTTGCTCACTTACAGACAATACTACGAACGAGAAACGACAACAATGAAAAGTATGAGCAGGGATTGTCTTTTCTTGGAGCGACGATGAGGTGGAACTGTTACGGACCGTAAGTGTTTACAAAGCTTTGCCTTCACTGCTGTTAGTCGACTCAAGGCCGGATGCAGGCAGATGACCGCTTCTTCGTTTCCAGATGACCACTTCTTCGTTTCCAAACATCTCTGTTTTTGCCCGTCCATACTACAACGCAGCCCTGGAGTTTTCAAACTGAAACGGGGCCGGCACCATTTCCGAACTTCGCAGTTTTAGTGTGGACGGCTGGTGTAAACGTAGCAAAACTGAGACATTTTAAAATGAAAACGTAGTAATGTGGATGCAGCCTGAGTCTGTTTTCCACACAAAGGGTGAATGATGTGCAAAAGCAAATGGAGAAGAAAATGCTATAGTAGTGCAAATGAAAAGTTAAAAAACAAAGGATCTAACTTCTAAATGCATTTGGCTCTAATCACCAGCCACTGTAATAACCTCTTACACTGCAGGGTTTGCCTCGAATCAACGTACTATGTGCTGTTAAAAAAAGGGACACACAATAGTCTCACAACTTATCCTACAGAGACAGAGTAAAACCATGCATATGATTCGCTCATTGCAACAGGCACTGGGCGGTAGCAGTCCACAGGCTATGTTTCATTATGTGGCAGTCCTGGGGGAAAAAAAAATATATAGCTGGGAAAACAAACCGGAGCTTGCAGGGCTCTGTCTTATCCTATTTCTGCTGATGCTGCTTCAGGCAGAGGGCGACACATCCCTGGGATAACTAAGTAATAATATGAAAAACCATCCCATCACCCTATTAATGAAATGTGGTAATTTATTTTTTTATTTTTTGTAAGTATAGTTATACAAAAAACACAACGCCAGTGGTTGACATTACATATGGCAATTATTTCTTTAAACTTCGGGGGAGAGAAATCCACACAACACACAAGCTCTTTTCCAGACATTAAGGTCTGAGTTAAAATTTCCATGGGAGACTCAGCCACATCATCCCTTTCTGCATGCCAGCACAAGGCATGTGGACCGGCCCGAGTCGAGCCCCACTTCTCACTTCCTCTTCTGCCACCTCTTCAAGACAATATGCATTCCACATGTGAGCAAATGCGCACACAGCCAACCAGTTCACCATCCTCACTACCAACACTTCAGACACAGGCCTTTAGGTAGAGATATAAATCATGGGGAATACCTATCCATCTGGAATTGAATTTGCTTCACTTGTGTTTGTTTCTGACTAAGCAATTGGTCCAAACTTCTTTTGCACACTCCAGCGGTACTACATGATATCTACTGACAGGAAATCCCACTTACCTAGAAAGACTTCATCACTAACAACTCTGCTGGATAAGCTGCAGTGACAGTGAACCCAGGGGTGGCAAAACAAGGGCATTCCATTTCCTTATGAAGTCGCAGTGAGTGAGAGCCACTGTCACAAATGCTTTCATGTCAAAATATAATTGAGTTATTCCAACAGTGGCGAGTGCTCACGTGTTTCCACTGACTGAGCTCTGGCTTCGCGAGAAAAAAAAAAAAAAACATCTCTGCTCTCCTGCCTGGCGCTGCCCAAGATTTATGACCTCACCCCAGCAAACGAGCATCTTATTAAACATCGATTCACTTTGACCATCTTCACCGGACAGGGGTCGCAGAGTCCTTGATAAGTGGGACAAACTAACTGGCATTGTGGCCCTGAAGAGATGAGATGAGGCTGCAAAGTTCAATGGGTGAATTAAAAGACTGGATCATTTTAGTTTGCATTCCTGAACATAATCAGTCAGTTGAGGGGAATGCAGAGCTACAAATGGCTCGGCCGATTGTTGTTCTCATGGCTGAATAGCTGAGTAGAGCGGTTTACAACTGGCAGCCTCAAAACTCTCTGACAATAGGGATGGACTAAATGCAGACTGTAACCATCACTACAAACATATGCTCTTTTTTTTTTACCTCAATGAGATGTAAGTCATCATTAAAGGACCAAGCTCACGAATTTCCACACATTAGCCAGTTAACTACAAATTACATATAGTTTCCAAAACTCCTTCCGTTTTTTTCCAAGGCATAAGAAAAGTTATTAGCGTTTCCATTGCTTCCAGGCAGCATGCAGCATGCAGTGAAAATCAACTTGCAGAGACTTGAAAAACACATTTCGAGTAGATGATCCAACACAATTTAAAATCTAGGTGCTGTTATTTTCTGTTAGAGCTACATTAGCCTTGCAGGATGTCGCTGTGAGCATGGGCCATGTGCAAAAATAAAGGTGGTGCTTTCAAGGATCCTGGTGCATCCAAGATTCCAGTAAGTCAGTGTCTCCAAGGCAATATGACAAAGTAAAGAATCAATATTACATATTTATCTCAATTATCATAACTTGCTGAATCTTAATATTAAAAACAGCACTGACATTACCTGAATGAAATGGCTCCCTGGAAGATAATCTGGAAGATCACCCAGAAATCTCATTGTAGTTTTTTTTGGTAGTCACACAACTAGTGTAGACTATGAGCCAACTGTAGGCAGTTTGCAACTTAACAAGTTTGAACATAGACACCCACCAGCATGGTCCTTCAAAGAATGATAATTTCTCATCCCACGCAGTTCTCTAAATGAATAAGCCATGATGCAACATGAGGTTGAATTATATGATTCTACTAAATCTTGGGGTTTATGTCACGTAAAAAAGTGGTGTATGCAACCTGTAAAAAATATTATTTTGTGTCAATACTCATGACTGGCAGATCCCTCCCTCGGTCCAAACTGTGCAGCTCTTGTCTCTATGTCTGCTACCAAGACAGACATTATAAGTGCAGACAACACCTTGCAGGTAAGGTTTGTCCAGTGAAGGCAAAGGTCACTGAGACAAGGGCAGGGACTCGACATGGGCAGGACAAGGGTCGACTGTGCTCCGACTGGCTCATACTTGTGTCAGACCTTAGCAGGCACAAAGGAAGCATGCCAGTAAAATATAATAATCTCAAGGCTCAGTTCTGAGCAGTTGTGACTTGAGACCTTCTCTTCCTCTGCCTGTCAGCAGCATTTGCAGACGCTGGTTTTGCTATACGATAGTTTCCTTTGAATACCTAAACTCTGAGAAATTGGGCTGAATCGGGCTTCTAATGGAAACGATGTCACATTCTGACTGTGGCAATGCAACCATAATGGTGGAAAAACAAAAACACACAGCAACAGCAGTTAGTTACAATAACATAAACACTGTAATAATAAGCCTGTCCTTCAATCACTGATATTGTAGGATGGAATCTAATTACGGGCAGGTGTTAACCTGCAACTTCATTAAATAAAACAAAAGTTTCCTCATCTCATATCTATAACAACGTACTAACCAATTTTGTTTCAGAACAATGTTGTGGATTCATATTTTAAATCCCTTCAAAATAAGAGCATCCACCCTGACTTGTACATGCGGCATTCACACAGTCAATCACTGTCTACAAATGTGGTTTACTGGCCTTGCAGTTTCCTGTAATTACCCTTATTACGGATTTAGAGTCCAAATAGCAGATGAAAGACGGATCAAAACACAGAGACTAACGTACCCAAAGTGTAAAAGTAAGAACAAAGACTAGGCCAGGAAGCCTTCATATTTCTCAAATAGAGGCAAAGCCCTCTTAAAACAAGTTCTGACATATCGACTCGAACATTCTAATTCACCAAATGATCAACAGACTGTGCCACATTAGGATCAAGTGCAAAAGCGAGCTTGGAATTTTGTTCAATGTTTTCACAAAACACCCCGTTTCTTCCGTGCAAACGTTCAGCGGTGTTCACTCCAGGCACGTCAACTGGTGAAATGATTTGTTATGGAAATGGAAGTTATTGATGGCTGCCAACAGTAAGACATACATGGGCAACGTTCGGTCCCTTAATGTCACTGAGCTTTCACATCACAATGTCAGGAATTTTGTCTGTGCAGATTGGCTCTTAGAAGCCCGCCTTGGGCACAATGATTGGAGAAGGGGCAGCCCATCCAGATAAGGCGCTCCTCTCTCCTAGCAGGATTTATTTGCTGGGTGAAGATAAGAGCGACAGGGTTGGAATACATAGGCCGGCCCATAGCTGAGTGGTAAGGTGCAGGCCATGTGTCGCCGTCACACAACGCAGGACAGGGTTCTGTGGGAAAATGTGCAAACCAAACAGTGCTATACTTAGGACACAGAACAATTCCAGCTCAGGACCCAGGTACAGAAACATGGCCAGTAAAAGGCCTGTATTGTGCATTCTGATGGAACGTATTACTCATAGCCAAGCATGCTGGCTGCTTTATGAGTTAAATGTCCTGATTCATAGCCTTCAGAAACATGAGTCTTCAGTCCACATAATTTTGGTTTATGGGTAGAGAGCAGAGCCCACACCCAGCTACCTCAGAGATGCCCGCCTGGTCTCAGCTCTCCAGACGTGCAGAATGGCTTTGGGACACACAGGGAACTCCAGGCCAGTCAAAGACAAGAGGTTATTTGATTAGCATGGAATTTTATTAAGCTGTGGGTGGAGTTGCAATGGTGGCAGAGAGAGCCTCAGCAAAAGGCCTCCATTCATTGATCAGGGGAGATTGCAGGGAGAGGGGGGGAAGAGGAACAACACCCTTGTGTGTGGCTGCCAGCAGGAACAGTCCCCACAGCTTTTTGCCATTAAAAATGCAGGACGCGTGCACTTTTTAGGTGAGTTTAATTGCCTCTTTCGGCAACAGGATGGGAGGTCACGGAGACTAAGCAAGTTTTCTTTTCAAAAAACAGCTATCTCCAGCAGGCTACATACAAACACTTCAAGTTTGGTTGTGTGGGTGGGGTTTTAGGACAAGCCCCCCCCCATCCAAAAACAGTTTGCCTTCCAGGTGTTTCTTTCGCTATTTTCTTGTCAATACGTCCCGCATCATACAATCAAGATAGACGGAATTATCAATCAAAGAGTGTGACCTAATGTGCACAACACCCAACTGAGTTACAGTGAAGCTACTGTACACAGAGACCCTGACCTTCAAGACACCCCTCGCTCATTTGCGCACAGGGAACAAGGGCGGAAAACTTAGGGATCCCTGCAAACACAAAATGAAAATGTCAAACGTCAGCCCCTACACGTTCATAATACTCCATCCAATAACCCACGTGAATGTTGGTTTAATCACACTACACCTCTTTGCGCAACTGCTCCCGTGACTCACCGAGAGGCAAATCCTTGAGAAAACACTCAGGGCCACTGTCACCCAAGCCGACAGGCTCATGATATCAACAAACACTTGACACAACAACACCCCGCTCGGCATCCACTCCACAGCGAGTCAGTTCCTGGGATTGCTGTGTGCAATAAAAGAAAAAACCCACGGAGGTGTCGCTTTGGGGGTTTAGCACGTGGCAGACGCAGCCTCATTTTCCCCCAGAGAGTAAAGTCACTTCTCTGTGAGCTTTTTCCGCCCATAAACAGGAAGCAGACTCCAGCCAACAGGTGTACTGATGCGGATGGGGAGGCTACAGGCCACAACAGGCCTTGCAGGCGGCCCATTGCTTCAGATGGAGCCTGGATAAGTAAATGTAGACAAAACAGCACACGTCACCAACCACTTCCTAATGATGTGAAAACCACACCAATGACGACACACAAGCCATTGTCAGTGTGTGTGTGTGGCAAGGAAAGCGATCAAGTGGGTCTGACTTTATGATTCGTCTGACTTGGCCTGAAACAAAAATATAATCTGACAAAGGTGTGTTTGTCTTTTGTGATGAAGGGGGAAAGACGGTTGCCACCTGTCAGTCATGTTGAGTAACTGACCCACTCTCCTGTAGTGACACCAGGTTGTAAACGACGTGGCTTGAATAACGATCACGTTGCTCGGGAGAACAGCTTCGTTGTTTTGGTTTTTTTTTTTTTTGGGGGGGGGGGGTCTGTGAGTTTATCTGACAACAAGAGGTTTCACACGTCACTGTACACAATGGACAAACATGCACACGTGTTTGAAGTTCAGCGAGTCGACACCTGCACATCTTCTTCAGTGACATCCCGAGGCGACTTGTTGGTCCTCGGGAAGGAACCGTCTCCGCGCCGAGGAGGAGACTGACCCCGAATGGCTGCCCCCTCGCTAGCCACCTAGCCGGCTAGCGGGCTGCAAACTTACCAGGAGACAATCCGTGTTTATTTCCGACTTGGGGTCCTTCAGCATGGCGTCGATCTTCTCGAACCGGGCCTCCATGCTCTCCCGCGCGGTCATTCTCGCTGTCGAACTCGGTCCCGGTGTCGGGCTCGTGGACAAAAACGGCTCACTGGCGAGGCGGCGCGCTGGCTAGCTAGCATTAGCGGCCAGCGGGGAGCTAGCTAGCCAAAATTGTTCCTTCTCCCTCTTGGCGTGAACTTCTGCCGCCGCGCTTCTCAGAGGCGACGCATCGGCCACCTCGGGCTCGCACACACGATGAAGCGTCGAAGGTTGCGCCGGACGCACAGAAGCCACATGTCCAGCGTCGAAAGATTCGTTTCCCCCAGGTACGAGTGACACGCGCGCGCGCACACACACACACGCACGCACGCACGCGAAACAACTTCAGTGGCAGAACGATGAGCGCGGCGGCGACGAGATTAGTCAGCCTCCGCAGGATGCCGCGGAGGACAAGAGCTTAAAAATGTTGGCGCATCCAAACCAAAAACGACAACAACAACAACAACAACCACAACAAAAAACACCGGTTAAAACTTGAAATGTGCGTCTCTCCGGGGGGAAGAAGCGCGGGGTTGGTGTGGAAGGGTTTTAGTCCGGGCCGGTTCCCATTTTCCGTGCCAGGCCCCTTCGCAGAAGAACGACCGAACGAATCTGACAGCTCAAAAAGTTGAAGTGGTGTGGGGGAGAAAAACTTCTGCTTCTTCCGAATGTTCGACCAGTTTAAAACGAGCCACTCGCCGCGGCGCTCAGCGGCGGTCCTCCCGCTGCGTGCCCCCGCCGACTGTCACCGGCTGTCGACCGCGTCCCGTCCGAGGTGCCGCGTCCCTCAGGGCGAAGGCGCTCAAACTAATCGGGTTTTGATTTTTTCCTCGGTTAAAAAAAACAGCAGACAGTGCCCGATTTTTCTCCCACAGCCTGGCCAACATGTCCGCCTTCCTGTTCAAACACCCCGGAGAGGCAACTTCAAAGTCCCCGGCACTGCGCATGCTCCGCGTCGAGGCGCGTTCAAAGAGTTCGCAAGACTCGTAAAGGCGACAACTTACTAAACTTACTGCTGCTGCTGCCTGATGCTACAACCAGAATCAGAACCAGAACCAGAATCAGAACCGGAATCAGAACCGGAATCAGAATCAGAATCAGAACCGGAATCAGAACCGGAACCAGAATCAGAACCAGGATCAGAATCAGAACCGGAATCAGAACCGGAATCAGAACCGGAATCAGAATCAGAATCAGAACCGGAATCAGAACCAGTATCAGAACCAGAATCAGAATCGGAATCAGAATCAGAACTGGAACCAGAATCTGAATCAGAACAAGAACCAGAACCAGAATCAGAACCAGAACCAGAACCAGAATCAGAACCGGAATCAGAACCAGAATCAGAACCGGAATCAGAACCGGAACCAGAATCAGAATCAGAACCGGAATCAGAACCAGAATCAGAACCGGAATCAGAACCGGAACCAAAATCAGAATCAGAACCGGAATCAGAACCGGAACCAGAATCAGAACCAGAATCAGAATCAGAATCAGAACCGGAATCAGTTTTATTGCCAGGTAGGTAACAGGTTACATACGAGGACATTTGTTTTTGGTGTTATTAAGGTGCATGTAGCAGTCAACATATATACACAGAATTAGAAAAAATTATATAGAATAAAATTTAAAAAATGTAATTAAATAAAATTCACAGTATTTTCAAATAAATTTACAATAAATATCGGTGTCACAGATGGTTAAATGTGAGTGTGGTGGATCACGTTGATATAACGTGTAAGGTCCATGGGGAAGGAAGGGAGGTGTCAGTGGGGGTCCCGGGCTTTGTTGATGAGGCTGACTGTAGAGGGGAAGAAACTGTGTTTTGGTCTTGACAGACCTCCACCTCTTGACGGAGGGGAGCATTTCAAAAAGTTTGTGTCCGGGGGAATGGAATGGATGTTACAATTTATTTTCAAGAGTTCTCAGCCTTGAGTTCCTGACAATAATCACTTGTAATATAATTCAATATAGCCACTTCTATTCTATTCTACTCTATTCTATTCAGTGCTGAATTCCAGATAATAATCAATTATAATGTGATTATAATGTGAGTAGTTCCATTTTATTCCATTCTTTTCTAATCCTTTATGTCTGTTAGAGCTGCCACAGTTAATCGATTAGTAATCGATTAGGAAATTAATCACCAACTATTTTGATAATCGACTAATCGGTCTGGTTTTTATGAAAAATAGGTCCAAAATTCTTTCATTTCAGCTTCCTAAATGTGAATATTTTCTGGTGTCTTTGTCAGTAACTCACAGCCACAGGTTTTGTATTTGAAAAGGTTCCGTCACCATCTTTTCAACCGTAAACTGCATTTAAAAGTTCATCTCCGGGTCAGAGATGCAGTTTGTAGTTTTTTTTTTATTTATTTCGGGGGAGCAGGGGGGGTGGAGGTGGGACGGGTGATACAAAATTAGATTAGCTTCAAGAGATAAAAGCTAATTGCATGTAATAAAACTATCTATTAAATGTTTCTCACATGCAGTTCTGCAAATAAAGAAAAAACGTGAAATGCTTTGTACCAAATTATTATGTGAAATTGTTTAAATCATTAGATGATATATATTTTGTTGTAAATGCTGATTTTTTTTTTAAGGGAAACTTGCCACTCCATACATAAAATCAGTAGTGTTACTATCTCAAAAGCCATTCTTATAAATATAACATTAAACATTAAAAAAAATTATCATTTGTAGTTTAAAAAGCTGGGGTCCTCTCTGTCCTGCCTGGTTGTCCCTCATGTCAGCCAACAGAGGGCAGTGTTTCATTGATCAGGAACTTGAATGAGGTCTAAGATCTTGACAGTTTAGCTCTGAAATAAAAAGTTTTCTGAAACCTGATGTCATGTGCATCTGTATTTACGTATATCTTTTTTTAAAACTTTTTTTTACTTCATGATGATCACAATGATCATAACGTTTGCCCAGTGAACAGGTGACCTTCACGGACTGTTCCTCGCAGGTTTTCAGAGAGTTACACCTCTGGGAAGCAGGAAGCAGCGAGGCCGTCCAGACTCAGGCCCATGTACAGAACTCGCTCTGTATCTTCCTTCCAAAGAGCTGACATTCACAAATGCAACCCCTCCTCTTGCTTTGCATATTTAACAACTCCACAGTTCACAACACACACACACACATCCATATTGCCCCAATGGCAAACATTGCTGATTGTCACACCCCGTTGTTCATTTGTGTAACTGTCAGTTTTAATAGATTATGTTTCAGTGTATATTTTGTGTGGACCGATTCTCAGTCCAGAGTCTGTTTCTGATAAACTGTCATTACTTTAAATTATGCAATACATAGTATTTGTATCATGAAGTATAATTTTCTAGATCATTTATATGAATTTATTTTTTTAATAATTTTAATGATTATTATTATTGATCATATTATTAATCACTTCAGAATTACTTATCCTGAATTGATTCATTTGTTAAAGTGACTCTTTTTTGACGTTATTTTACGTTAAGTTATTAGTCGGTTGCTTTTTGAAAGGGATTTGTCATTATCACTCAATGCTGGCGAGTGTAGACCTTATTTAAAACACTTACATGTATTAATCTCTATAGTTCTGAGTTCAGTTTGTCTTCATAATGAATAAATCCTGAATTCATTCAATTCTGTCATTGATATAGATTTCCAATTCTTCTAGAATTTGATTGTAACACAATGTATCTGCATCTAGAAACTTTGGAAACTTGAGCCAGTGTTGGAAAAAATACCGTCAAACAATGTCTGCTCTAATTTCCTCTTTTACTGCAAAGTAAATGTAGCCAACTACACTATTTAATACTTGATGACTGTTTAACTGTGGTCCCTATAACACTGAGGTACCACTAACTTGTATTTATTTTTTTATTAGTTATCAGGTACTGTCATATTAAACTTAAATACACTTTATTGTTCTGTCATTTCAAATCCCGAATTTTATTTTACCATCATCTTATGAAATGAAAAAAAAAATGGTCACGCTTCTGTTCCTGACTTATGGCATTGGATAACGGTCAGAAAATTGCTCGTGCAGATCATCATGATGTGACATCATTGACCTTTTTGCAGATACAATCACTTCATTATTCTATCCCAATAGACTTTTCTGAGAAACTTTGCTATAATTAGCACGTGAATTTTTGAGTTACGGCCTAAATGTTTTTGGCAATAGCAAACTTGACCTTTAAAAGAGGAAGTGGATCAACTGCAATCATAAATGACATAAGCTATTCATGTCAACCTGACAAAATAATACAAAAAATACTAAAAAGTATATAAATAAATCATTGTAAACAGTGGAGACTGTTAAAAACTTTCTCTTTTTTTTTGGGGGGGGGGGTGTCAATGGTGAATCCAGTTGCTGTTAAAGCCACATTGATAACATGCACAATAACAATTGTCCCCACCAAGAAAAGCTGGACAGCATCTGCCACAGTACATGTTGGTGTTTCATAACCAACATGTGATCATAGTTCATACTTGCTGCCACAGCATGCACTCAGCAGATTCCCTGACTTCTGCCTGCAGCACACAACATTTCAAAACCTTTCTTTTTAGCACTTGGTGTTCTATGAACTGGATTATGCTTGTTGCTTTGCGACTTAAACCTAAGTAGAGGCTTGATCACCCAGAGAACATGTATGTAATATGTATATAGTGTATATAGTATGTATGTATCCAGAGTGTGCAGGACCGTTGCATGTATGAAACATGCATGAATGGTGGCTAACATTTACATAAGATCATGTTTTGAAACTGTTAAATTATTCCCTTTTTTTTCCCTCCACACATTCAAATGAACACCAGACAAAAGCTGCTGTCTGCTAACTCTGAAGTCACTGATCAGCCCAGTGAGAACCTGGGGAACTCAAGGTCCTGGAGAAAGAGCAGAGCTGGAAGATAAATTAAAGAGGGAGAGAATTGTGAGCCATTCAATGTCATAACCTTTCCTCGAACGAGTCCACTGTGTTTTTAAAAATATTAATAAACTGCGTTTCCTTAGCATGTGCAAGGTGAACTATGAACTCCAAGCTTTTTAGAGCCCTCACATTCCATGTTTTTGCACTCGGTTACATCATACATTACAATCTAATGGATGCCTTATAGATAAAATCTAATCATCTTAACTAACCAAATGTCCTGACATAACTGAAGTACCTGTGGAACATTGGCTGTGGGATCCAGGGAACATTCCCCCACCCTGAAGGGACAACTGTGATCTGACATCGTGTCAATGTCTCTGCCACTAGGGGGCGGTGTTGACTGGAGAAATACATTGGTTACGATAACTTAGTAACATGCAGTTTAATAGAGCTTCTGCAAAGAATAATGCCAAGGCTACATTACGTGTGCATTGATATCGTCTGTGAAGAAATGCCTCTTATGACTTCTGTATTTTTAAGCTTTTAGTTCCTTTCCGTTCATCGTTTGTTTTTTTAGTTTTTTTATCAATTCATTTTATTTTGGCTCTCGACATTATTTTGCACCTCTCCACTTAATTGCGCAGCAGCAGTTGTGGCCTATTCAGTGGTTCTTGTCTGCCAGGCATAACCGTGAAAAATTAAGTCAGCTGACATATTAATTTTATATATTTTTTATTACTTTTTATTAATCTGTTTTATTCAACCGGATTTTTTAACAGTCAGCGAGCTGGTAACGTGTGCGGTGTTTTGATGATAAATCGAGTGTGTGTGTGTGTGTGTTTTCCTCCTCGCGTCTTATTGCATCGCGATCGGTAACGTGCAGTGATGCCCTGACGTCACTTGGCGGCTCCCTCGCCGTGCGCAGATCAGCTGTGGCGGAGCAGAGGCGACCCACACACACACACACACACACACAGCGGATAGATCAGCAGCAGCGGCGGCGGCGGCGGGGCTCGGTGTTGAGACCCACGACCACACTTGCACGGACATGGCACGATACGCGTCACCGTGTGGATGAAGGTAGGCGCGCGCACGAGGTCGCATTTTCTGCACTTTCACCTTCCAACCCCCGATCGGTGTCAGCTGTCACACGAGAGAGCGCGCGGGTCAAGTCGATCGGCGGCGGTGACGATGGTCCTGGTGACGCGCTCTTCCTCAGCCACGTTCAGTTCTCTTCAAGTTGGTTTTCAACACTCGTTTAACCCCACAAGCTGCAAACTTAACAACCTTGGATTTCCCCCCCTCTGAAATGAATGATGACGTGATTGGGTAGGAAGTTATAAGTCCAGCACACAATCTATTGTGGACATCAGTCTGTCCTGCCTGACATGATGCGATTAACCCACTGCTGTGGTTGTCACTCTGATGAATCATTGCTAACAAAAGTCCTGTCAGGTACAATACGGCTCTATGTATACATCTGGAACCTGGGCCATGAATTTACACGTTGTTGTCTGTTGGAGTGGGCTACTGTAACAGTTGCCCGAGGCTCGGTGTTGAAACAGGCTTCAGCAGTTTAGATAAAGTCCTGTCAGATAAGCGTCGGCCAAGGAGATGTCTTTTGTTTGTTATTTTGTAATTACAGGCAAACCAGTCCGCCTTGACAACATCTAACCCTTTCCGTTCCTCGTGTTTGATGTCCCAGAGGTTGGGTCGCACGCCTCCCACTAACCCCCCTCCTGTACCTTTTTCAAAATGTCATTAGAGCTAATGACGCTCGCAGGCACATTACAAGGTTACTGCAGAGGAGGGAGATGTTCATTTCGCCAGATGCAGATGGCAACTCCATTTCCCCAGTCGTGCTGTATACTCCGACCGCAAATGCTGAACAGCTGCTTTTTTAAAAATGTTAAAGCAGCATTTCACTCTGACCGTGTCTTTGCACTGTCGCCTATGATCTGCATTTTCAGCTACGGTATACAATAAAATAGAAATATGCTGCCCAATATCCATATTTTTTGCTTTTGGAACAGTCATGGGTGCTTTTCATTCATTGTGAAAAAAAAAAGTAAGAATTATCTCAAAGTACATTGAAGTCCGGGTAGTACAGTATACACGCACTGTACGAACAGTGGGCATTGTGAATTCGCTGGGTGGCCCCGTCTCGCCCGCAGAACACACGCAGGCCGTGACAGAGAGGGCAAGAGCTGGAGGGGTCAGGGGCCTCCGAACACTGACCATCTGGCCCTTGGGGGGCTGGTTTCCTCATTGGCTGCCTTTGTTCCTAGCGAACAATCGGGACTTAATCTGGGAGGAGATAAGTAAGGGCCCCGTGACACCACTCCTGTGCTCGGACAGGTTTCTCTCTTTAGCCTTTGAGGAGATGTCTCTTTCCCGTGTAGCTTTGTGAAGGGGTTTCGGGTTTTAGTGCCGGGCATTTTTTGGGTGGGGGGGGGGTTCTGTGTGATTTCTGCATCTTAACTGTTTTGGAAGGATACATTTGATCTGGAGAGACTGCCAATGAGTTGGATACAGTTGTGTGTTTCTTTTGTTGTTTTTTGGGGGCTCAAATGAATCAGACCCTAATTATTTCCCTTTTTCACATTAGCTGTAAACTTCTAATATTCAAAATGTGCAGGTTTATGTCATAGATGAAGATTGAACACAAAATAGTAATTCAAATGATTTAAAATGAGACTACAAAGTGAGTTTATAAAAAAATATGCTCTGTTTGCTCGGAAATACTTTTTCATAATCCTTCTATCTTGTTATGATAATGGCCCTCCGTCTATTTTTCTCCCCGGCTCTCACTCACTCACAGTTGTTTTATGGGGATGAAAACCTGCTGTTAGTCATAGACGTTCTCCAGTAAATGCAACATGACATGTCTCATATAAAAAGCTGGACCACGCCGCGGATAAATGAGTAATAAAATAATAAATAATAAAAAAATAATAAGTGACTATCGCCAGGGTAACAGATTCATTTATTTGCCCTCATTCTTGGCTCACAGTCGAGTGCAGCACATCAGGGCTCCTGGTTTGCTTTTCCTTGGTGTTTGCGCAGCAGTCCATTGTTTATCTCTTCTTTTTTTCTGGGGAATATATTAAAAGGTGCCTGTTCAATAGCCAAAAGCCAACATTAACCCAATTATTCTTCTCTGTTATGACAAACCAGTGTGTGGTAGATTCATATTGTCATAACAAAAGGGCGATTGATTACCAAGCCGGTCAGTTACACAGAGGTTTCAGTTTCTACCGTGGCTTCAGTCAGCTCCAGAAACACATCATTTAAAAACATTGATCGATGAGGCAAAATCTTTCACAGGAAACACCCTCGAAAATCATTCACAAAACAAAAAACTGTTTAGATCACGAAAAAAACATCACTTGGGACCAGTCTTCAGTGCAGGCAGATGCTTCTCTTGATCCTTTCAGAGGTGACTCTTAGTGATTGTGGGCTTTTCTGATCCGGATTGCAGATGGTACAAGGGACAAAATCCCAACTAGAGAGAGATCAGTGCTTTTGTTTCACACTTTCTTTCTTTTTGGACTGTGATGTGACTGGGCCCAGAAAACAGGTGGTCCTCAAAAAAGCCGTCATTCACCAAACTGCTGAGGCAGGAGTCAGGAGGCTCTTTTCAGAATGTTCCCTTATGCCCTTTTGAGATGGAGAGATGGAAATTTAAAACCCCAAAATACATATAAATACTCAAATAATTCCAAGCAACTAGCATCAGTGTGATTCATTATGTAAAACGAGGTTAGTTTTATCATATACCCTATTTTCCCCCCCATTATTATTAAATCTTTATTAGCGGGATTCATTACAAAAATACATTCTCTATCAAATACTGCGGGTTAAATAATAGAGTCGCATGAAATGGAAAAACTCAAGTGAAGTCCACAGTTAGAACCTGGTAATTGCACTTGAGCTTTGTACTTGAGTTAATGTCACTATCAAAGATATAAGTCACGGACTCGATCCTTTCAGTCCCTATTTTAATGATTCGTAGCAACATCCTATTGTCTTTAGTAAGGAAGAACCACTCAGCTAAGTTAAGCAGGCGGCTTAGATTCCAAATAGAACAGAAACAATAAGCTAATATCCACAGTGAGGTCATCGATTTCATATCCGATAATGTCAGTTTCTCAGTTATGCACTGGGATTAAAAGTGCATGTCATTTCTGATCTGCAGAGCCGAGGCGTGTTCCACATGGATGCTTGTAAACTTTTAACCTGTCCTTTTTTTATTGAGGGTCAAGAATGCCAGGAACACCGTGTTCACTGGTCGTGTCCAAGTCTGCATAAAAAGGAGAGAAATATTGGCTGTAACGGCGCTGTCACCGTGGGATGTTTGTTTTGCCGTTGCAAGTAAAAGGATGCACTTAAATCATGTGTGATTACTGAAAAGCTGCGGTTTCATAGTTTGCCGTAATGCCAATAATTGCCAATATGATTTCATATGTGTGCCTTAATAGTATCTTCTCTTGCCTGGCTCTTTTTAAGTGACCAAATCTCTCTTGAAAAAAATGCAGCATGAAAGGAGAGGGAGGGAAAGCACAGATAAGGTCTGCAGAGGAGAAGGGGAGGCTGAGGAGGGGAAGAGTTGGGAGAAGAGGTTAAAACAGATGTGGGAGTGATGAAGAGCGAAACAAGGCAGCTGGATGCGGACAGCAAGCGAGACCTCACACTTGTGGCTGGCTGTTTTTTGGGGATGATGAATGGACGCGAGCGCAGAGCCAAATGTGAGCCAAACTGTATGCACTGTATGGAGGTGTATGACACACTCGACAATTGGATCATTAAAGCCCATCTCACAAAGGCCGGTGCCCCTCCCCCGGCTGAAAGGAGATGTCAAAGGTCCGTGACCTCTTGCATTTATGTGCATTGATCCCTCTGGCGGGGGTTGGGCTTCGTCCTCAAAGCCTTCCGCCATCAGCTGTTACATCTTAGTTTCACCTGCAGGAAGTGGGAATTTAATTTCCTTTAATTTGTAGCATATTTTGTTCCGGCTGTATATGTGCACACTCACAATTCAATTCTTTTTGAGGGTATTGTTTCTTCACACTGGAAGAGCAACCAGAGGCAGTATGTACTTCTATTCGTCTATATACGTAGTACGCAGACTAGATTTAGTTGTATTTGGACCAAAAGTGTTTGTGTTGTGGGTGTGTTGTTGTTCAGAGATAAAAAAAAAAGTAAAACCGAGATGGTGATAATGAGCCAATTTGGGGTTTCTGGACAAAATAAGCAATTTTAAGTAGAAATCAGCTCGAGCACTGAGAACATGTGAAAATTGCATTTTTTTCCACCATTTTCTGACTTTTCAACTCAGCGCTCGAGAACATAGTCAGTAGATGAATGGGAGACGACAGTAGTTAGTAGATGCAGCCCTGCTGTTGTTCTGATGTAGATGTAGGTGATGCAGCTCAAGGAACGTTGTGTAAAATATCTTAGAATATTGTGTCCTATTGTAGCAGCTTTAGTGATTTCAAAAACCTCAGAGGTGGGTTAGTTATTATGGATAAGGAATTTTATGTTAGAAATCTAAACTCAACTGATCAATATTGTTTATTCTTTTATTTTAACCTTTGATTAATTAAAAAATCGAGCTCAAAATGCCAACATGTTTTTCTAAACTGGTTCATGTTGTATCAGGTGCACGTGTTTTAATCTTCTAAATAGCTCCGTTGAGTTAAATTATGTGAAGAAGCTGTTATTGCAGTTATTTTACTATTTCACTTCACCGTGGAACAAATCACCCCACGGCTAAATGTCTGACCGTGAATTTGTGCTGTTTGGATGTGAGTCAGCGAGCCGGTGTTTATGGCCCCGCTCGGGGTGGGGGGGTGGGGGGGGGGGGGGGGGGGGGGGGTGGTTGGTGGTGGAGAAAATATGCTTTATCACAGTCCTAGAATGTGGCTCTGAGTGATGGTGATGGATGAAAGGAACCTACAGCCAGGAAAGTAGGACAGGCAGTGCAGCCAAAGAGGACATGCCTAAACATCCTGCTCTTTGTTGCAAGGGAGGCTCCCGATGCTAATGTTTGTGTGTGTGTGTGTGTGTGTGTGTGTGTGTGTGTGTGTGTGTGTGTGTGTTCGTGTGTGTGCGTGCGTGCGTGTGTGTGTGTGTGTGTGTGTTATGCAGGAGTGGAACGTGACCCTAGTAGATGGCACTTCCTGTTGTCCTGTTAGTTATCACTGATTCTGATATGCAGGACAGGTTCTTATCCGTCACCACTGGATCTCCTGGTTCACCCAGTCACTAGTTTATTTTAGCCCCCTGTCTCTACAGCTGCCTTCAGACATGCACTGACGTCTGGACATTTTCCCGAACTTTTCCGTAGGGGCTGTATGTGAGAACACAAATTTCCACAAATGTTGCTACAGTCGAAAATTCACCAGAAGACCCAGGTGCCGCCCCTTCGCCTGAATATTCCGGAAAAATCTTGTGAACGCGCCTGACTCGGACAACGTCCTGCTGGTATCTTCGTATGTGAACGGCAAACTTGGGGTATTATACTTATACCCCCAGATCAAAGTTGAAATAGCTCTGCGGCAGAAATGAATGGAACTTATCTGTACGTGCCCCCAGGTCGTTCATCAGGGAGCGTGTCCGCAGCAAAGTCAAAGGATCGCCTTCAAACTCGTTCATGTGTGTGTGTGTGTGTGTGTGTGTGTGTGTGTGTGTGTGTGTGTTTGCGGGGGAGTGGTGGCATGTCAAGGTGAAGGAGGAGTTTCAGTCTTGTGTTCCATGAGTTGAACTCTTTCATTTGCGGCTCGCAATAAACAAATGAAGTCAATAACCCTGACTCCCGGGTAACCTTGCATCGCGCATCGCGCATCACATCTCTGCAGATCTGAGGCATGAAATTAAGTGCTTATGTCATTATCTCATGTCTGTAGTGTTCCAACCCCCCCCCCCCCCCCCCCCCCCCTTTGTTTTTTTTTTTTTTTAGATCAACCTCTTGGATTTTCGTGGGCTCCATTACACCGACGTGAGCTCGGGAGGAGCAGAGTATGTGTGCGGCTCTGTGGAGAGCACTTAGTAATAATATATCACCATTCTTGCCATTGAAACCTGGAAAGCACCTAGCTGAGAATTCCTCCTTGCACAGCGCTGTTATGGAACAGTGTGTTCTCACAGAGTGTACCGCTGTATTCCCTTCCCCCTGATGCCAGTCCCAGTGGAACAGTACCTGCAGCCAGAAATCACTGCTCGCGGCTTAGGTGTTCTTTTTTTAAAGAGTACAGTGTGTGCCGTGACATTGGCCGGATCACATTACAATAGTCTGCAGGAAAGTTTTGTTTTTTTAAAATTTGAATTTCATTGTTTTGGCCCTTGCAGCAAGTGTCACATTGTTTTTATTAACATGGTAGTTAGACGCAACCATGATATTCTGCAGCAGAGCCACTTTACATTTTCAGAAAAAGCTCAGCCTTTGATTACATTCCACATCCAACATGCATGAGGCGACTGTCGTGCACAGGGGAAAACAATGTGTCTGCAAAATCCAATGACTTGTACTTGTAGGTTTGGCACATTTTAGACTGGTCACATGTTGGTCAGCAATTGAATCCAGGTGGAATACTAATATCAACAATTTTCATAATCAAACAATTGTAAATATGGTATGGACACATTTTAGCTCTTTATCTGTGCTATCTTTGTGTTTTGGACTGTTGGTCTGGCAAAACAAGGCAATTTTACGATGTGTGGACACAATTATAATCAATTAATCATATAAATCAACTGGTTAATGGATCATCTCATTTGTGGCGACCCTGATTCACTGGGATTTTATGGCAATTCTAAATTTATAGGTTAGATTAATCGGCTGCAAACAAGTCTGAATTTGGTATATTGTTGCTGTGAGAGGCAGGAAGTGTGCAAACAACAGCTGGAAACACTCAGGCTCACAGCCAGATTTCTATGGCAGCATCATTACCTTTGCCCAAATGCATTGTCCCAAATCTCCCTGCCCACACACGCACGCTCACACACACACACACACACACACACACACACACACACACACACCATCCCAAATCAACAATTCACTCGCTGTCCCTCCCTGCTCAATTTGAAGCACAAGGTCACTGTGTGTTGATGTTGCCAGCCAGGGTTTGTGGGGGAGAGTGCTGTCTGCAGCAGAAGGCTTTTCCATACGCTGTCACAGCTTGTCCAAGGCTACGGTGACCAAGACCCAGGCCTCCTGCGAGGACTCAGCGTTCCTTTGTGGCAGGGAGGTCATTCTCCCTCTGTGTGTGTGTGTGTCTCTCTCTCTATCTCATGCTTCCTTTTCATTTTCTCTGTCTGACTTTGAATTGAAAAAATATGGAGAAGATGGAAAATTGTTTACATGTTTTCTGGTAATGGAAAAAAGAGAACGCCGCCCATTATTAAATCACAGTTAAAAAAAAACTCTCTGTTTTTATTAAATTTATATTTTGGTAAGAAAAGCTACAATGAGATAAGATAAGATAAGATAATCCTTTTTTCCCATCGGGGGAAATTCAGGCATTATGGGTATTGGCAGCCCAAAGACAGACTAAGTACAGGTTTGTATAAGAATAGAATAAAATCAAAATAGAATATGGATGAATAAAATAAAATTGAACAATATAGAACAACATCAATTTGTTCTTATAGTCTGTGTCTATGTGTTGGGGCAACATCGACAAGTAGGAACATTTAGAAGTTTACTTTTAAATGCCCCTTTCCATCATCAGCTCCTGCTCCTTAGAGGCTAAATGAAGGAACATGGCTGAAAAGAAAGAAGGGACACTTTTGAAATCAAAACATTTTTGTAATTTTTTCTGGTATAAAATGTTTTAATCACTTTGTATCCGAGTGGCCTTATTACAGTAACCACCATATCGTCCACAGCTATCGATTTCCCGGAGGGATCGGTGCGGGATGAAGTGGCATCGGTCCTGAATGGGTTTACTGTCACTTTTTCTCATCAGCAAGGTCTGTGTGTGGGGGTCAAGCCCACAACAAAGGGCGGCCCTGCTCCCATTGTCCCGTTAAGACAAAAAGAGTCCTGCTGATGCCGTGGCTCTTGCCGCAGTTAGGAGGACTGATGGGATTTACGTGTGGGTCCTGTCACCGTGGGCAACCTGGTGCTTATTAATCAGGAAGGTGTGTGTGTGTGTGTGTGGGGGGGGGGGGGGGGGGGGGGGGGGTGATGGAGGAGATGTGGCAAGAGAGTGAGAGGGGTAAATGGGGGGTGGGGTGCGGTTGATGCAGCAGTGCCGCCTGGGGTCAGGAAGAGGGGCATGATGGATACAGCTGATCGCCCGGTAAGGAAGTTTAGAGAGAAAGGGGAGGAGGCTCCTTCGTCGGGACATTAAGAAGCCCCTTTGTCGCGGTGTCACTCAAATGGATTCAAGGTGGCCGAGACTTTTTTTCAGGCAGGAAAAGAATGGAGAGGTCCCATTGTGAAAGGTGGGTCTCTCTCTGGACGCCCGACAAACACAACAGACCTCTTTCTTATGTCCCCTCCATGAGCACTCGGCACTTCTGCATGGCTAAATTAAGTTAGTGTGTCAGTGGTCTGAACTTTCCTGGGAAGACGGTGGAGTGCATAGCCTGTCTATTGTGTCAGCACTTTTAATCTATTTTACTTTTCCCCCCTCTCTTTTGTGTGTGCAAAAAGTTTAAAAAATCTAAAAAACATCTGAAAAGATTAGTGACGATCCTAAGACGCAGACAATGGATGTCTTTATCAACTTGTCGTCAACATTTGGAGCAGGCCTGCAACCTAATGAATACTTTCATTGTCCAGTAATGTGCCAATTATTTTCTTAGCGAACTAATTAATCATCTGTGAAAATTGCACAACAGCCCAGCGTTACAGCTTTAAATGTCTTGTTGTGTCCAACAAGCTTGAACTCGGTAAGGTTTTGCATTTATTATTTTGAAAAGGTTTTCGAAAATGCATCGATCATTACAACGGTTGACAATAATTATTCAATAATTTGGAATTCAGAATCACGGATTTTGGACATTTTTTAACTTATTTTCATATGAAACATCTAGCAAGCTCACAACTGGAATAAGTTTCCAGTCAAAATGAATAAATAATGAATATTTGCTTGAGATTTTGATTTTCATAAATCACAGTTGACCTAATAATCCAATAAATTTGTTATCGTGTTATTTACATTCCACACTTGATGATACCAGAGCCTCTTCCATTTGGCGATGGGGAACCTAAAATTAACAAAAGTGCAATTACAGAAAGAGATTAGGGATATTCAGATTATTCAGTCACACATTCTGTTTGTTTTGTTATTTGCCCCAAACCTCTCTCCTATATTGAAACTATACCAATTGATGCTGAGGTATCTACATTCCAGTCGGTGTTCATATCATCACTGGTATCACGTCCCACCCCCCATTTGACTGACATGTGAGGTGAAGGTGGCCGCTGTAGTGCGGCTCAGGCCAGCTCCTGGAAGCAGAACCTGACCCCTCTGCTGGTCATGTCATCTGATAAGAGGCAATGTTTTGATAGTGCTGGCCCCTCTCAACATGATCCATGGATCTCCGTTTACACCCCATAACAAATAGGGCTGTCTAAACAACAGTTTATGGCCAGGACAAGGCCTGGTCAACCATCATCAAAGATCAACTGCGGGATGAGCCATTAGGTGTGGACCAGATGTTAGAAGCAGTGGTGATGATGGTGAAGGATCATTTTCTGTCTTAGAGCATAAAGATACAATTAGGACAGCAAATAAGTGGTTTCTTTTTTAATTACTTGCCAAACACGACTTTTGGATTAATAATTAGAGATTAGATTCGCAGAATACAACCTTCAATTTCACATTTTAGACGATCGTGCCGCTCACTTTTCCTTTACCTTCTCTTGCCCTTTACCATTGACCAGTGTTTGACCGCTGCTGCTGACAGCTTTACAGTATGAATTAGAACTCATTGTTGTCTTATTCAATATTGCTCCCCTGAATAAGTCCATAAATGCATTAAGGCCCTGTGTCTCTCCCTGTTGTTTTCGACTTTAGGTGAACTGGCGTTCAACCCGGCCGCGTTGTAAAATGCAGATCGGGTTGACTGACAGACCTTTCTGTTTTATTACACACTCATGAACGGCGTTGTAAACTGTGACTCGTCCTTCACTTTCATTCAATCATCCCGTCCTGGGATAACAGCCATGGGAGCAGATCTCTCTGAATGACCTGGCTTTTTTTTGGCAAACAATGATGCTATTTGAACTTTTTAAATGCTTTATGTTGAAAGTGTTGGTCTTGCGATCTATGGCAGAGATGCTCAAAGTAAAAGAAAAAAACACTATGGGAGAAAATAAAGATTGTTCCATTCAACACTGAAAAAATAAAGACAATTGTTTACCCACTTAACAAATTAGCTCAATTGATAACACAAAAATGAATTAGGTTTGTTCAGCATGAATCTAAGAAGTTAATTGTAAACTTTAATTAAAAAAAAACATTATTCATTTGTCTGTTACCGATTAAAATAATTTTAAATCGGTAACAAACAATACACATAAATATCACAAACATACATACATCTGTACAGTATGTATAGGGTCACAGTATCCGACTATTCACATGATTTAACAAACACCTAATTATTCTCTTGGTTAATCATCTAATCATTTGCTTTTCAAAGTGTCCCAAAATAGTTAACAAAAAAAAGTTTTCAAAGCCAACGTCTTCATTTTGGACCACAGTCAAAAAACCCAAAGTGTACTCTTTGTGTCATGAAGAACTAAAAAATAATTAGAGTCAAGAAGCTAAATAAACCTCAAATGATTAATTGGGACTCAAATCAGATTCCACAAAATGTTGTCATGTGATTGCCAAGTACATTTGATACTTCTAATTTAGTTGTGAGCTGATAGCTGGAGTCGACAAGTGGCCATTCTGAGCGGCGTTTAACAAGGTTTGATTTTCATCTGTGCTGCATCAGTTATCCGTTCAGTAGACCCCTGGCTTCAAACGGCGCTGGCCTTTGTCCGTGGCTCACATTTAGTTTAAGGTTAAATGCCTTGCCCTTAAACTCATCCGCCCGGGCCAAAGTGTGTGGCAAGGTCACCGTTCCAATCAACCCAGTGTTAACACAAAGGCCGCTTGTCCCCTAATGGATTAGCTCCACAGTGCCTCGGAAAATCACTACACCGCCCTGCAGCCCCTCGCAGGCCTTCCCCAGCCCTGCTTCCCTTTCACACGCACCACCTAGCCCTTAATTTTGAAATGAGTTTTATAACGTGGACAGTAAACTTCCAGCGGGTTAATGATGATGGCTTCTTCATCTGCCCAAATGCTCCTTTTGTCCGCCCCTCCTCAAGCGCTGGAACCCTGCCCCCGTTCCCTCTGGTCACACCAGGCCTTAAACCCTGGTTCACCCCACTTTATAGTTCCTCAGATAATCCCCCTAGAACACACACACGCGCACACACACACGCACACGCGCGTGCGTGCGCACGTACATGCACACAAACTAACGCACGCACACACACACCCACCCTCGGGCTATTATCTCCACTGAGCCCTGCTCTTGTCTCTTTCTCCTTCTCTTTCTTTTCCGACTTCAGCAATGGCATTCAACTGGAATGTTTGCCTTTGTTTGTGTGCCCTACTGGAAAGCCGTGAATGACCTTAGCTCATCTGCTATCCTCACTAGCGCCGATTTGCACTTCAGGGCCCAGCAGGTAGTCCCGAGGAGAGGGAGCGGGCGGGGGGGGGGGCCTCGAAGAAGGCCGTGGGGCTTTTATAAGGAAATTAGAGCGGCGGACTGCCACCCGGACAGTAAACAACAGTGCGAGTCCTCACACCCTCGGCGTCAGGCGGAGAAAGGGGGACTTCCGTCGCGGGAATTTTCACATGGTCGCTGTTTTGTTTTCTTGTTTTGTTTTTTGACAGTTTGCGCTGCGGGTTTTGTTTTCTCAATATATGGGTCGGGACGTGATAATTGGCACCTCGGCCGCTGTACTTCCTCCCCACCTGACGCTCATCTCTCACTTTGTCCGTTAAACCGCGTCCGCGGAAAACACTTTGAATTTGCCCCGTCAGAACCTCAGTCGTGTGATCAGTGCGTGTGCGCCCATGTTAGATTGATTGGTCAGTCTATTGCCGTCGGAACAGATAGCCACTCACACGTTTGGGTAGGATCCTCTCCCTCCAAGCAGTTTCAGGCAACCGTCATGTGTTCGGCATCTGCTGAGTCAGCAAAGACAAAGCTGCGGCACTCATGTGGGAATCCTAAGAGAGGAAGACTACCCCCCCCCCCCTCTCTCTCTTTCTGAATCAAGACCCCCTCCCCACATCTGGTCATGTGACTCGTCTTTCCTCAGGTGGCAGTGGCAGGGACACTTCCCCTTTGTCAGGGATTTTAGTCAGGAGCTCAATGCGGAGGTGAAGGATGGGCTCGGGGGCGGGCGAGCATTCAATCCACACTCTTTTGTTTGGTGTTTTTTGGAACAGTGTCTTTTGAGCCTAAACAAAAAAAAAAAAATGCTGGGTTTACTCATTATCTCCGTTTTAAATGGGCTATTTAAGACAGGCCACGTCAAAGTCAGGGGCTGAGGCATAAATCACGCCGACAGCTCCCCCCCCCCCCCCCCCCCCCCCCCCCCGGTTGAACTTGTGGCCGCTATCGCCGCTACCTGACCGATCATTGTGAGAAAATTTCACTTTTGTTACACCTGATAAAAAAAAACGACTAAAAAAACAATCCTTTATCTGACGCCAGATGCAATCTGAGACCCAGCGATTTTGTCACCGACGTGTGGTCCGGATCAGCAGTAGCTGGACAAATTTCACAGTCAAACTCAAGCCCAATGTTTGGACAAATGTGGCTGATTGGAGGAGAAATGAGCGCACGAAAGCGCCGTGGGGACTAATGGGGGGCCCCGATTGGCTCGCGCGGCGGTTTACAGCCGCCCTCACACTGACTGCGCCCTAATATAACCATTGGAGAGGAGGTGAGAAGAGCTGCACACAACTTGATTAAAACAACTGTTGACTGTGTCTGTGGTAATGAACTGGAACGCCAGCCTCGCGGCTCGGTGACGCGAGACACCTGGGCCACTAGGGATGTCGATCACGAGAGTCTCCGTGACGGCACGCATGTAAAAACTGATGCCAGACATTATTCCAGACATTTATTTTTGTGATTTTAAGTGAGTCTTTTCAGATCGATCTCACGCAAAATCCTTTACAAAAAAAAACCCAACTAAAAAATGAATTCTACCTCATCGTTCTTACTTCTCTCAATTTGTCAGTCTTGATGAATCCAATCCAATTGTTTTGGGTAAGATTTTGGCAATAAGGAGAGACTTGAGTGACTAGTGAATATACTCTGCTTTCAAGTAGATGTGAGTTTACTCAGACCTACTATTTACCTGACAAATTCTTGCTGACTTTAACTAGTTGGCAGAAAAACATAGACACGGCAGCCTAAGGGTGGCGTACAATCCATATATTCATTTCTTTTTCTTCCTGAAGAGATCTTTTATTAAAAACAAGACGTTTTTGTCTTCATAATGTCCCGACAGTCAGACTTGACAAGCTGACAGCCGCTTGTGCTTCAGTGTCAGGAGATAGTCAAGTGTGTTCACAGCATTTCAGCAAACCTGAACAAAGTTTTGCAAATGTTATTACTCATATTGGATTTTTCACCGAGCGGGAGAATTTGTCAGTCTGTGATGAAACCGGACACAAGGGGCGAAATAAGGGATCTCTTACATTTCGGTGTAGACCGAAGTAAATTGACTGTTTCCCTACAGCGATTGGACAAATCTCAACTTCTCTTAGCCTACATACACTGTCCTCAGTCTCCAACCCCTTCCCCTCACATTTGACCTCCCTCTCCTCTTGGCAGCGTCGTGACAAGGTGCTAGGGGCTCATCACTGAGCTATAATGACATATAATCCCCAACATCTGCCAGCGCCTGTTGATTTGCGGTGCATTTCCGTTTATTTATTTTGACCAGATGAGCCTCTGGTATTTACAGCGGGAGTAAAACCTGCAGTGTGGGGGTCAGTCCCGGGCACGGCCACGAAGACAAAATGCTCAGGCTGACCTGAGACGAATTCTCCTGCCTCTTAAATTGGCCCCCAATAAAAAAAAAAAAAGTCGGGTGTGGCAGCGAGAGACTGAACTGCAAGTTTCTGCCTGGGAGCGAGGGTTGCACGTGAAGATGGCCTCCCTTCTCTCCGGAATACCTCCACGCGACACAGCGGCCGAGGCAGATGCCGCGGCGTGCTGGGGGTCACGCGTGGCAGGGCGCCGTGGCCGTGTGGCGGCGGTGAAATGTCGGTCCCCTCCTTTGTCTCCCCCTCCTCAACTCTACAGGCCTCCAAGAGCATCTGTCACCACAGGGGGTCATCAGGGCCAAGATGAATGAGCCCCCGGTGGATTCCCTCCCCTCCTTGGCAAATGGCACAGGACAGAGGAGGGCATAGGGGACTTGGGGGAGGGGTCTGTGTGTGTGTGTGTGTGTGTGTGTGTGTGTGTGTTTGTTTGCATGCGAGTGAGAGAGAGAGGGCGAGCGACAGAGAGAGAGAGAGAGAGAGAGAGAGAGGGAGGGTTCCTGCTGTACCGAGGGAAGGAGTGGGATTCCCATTTCTTTCTATAGAGGATCATGACAAAGGTGACTTGAGACCTACCACAGAAGAGTGAAACTCCATACGCTGCCTGGATATCAGCAAATTCTTCCCCAAAAGGATTTATTATCTACCAAGGACTGTTTTTTGAACACGAAAAAAAAAAAACCCAAAACAAACAACTGCCTTCACATTTGGGATTTACTGCATTTCGATCTGGATTGTAAGGGTGCGTGTACTGCTCGGAGAGTCATGGAAGGTACTGGAGAAGTGTTTTGTTTTTTTTCAACTGCTTTGCCGTGTTTCACATGTTGGCCCCTGGTGTAGCATTAATGAGATGGGCTTTTAGCACCTAATTTAGAGAACATGGAGAGATGTTAGTCTTTCTCTCCCCCCCCCACTCATTTCTTACCCCTACCCCCCTCCTTTCTCTCATGTCTGATGGCCATGGGTGTCTTTTCTAATGTTAAGAGTTAGCTGAGCTCTTTCCCCAGCATTTGGCGTGGGCTTTCTACACATCGAAAGCATGACAATGAGGTGAAAACGACCCGAGAGATTTATCAAATTCCCATTTACATCTTATCTTCCGTTACTTCCGGCACTGGCTTGTTTGTAATTGAATTCAATCCTGGACAAACTAGTTCTCAGTTGCCTGTGTGGACTGTATCGACTGTAGAAACATTTCATGGCTTTGGCCTTTACAAGAAGCATCTGCTGATTCAGAATGTGTGGTACGTTTCCCTCCATTGTAAACACTCATGTTATATTATCCAGTTCAGGGAGAAACAAAAGGATTAAAGAAATAATAATTGATATAAGGAAGACTTTTAATCACTTTACCCAGCAGGATTATGAATATTCATGCTTCATCGGGTTTCGCTCACCTTTATTCGTGACAGTGTCAGTGAGCTTAACATCCAGATGATTTTATTTTAAATCTCAAATTTAGGTCCTTTCATTTTTTCAATCACACTCCTCAATGTAAAGTGAATAATACCACCACTGAGAGCATAGGTGGAGGCACGCAAAACATGATTGCACAGTTAAATGGAACAATCTCAAAAAAAGTGATATTAACCCATTCTGTTGTTCCGAGGCTATTTTCTGACATTAAAAGAAATGTTTCTACATCAATTTTCGACCACATGATTGCATTATTTACACAGAATGGCAGTGTGTGTGTGTGTGTGTGTGTGTGTGTGTCCGTGCTCATGTGGTTGCACGGGGAGAACAGAGAACATGTTGAGAAATGTGGTTTGTCTCCAACCCTCGCCTTGAATCCCGTCTTCAGCCAAACCAGAACGTCGGCCTAGACATTCCCCTCAAATGTCATTACTGGAAGACCAGAACCCCGCCAAGCGGCCCCGGGCTGGGATTCGTGCACGCGTCTAGATTTACGGCACCTCGTTGCTCATCTCGTGAGCCATCTGCGTCTCCTTCGTTGTCGTCTGGCCCCCGCGACCAGATAAGCATCAAAAATAGTTGGAGACTCTGCTCCCTGGCTAATTAGCAGAATGTGAAACCTTCGGTGGAGATTCCTATCCTCTGTGGGAACGCCCGGTGGAAGGTGAAGCATGGTGATGTGTGACACTAGCAAAGAGACCTGAGCTAGAATAGGACACTTCATGTAATCAATGCTGGTGGGATGACATGATGTCAGAATTATACCAAAGAATATTTGCTGTGAGCAAATTGAATCCCTCAAGAGGCAAATCAGCGCATGTTGTCCGACATATTGACCTTTTTTTCTCCAACTCTTGAGTATTATCAGCTGTGTCACGCTGTGGCTAATCATTCACAAACTAAGTTCCAGTCAGTAAATGCAAGTCGAGCCAGCTTGTGTACACTTGCTATTTGAAGGACTTGGACCCCAGACCAGCCTCCCTCTTACTTAAGAGCAGCACACGGGCAGAAGTGACGAGGGGTTAGATGTGTCGCCGCAACAGTCAGTCGTTTTCTCTCCGAGGGAACTTTGCTTCTGTTATATCAGAGGCTGAGTGGCCAAACAGCACTTTGTCAAAGGGTCAAAGTAACTGGTGGATCCATTCAGAGGGTGACCGTGTGTAGTGAGCACTGCGACAAACTAAACCGCCCAATTGTGTTTCATGAAAATAGCCCCGGGGCCGTGGTATCACATAACGGCTTTTCAGCCTGGAGAGGTTGACACGCGCCACGGTTTGAGCCGTTCTGTCACGTTTCAATAAGCATGAGTGTACCTATTCCTTTTGTGAATGGCCACGTTCTTCGGACAGTAGTAGATTATTTGGTTGCATACGTGTTTCAGAAAACACTTGTTTCTGACTTTCGATACAGTGGTACATTACCACAGCATTGTGATTTCTTATTCCGCAAAAAAAGAAAAAAGGATATATAATACCTCGTTCTACAGTTCAAATTGTACGTGATAAAGGTTGAAACTGAAATGGCAAATGGACCAAATCTTTTCACCTGATGATAAATACTTTGATACGAAATGTCCAATATTGCTTTTCTGGTATGATAAAACAATCTGCCAGTGTATCATTAAAACATTACTTTGGATGAAATTGTCCAAAAATGAGAAAAGCACCGGAAACATCTACACTGAAAAAAATAGAAAATTGCTTAGCTACCTAAAAAATAAACTTCAATTAGTAACACACAAATTAATTCATTTTGTTCAACTTAAAATTTACAAGTTAAGACAACTGAAAACCTTAATTAGAAAAAACTGAATTCATTTGTGTTACCAATTTAAGTTGGTAAAGCAATTTTCTTTTTTCCGTTGTAGAATTTGTATAAAGAACTTGTTTTAGGCAAATTAATATTGGTAACATTATGAATTTTAGCCCAGAATTTGCTGCTTTTAAATGTGATCTAATTGAGATCCTAGACTAATTCGATAAAACCTAGCCCCAGTGTGCGACGGCGTACATTTCTTTGAGGGGGGTATGAAATGATTCATTTGTGTTTCACTCGGGCACTGAAGAGACAGTCTGCGAGCTAATCAGAGATCTCCCTGCTCTCCCCCAGGTCTCGAAGCGCTGAGAGAAATGTCTTTGCTGAAAGTTTCTGCTGAGTGGTAGCGACCCAGCATGTAGCAGAGGCGAACAAGTCCCTTCACGCCCTGGGAACAATCCGACATCGTAAGTCACCTTGTTTTGTTTTTTCCAATAATACACTTGCCTGTGTTTTGCATGTGAGAGATTTCTTGAGCGTGTCTGTTCTCCTATTGTCTTGCGGCGACTCAAATCCACTGAGTGGAGATTAGTCTTCTTCTTGTAGCTCATTCCGACCGGGGGTCGTGTCCATGCAATCTGTCGATGCCACCCAGGAGAAGGGGAATGGCCTTGACCGACCATCTGACTGGCCGGGAGTCAGCGCTCGCATGAATGCCCCCTCTTAGCCATTAAGCTTTGAACATTTAACTGCTTCTCCCGGCCAGAAGCCACTCATGTTTGACCATCTATCAAGCAAACAACCCGCCGCCCGACTCACCTGAAATACCCACCCCCCCCCCCCCCCCCCCCCCCCCCCCCCGCCACTACGACTGACCTTAGCAACCGCCTGAGTCACACCCCAGAAACATCCGATGGGTGACCTCTGCCACGGTCACGCTTTGTTTTAAGTTGTGCAGGTGATAAAAGGTCACTCTCTGTGTTCACCTCCGGTCTGTGCGAGGTTAATGACAAACCTGTCCTCTGAGGCTCGAGGGTCAGCCAGTCAAAGAGGCCTCCAGAGCCTCCTTTGACTTCACAATCCAACTGGCAGCGGACGCTTAAAAACGCCCTCAGGCCCCTTAGCTTTTTTTTTTTTTTTTTTTTTTTGGACCCCTTCTGTCTTCTTCTGTCATTGTTTCTCAAGGCAGCCCAGCCAGCTTCCTCCATCAGTTAAGCAAGACATACTGTAGCTTCATTCTGTTAAGCTGCTTATCTCTTCAACAGCACAGTCAGGCACTGTTAATCTCGTCCTTTGTCTGGGTTTGGTCAGATTCCTCCCCAGGAAGGTTGTTAGGTAAACACGGGGGTCTGGAACCTGCCCAGGCGTGGGCAAAGTGAGGCCTGGGACAAGAAAGGCAACTCCAACTTGATTCCCACCAAAAATAATTAAAAAAAAAAATGTTCAGGCCAAAACACACTGTAGTAGACAGTAGACATTAATTTACTGACTGACACATTCAGTGTGTGGTACAGATGATCATGTACAAGTAGATTAATTAGTTGCTGCAAGTCGATTTTTTTATTCTCAAGCATTATAGCACAAACACCCACCTCCATGTCCATGTTATTAGACGATGTATGAATCAAGACATTGTTACTTCACATAACAACTCATCGTCTTTGACTTCAAAATACTTCATGTTGATTGATTAGTCAAAGAACAGAATTTTATTTGACAACTTTCTTTCAGCCCCTTTCAAGCAACAATGCTATAAAAATACGCACAGGTTCAAACTCTTAATATATAAGGCTTTGCTATTTCATATATGATATATGAATTAAATATATTTTTGGTTTTAGACTTTTGGGTGAACAAAGCATTACTAACCTAACCTTTGGGGGCTTGGCTGGACATTTTACTACTTTATGAAATTTTGAAAGACAAAACGATTTCAGTTATTTGAATTTTCTGTGTCTCATCCGCAGTTAGATTTCACATTCGGCCCTCGTGCACCTCCTGCCGCCAACAAAACGTTTTTAAAAGCAGCATCACTGGCAACACATGCAGATAAATGTGTGTATGCACACCTACACCCCAGGGCTGATGTTGTCTTGTGAAAGGTCAGTCTGCTGCTAGTTAAAACATCACTAAGTCCTGCGCTCAAGTTTTGGTGGCTTATGTAACCGAATGCAGTCAAAGTTAAAGATCCACGTGACCTTGTCCTGCTAGGTTCAGCTGCTACGAACGGTCTGTGTTGGAGGAGTCTGAGTTTTCTTTCCCCAAACAGCTGAAGTATGCAACCAAGGGCCTCCACTTGGCCGCCGCAGTGTTTATGAACCACAACGCTGGGCTGCACCTGTCAAACGTGGTCCAAGGACAAACATGCGAGGCATTTCAGGCTAAACGTCCGGAAAGCAGCCAACACCTCCCTTTTATTAAACTTTTCATCCTGCACAGTGTAAACACTCGTGATTATGGGGTTGGTGTGAAAAACAGATCTGGTGACATGTTTTGACAACCCCCCCCAAAAATGGGGGTTTGCGTAGGAAGTGTTGTGAAGAAAACGGCACAGTCACTGGTCTGTGCTGCTTTTTCAGCACACGTGTGCGTCTTTCTATCTGGCCGCCTGCTCTCTTTTCTCTCTCGCTTTCTTCTTGACATGCTCAGCCCTCTGTCCAGCTGCCACCTGCCACCAGAGAGCCAGCCAACGCCTGGGCCCACACAGCCGACCCCAGCAGATGTCCCACAGTGGACACTGGGGTGGCGGGGGCACGGGGGTAGAGCAGAGGCAGAGTAAAAAAAAAAAGAAAATGGACATAAGGAGCCCAAAAAGAAAAAAGGAAAAAAGGAAAAAGACATTGGCCTTGGCTGTTTTGTGTGGGCTGACATGAAATCGTGTGTGTGTGTGTGTGTGTGTGTGTGTGTGTGTGTGCGTGTGTGGTCTAGGCATTGCTCATGTTGTGCGGACCTAAATCTGTCATCATAATGATTTATCATGGAATAAGACATGAGGTACAGTACAAACTAGGGCTGCAGATGTTTTAATAATCTAAAGTAACTGATGGAGATGTGATAAAATGTAAAAAAAAAAACGCCTTTCACAATCTCCCAGAAACCAAGATTTAGTTAAAATATCTCTTTTGCCCAACCATAATCCCAAAGCTGTGGGATCTTTGAATTCACCGTCATGCAGGTCAAAGAGAAACAGCAAATCTTCACACTTTAGAAGCTGAAGCAAGCAACGTTTTTTTACATTTTGAATGGAATAATGTACATTGTTTTACTAACAAAACCCTTTCAGCTCTGGAAGCTAAAGATAGGAACGATACAACTGGTGCTTGAATACACTGCGTCGTCCAAATTGCTGATCTTTGAAGCATAAAACCGCCAAAGTGTTAATTTTCGACACCACGTGAACTGCCTGGGCTTGCATGTTTCTGGTTAACACTGGACAGATGAACTCTCCTGGCCTTTACTGTCAATTAAAACAAAACAAAAAAAAAAGATTATTTCAGTTGCGCAAAACACAATAACAATGCAAAACGTTTCAAAAATGTGAGGATCCAATCGATGAATAGAGATAAACAGGATTGTGACTGTGCATCTCTCTACTCCGCAGATAATGGGGAATTCATATGCCGGGCAGCTGAAGTCTGCTCGATTTGAAGAGGTCCTCCATAACTCCATCGAGGCTTCACTGCGCTCGAGCAGCGGAGACCCACAGCCCATCTTCACACAGCTCTACCTAGAGCCAGAGCCGTTTCCTGGAAACATGGAAGGTAGGATCCTTCAAAGGGAAGGGCTAAGCAGGACGTGGCTTTTCAAATTGTGTTTGGATTAAAGGGAAAGATTTCTCTTGTCTTCTTCAAAGCAGCTGAGTGAGTTCGGGTTCACTAAAACTCTCAAAGCTGTATTTTGTTGTCGGATCAGTTGCAGTAAAAGTGCATTATTTTGCTTTCAGTTGAAAAGACGCAGATGCATTATTGATAAAAAAAACAAAAACCCCAGTAAAAACCGCGGTCGTGTTGTTAAAAAATAAAATGATGGTTAAATGCATTTTTGCCCATAACTGTAACCCAGCTCGAGGGAAAAATAACGCGATTCGCAAAAATCTCCGTCAGACGTGAAGCCGAAAGCCGACCTCCATGTGAGGGAGCCGCCAGGCCACGACCTTTTGAACGGTCACTCCTCCAACGATCTGGAGGAGCTGGAGGATGACGACGACTCGGACAGCAGCAGCCCTCCCCTTCCCTACCTACAGGCACAGGCACCAGACGGCTGCTGCACACTTGACGGTAACCCCCCCCCCCCCCCCCACAACTGACAGATATTAAATCTCAACTCTTTCAGACTAAAGGACAATAACTTTTACAAAGCATCTAAGACGAAAAGAATCCAACTTTTGAGCTTGTCGATGTTAAGGATTAAATGATTAGAGAGGACGTTGATGTTTTTTGGCTAAAGAGATAAACGGATAGCTGGACCAATCTACTCCAAAGTCCGTCTTTATTTATTTCTTCTCATACATCGCATGTGCTCGTATCCGCCTCTCCACCTCAGGATTCTGTCAGGCTGGCAAGGACCTCCGCCTGGACTCCAAAGCGACAGAGCCCCTGGACGTCCCAGCAGGCTTCGAGCTGGTCGGTGCCAAGTCCCCCAGCGTCCCCGAGCACATCCTGGTGTGCGCCGTGGACCGCCGCTTTTTGCCTGACGAGCACGGGAAAAATGCACTTTTAGGTCAGTCCGTTGTCCCGTGGCTCTGCGATAAGAGACGGAGGGTATAAAAAATAAATAAATAAATGAAACAATCCTGTTTTCTCTCTATTACATCGCCCCCAGGTTTTTCGGGAAACTGTGTAGGCTGTGGCGAAAAGGGTTTCAGATACTTCACGGAGTTTTCGAACCACATCAACCTGAAGTTATCCACCCAGCCCAAGAAGCAGAAGCACTTAAAATACTACCTGGTGAAGAATTCTCAGGGTGCTCTGTGCAAAGGCCCCCTCATCTGCTGGAAAGGTAATAAAAAAACCCCAACACAATCTGGTGTATAAGCTCTTCAAATCTTTCTGCGTGACACACGCGTGGCGTGCAGTGTTTTTCCCCACGTGATGTGCCTTTTACACTCAGTGTGTCACAGTTATGGCCCCTTCCCCTCTGTGCTTCTCGCAGACTGTAAAACCCGTCAGCTGTCCAGCAGTGCGTCCACCTCCAAACCCAGCTCGTCCTCCTCCCTCAGCAGTAAAGAAAACGGAGGCACCAGTGGACACAGCTCCTCCCCCTTTTCCCTCTCAGGTGAGATCACGAAAACAACAACAACAACAACAACAACAACAACAACTCCGAGCGATCCAGTTCAAACTGTGATGAGATAGGGTTATGCAAAACCCTTTGGCCGTATTTTTAAATGACAATATGACATATATTTATATATATATATATATATATATTTCACCAAAAAACAGTGATTGCATCTGTTGGTATACGCTGACCGGTTTATGTTGTTGCCATAGAGACAGGTTGAGGTGGCTAAGCCCTGAAATCTGTGAGGTGAGCACAGTCTGACGCACCCGCTCCCGTCCACTCTGTGACAAACAGGGGACTTTGTCGGTTGGGATTCATCCCAATCAGTTGCAAGTATAGTTTGACATACAGACTGTTATTCTGGTATCTTAGTACCAAATACCAAATAATCTTTTCAGTTTATGTTCAACATTGTTATTGCCAGTCTTATGAGCAGTAGTTGTGGCACTGTCTAATATCATAATATTGCCTATAGCCATAATAGTTTCAGACTAAAGAGGCAGTTTTATTTAATTTGAGTAGCACAATTCTTTATAGAAAACCACGTCTGTCTGACACATTTGTCACAAGAGGAATATTCAACAGGAATGTCATGTAATGTGAGCCGGAATCATATGCTGAGGTTGAAATAATTCTCGTATGACTACAAGAAAGATTCTGCCTCTTTTCAAGGAGATGCTCTTTTCTGAGCTGTCACAACAAGAGCGCCTGTTCCCTCTTTGATTGAAAAAAAAAAAAAGAAAACACTCCCGGGCTCCTGGTATTGATTTGTTCTGGAAGCTGCCTGTCAGCATAGATCTCACACATTAATGTGTTGGACAGCCGAGCCGTGGGGCTCGTTGTCGGGATAACGCTGTCCTGAAATCTCCTGACTGCGACCTTCAGGTACACCCAGCTCCCGCAGAGGTCACTGACACTGGCTTTAGGACGCGAGGAGGTTACGCTCTGTAACATGCACCTCCCAGCCTCTGAAAAAATTGCTGTTTAACCTGAAATGATTAATGAAGGGGGGGGGTTCTGTTTGTATTGTGCAAATGACATACTGGATACAGAGTCTGAAGTGTGTTCGCATTTGACATTTGACCCTTTTATTTTCAAAACGAGGAGCATGAAGTCCAAAGGCAAAACAAGTGACCAATCAGAGGAATGGAGGGTGTTGAGGTTTTCATGTTATGCACTCCAAATTATTATTTTTTTTAAAACCAGTCCAGTACAGAGAAACACAATCCAATAAATATGCGTTAAATATATATGTATATTATATATTTTTAGATTCTCCACCCACCAGAACGACGCAAGCATCCTCTGTCTTTTTCGGGAGTCAGGACCTCAGCAGAGACTGCAGTTTCCTCAAACCTTTGGCCTCTACACCCGGAAACAAGACTCTACCAATAGGTGAAGCTTCTTTGTTTTTTTTTTGCTCGGCACGGCAATAGCTTTTCAAAGGTTCCACCAGTGAATTATATTGCCAAGTAACACTTCAAAAACCAAGCACGACAACATACATACGTTTTAGTTACACACGTTCCCGGTTGCATCCAGGCTGAGATTTGCCTGCCAATAAGCCTTTGCCTGCAAGCGAGTGACACTTCACTGGCCTTGCCCTTATACTGAGAGGGGTTGCCTAGCTACAGGTTGTTTTCTTACGTGGTTCAGCATAAGGCAGATGGATCTGTGGCTGACCGCGGAGCCAAGATTAACCTCTGCTACGGACACACAAACGCACTGGAGCGCGTGTGCACTTATTTACACACCAATCGATACTGGAGGAAGGAATGCTGTAATGACTTTTTAAGGCCCTGCTATCCATTAGCCCCTTTACAAGGTTGTGATATTGACAAGCAAAGATTACACATACCAATCAATGTTTCCGCGTATTGCACGCACGGAGAATATGAGATCGGAAGAAGTCCAGTGGGGTCATTGGCAATATCGACGATCATAAATGGGAAATCAATAAGCCGCTGTCAGTGCTGACACATTTTCATGTATTGTTCTTTCTCAGCTGACAGTAACAGTTGTGAGTTTATTTCATATCGACATTTTATTGATATATTTATTAAAATATTAGACTAATATTTTTCGCCCTATTGGTGGAATGGCTCCAAGGATAGCAAGTCACTTTGACTGAACTATATCAGCAAGTACTCGATGGGTAGATATGAGTTTGCTTATACACAATTATGGCCACAACATCCGTAGTATTACCATTGAAATGAATTTTCCTTTAGTGCCATCATCAGATCTTAATTTTGTTTAGGACTTATGACTAAATATTTGCAGAGCTAAACACATTCCCAGCAGCCTCAGTTGCACGTTGTTTCTCATGCTAATAGATAATTGTTGGTATAGTAAACATTATGGCAGATGTTTTCAGACATGCACTGAGGTCCAGACACTTTCCTGAACTCGTATGTGAGAACGCAAATGTCCACACCTTTTTTATTTTCATTTATAATTCCTGACAGCCCCCGAGCAAAATGTGAGAAGACAGCAGGAAAATCTGTGGAAGAGTCTGCTGCTGCTTTCTTCACGCGTGAAGCGCAAAGGGAAAACTGAAATAACTGAAAGCAGCTTTATTGTGTGTGCATGTGCGTGTTCCCAGTGCCCACAGCTCTGAGGGTGAACGGGCCGACTAATGGTCTGGGTGTTGATGGCCGTCCTCCCTTACTCAGCCCCTCCCAGGTCTCCTTGGGGCCTCAGGCTCAGGGGTATCGCCCGGCTGATTTGGGAGACAGTCCAAGTAAGCGCTGCTCTCTTCTCTCTGACAAAACTCGAAATATCTGTAATAAATGCAGCAAGTTGAATTTGAATTTTCAGGCATCTTCTGTGGCTCTATTCTCGACTTTAATGTGGTTCTGTGTGTCCGTTTGTGCTGGTCAGTATCTTCTGCCATGAACTCAGGCCCTCCAAAGAAGCGCCACCGGAGCTGGCATCCCAACACGCTGGTGCCTGTCCCACCAACAGCCGTCCCTGTTCCTGCCATCCGACCAATCGCTTGTTCCCCAGGTCAGTTCCTTTGAGCTGTTATGCATTCTACACGGCGTCAGTGTGAGCTGGATTCCAAAAGGCTCCTTTTTTTTTAGCCAATGACACTGTGCGTGCATACTGTTTGATCTGTGGTGTGTTTCTGTGCCGTTCGGAGGAGAGACTGTGTTGTTTGGCCTCCTCGGGTTTGGAGACAGAGTATGAGACATCCCCGATTTGCTCTGGTTGTTAGGGGATGATTCACCGAACATCTCCATGGAGATACAGATGGAGAGTAGCAGAAATGATTAGAAAAAACATTGCACAGTTGAAGACGATTTCTGCCACATGTTGTAATCATGGTTGTATATACGACCGGTATTTCAATTAAATTGAGCACAGCGGCCACAAATCCTCACGCAAAACTTAACCTAAGCAACAGATCAGCCGTAGGTGACTTATTCCGGTATTATCATGTCCTTCCTTTGTCTCCATCCAGGCTCTGTGTTACGAGTGTCCTCTCCTCAGCCTCCAGTAGCTCCAGTCATTCAGCCCCAGCCCGTCACCGCCGGAGCGACCGTCATCGTCCCCGACAACCTGCTCAACTCTTCGGGTGTTCGCCCTGTCATCCTCATCGGTACACGCTTTACTTCAGTGATCCGCTCCTTCCTGCCGGAACTATCAAATCAACCCGTATTTGTGTCAACCACTATCAAATCAACCTCATTCAATGTCGGACAAAAAGAGAGTGAGATTCTGATTCACCACTGAGAAGGAGCAAGTTGAACATTATCCAACTGATTATAATCAGCCCCTTTTGCAAAGTTACACAGCATTTTCTACCCTTCTACCCTATTTTTCCACCTCCTGTCACCGACCATAAATGCTAGATATTTCAGCAGATGAAACGATGTAGAAGTAAACTGAGCTCAAATATGTTTACCCTGCTCTATAGCCCAACATCCAGCCTGTGACATAGCAATGTCATGTGTGCCTAATACTAAGAGATTATTAATAAGATTTTATTAAGTTGGGACTCATTTGGACTCATTTTTAACTTGTTTTGTGTTGTGTTAAAACTCTACAGTATTTCTAGCCCCCGTGTGTTTCACGCTTGTCTAATGACAACCTTTCTTTTTCAGGACACGGCACTTTACCTTATTTCTATGGGAATGTGGGGGACTTGGTGGTGAGCCCCCTGCTGGTCAGCTGCTACAAGAGCAGCCAGCTGACGGAGAAAACCCTGGAGACCTTGGGCCTCAACAGGAACCAGCTGCTCAGCGTGGAGACGATGATTCTGCTCACTTTGCAGTATCTCGCACGGTTAGGTGAGCAGCGGGCACACAACCACACGACGACACCTTTCTCTCCCGTTTGAGCTTTTAACTGAAATGTTGCATGTTATCGAACACGCCGGGTAGCGGGGTGGATGACCGTGAGGTGCTGGTCTCTTATTGAAACACAGACACATCCCTGGAAAAATAGATATCTCACTTGAACACGCACATATGACTGGGGTGATCCAAGGTACCGTTCTGATTCAGCAGCGGTTTGGGTTTTTCAATATTTCAATTTTTCCTTCAGGCTCCGATCAGATTCCTCTGCGGGAGGAGCTGGAGCAGGTCGTTTTGAAGGCCATGCTGTGCTGCCCCGGGGGTCCTGCCATCTCCCTGTCCCAGCTGCCCTGGTTGGCTCGGCTGGAGGCCAGCGTCTCTGGGGGCAGCGTCCAAGTCGTGGTTACCCACAACTCTTTGGGAGAGGGCATTTCTGAGTCCCTGCGCTCCCTCAGCGAGGGTCCCCACCAACAGAAGTGCCTGCCCACCTATGTGGTCATCATATGTGCCTCGAAAATGAGCAGCAACGAGTTCTGTGTGCTCGTTTTGGGTGAGTTTTGCCGCCTGGCTTCGCCATTTCAGGATTCTATTGTTTTGACCATTTCAATAATAATAATGATAATTTCCATTAATCCAATCTAAAAATAACACAGGAAAGTACCAAGCACGGGCCTTAGCCGAGGGCATGCTGACGACCAACGAGTTCCTGAAGGAAATCAGCTATGAGCTCATCACAGGGAAAGTCAGCATCTTGGCGTCTCACTTCAAAACAACCTCTCTCGGTGAGTTCTGCATCCATAAAACAAGCGAGCTCTTTGGTTTTCATGTTGTCTGACGAAAGTGTGCAGTGAATCGTTTTGGTGCTGCTTTGTTTGTTGATGTATGTTAAGTTTTGTGGTGTCACATCAATTTTTGATCATGTTTACAGTTTATTGTGTTGTATGAATATACAATGAGTGAAAGGGGAATATTAAGCTGTATCCCTGTCTCTGTGTGACTATGGTGACTTGTTTGTTTTAGGGGACAATCTGGATAAGCAGCTGGTGCGATACCAGCGCCGACGGAAGGGACAGGTCATCCAGCCCTTTCAAGGGGATGTCACTGACCACATCCACTCCCAGGAGGCTGCCAGCATGTCACCGCCGTCGGAAAGAGGTTAGACTGCTCTCCGTCGTACTCACTGTGCAAACTGAACTGCTCGGCTAAGTAGCCCGGGGACTGCTTTTACCAGCCAAAACAATCAGGACATATTTGACATGTAATTAGGTCATCCAATTATCTATTATTCTGCAAATATATTTTAGTTGCTCGTGGTTTGTGAGGATATGCACGAGAGGAAAAAAGGCTCAGTGCGTTGCTGTCCACTTTATTGATCTAGCCAAACTTCAAACTTCACGGCCATCCGGCATATGTGGGTCTAAATTCCAGACCACGGCCATAGTTCTGTTTCACTGCTCCTTATTGGTCAAAAGCTGTAGATTTGAACTGAACTTGTTGGCTGCAAACGAGACGCTTCTTTCAGCGTATAAAATGCAATACTTGTCAACGAGAGCAACATTCTTCTTATTCCAAATAATAAAAATTATGAATATTATTTTTAGAGCATTTTTCACGCTTGAGGACAAAGTGCGTTCCAAGTGACAAAGAGAGTAGAATTTAATAACACAAACCCATGAATCCTATTCTATACGAACATGCAAATTTGGGAACATGACAGCATATATATATATATATATATATAAATATATCAACAGCACTGAGCTAATACATTGAAAATGGATGTTCAAGTATGATATTGTTTTAAATAACTAAAATGAAATATACAAACTGTTGTGAGCGAGATAAAAATATGATGAAATGTGGCTAAAGATAAATGAAATAGAATGGATATTATTTATTTGAGACACTATGAAATAGTCAAATGTAATTTCAGTCATTTTAAAATATCTGTATTGCTCATGTTGTGACCGGTCGATTTATTTTCATACATTGAATCAAACAACTATATTGATGGTATGATCTTTTTTTCCTCCTCCTTCGTTTCCCCGTAGCGGAGCTCTTGAGTAAGGTATTCCAGATCTATCCGACCCAGCTGAGTGTGGCTCGCAGCCTCCTCTCTCAAGTCTGCTCCATCGCCGACTCGGGGACCCAGAACCTGGACCTCGGTCGCTTCTGTAAAGTGGACTTCCTTGTGTTGGTCCCGCCCTCTCACATTCTCGTACACCAGACGGCACAGCGCATCCGACAATCAGGTGTGTGTCCAACAGCAAATGTCTCCGCTCCATTGTTGTTTCATAAGGTGGTTACACTATTACATCAGAGTGTTGAATTGCATCATCCTTCAGTGTTTCGTCTGCGGGTTTTTTTTGCTCAGGTGTGCTCGTGGACTTGGGAATAGAGGACGCCTCGTCAGCCTATCAGAAGTCAGACAAGTACGTGGTGCGTCTGGACAACGACGTTCACGCCAAGATGGAGGCCTTCATGAAGAAAGTCAAACAGAACCCCTACACACTGTTTGTCCTCATCCACGACAACTCGCATGTCGACCTCACGAGGTACGCCGGCTCCACAAACACAGGAAGTCAGGCTCATGAGAACTGACATTGTTTTCGCTCTGTTGATTATCTGAGGCTGTGTGAAAAAATGAGTCGTGGCTGCAGATGGAGCCTTGCGCCTTTTAATACTCTGATAAAAGTGGAGAGGGGAGAACAGCTGCCAGCAAGCGAAAACAAATGCAGGAAATCTTTAACCTTGAATTTCTGGTCAAATGTATGTGGGGTTTTTTTGTCTGTCCAAAGATGGACGCCTTTTGCCCGTGCCAAGATCTTCTGTTTATTCCAAGTAAACTGCTGTTTTCCCTGCCAGAAGCATAAAATAGATCACTTCCTGTTTTCCTGAGCACTTTTCCTTGGGGATGACCCAACACACTGGGCTTTTAAATGGCCAAACACTCAAGCTTTTATGAACCTGTGACTCAAATCAAGTTCATTTTTTGTTAAATGCTATCAACAGCCACGGTAGGATTTGAATCCGAGACTTTTCCCCACACCCTCTCTCTCTTTCTCCAGTGCTTTGTCCGGCTCCGTGTGCCACGGCGAGCTGCAGGGTCTGGCTGACCGGGTGGTGAACTGCCAGGAAGTCCTCGATGCCATGAACCTGTTGGTCCTGCAGGTCAGCTGCTTCCCATACACACTGCAGACCCGCCAGTCCCGCATCAGCACCCACAACGAGGTTCACTGGCCCGCCAACAACAGTGCGGTAGGCATTTCCAATGTTTGTTTTATGAAGACATATGCAAAAGCCTACAAGCTAAAGGGTGACAGTAGAATTGGAAATACTACTGAAAAATCCAACAACTGTCAAGATATGTCGATGTAGTAAAAGTTGTGAATGGATCTGAGATATTGTTATTCTAAATGTTTTAAACTGTATCTTACCAGCCAGAGGCCAGTTTGTAATTTTAGTGGTGGAGCTACTCCACCTAGTGGACTTAAAAGGAACAGGAACACGACTGGATCATAATAAATGATAGTTGTCAATATCTTTGCTGATAATACGTCTTTCACACTGGTGCTTTTGATATTTTTAAAACGACACCAGACACAGCTTTCATTGGTTTGTCCTTCACAGCGACTAAAGAATGTTGTTTTCATGCTTTGTTATTTATTATCATTATTATATAACAGTGAAGTATCCGACTATTCACACAACAAATCGAAGTGGTCACGAGACATTTAGCAGGATAAGAAAGCTAATTAGTTTTTTTCTTCTAATCATGTCACTTAATAATAATAATAAATTTGATTTATATTGCTAAAAATAAAAAAATCCAAGACTTGAAAATAATAGTAGACTAGCCTGAATCATTATTATAGCTCTGCTTCAGACCCTAGAAAGATCACTCAAGTAGGTTCTTTTATGTTTGACCTACTCAGCCATGTACATGTCTCTTCCAGCAGGGGGAGCAGCCTGCCAATGAGTTGTTCTACTTTGGCCTGAGGGACTACAGCAGCTCCCTGCAGTGGGGCGTGGCCAGTCCCATCCTGCGTTGTGATGACGCGTTCGAGAAGATGGTGCACACTCTGCTCAAAAGGTCAGTGCGGGGTCAACAGGGAGACATCAGCACTGCGGAGGGCTGTTGTCGTCCAAAAAGGAAATCTTTTAACACGGCTTGTCTTTCGTCCAATGGCAAATGTGGGGAAACTGAGGAGTTTCGATCATTTTCAGAAACTTAAACTTAAAAGCTCTCAATAAAAAAAGATACCCTCTTTGTTTTCCCAAGACATCCGCACCTGCACAGCATGGTGATCCGCAGCTACCTGCTGATTCAGCAGTACACGGAGGCCATGATGGCCCTGACCTCTTCCCCGTCGCTGAGAGACCACATAACCCCCGAGACTCTGGCCATGGTGGAGGACCTGATCAATGCCCCGAGCAGAGAGGGCTCCCAGGGCCGGGGCCACATGCTGCTGGTCCGCGTCCCCTCGCTGCAGCTGGCGATGCTGGCCCGCGAGCGGCTGGAGGACGTGAGGGATAAGCTGGGGCTCCAGTTGTGCTTCGCGGTGCTGCTGGGAAGTCCGGCCTCCGAGCTCAACCTGCCCAGAAACTTCACGAACCGCCTCAGGGTGAGAATGATGTGCTTTTTCCTCTTGAACCTGTTTTTCCTCTAAACATTTTGAATATTCATACAAAGGGACTCTGGCCTGTTCAAGCAAGGTGAGATAAGGAAATCAGGATCTCTGAGTGAAACACTCAAAGTTTGTATTGATATCAGGATTTAAACGGAAAACAGATTTTACTTATCAGGGAATTGACTTTTATTCTCAGAACTGATTTAGTTAATTTCTCAGTTGTTGTTTTTTTTCTCTCAGAATATTGATATCAACATCAAACTTCACAGATAATATCATTAGACTTTATTCTTTCCTTCACCATTTAGAAGAACCTACTATCTCAAAATGAGGACTTAAGTGACACATTTTTCCTTTGTTTATTTATATTATATTATCAGTGTCAGGTGGAACTAAGACACAGTAAACATTATGCGTTAACCGTGTTTTGTGTTTTGCTGCAGGCGTGGAGAGGCTGTGAGAATGAAGAGTGGGTACCGCACACCTATGAGGATCTGGAGGGGCTGCCCTGCATCGTCATCCTCACAGGGAAAGACCCTCTCGGAGAGACTTTCCCCAGGTAGAGTCATACTTGACAATACCCCACGACTTGTAAAACATGGGAAAATATTAGACTTTCTCTCACACTGGGTGTTCTCTTCTCTACAAGAGAGATCCTGTTAAGTATAGTTAACCCATTGTACAGTCTATAAAGTATATATCTTGGCTGTGCATTTTCAAAATCAAAGGTCCGTGGGAGAGAACAAGAGAAATAAACGTAAAACCAGACAACTAGACCAACTAGACATTTTCTCAGTAACAAACCAATTCTTTACACTTCCTCCAGGTCTCTGAAATACAGTGACCTACGTCTGATAGACTCCAGCTACCTGACCCGTACAGCCCTGGAGCAGGAGGTGGGTTTGGCCTGCACCCATGTGTCCATGAGTGTCGTCCAGGAGCCAAAGAAGGCCACGGCCCGCCGGGGGGAACCAGATGGGGAGAAGGCCACCACCAGCATGAACGACGGAGAGGAGCTGGAAAGACCTCAGAGCAATGGCAGCGCCGCGACTAGAACTTCTGGTGAGTCGCTAACCTCCCAGAGAAGCGGAATATACAGATGCAAACACACACTTCTGTAAAGAAGGTCACCTCGATAAGTCTGCATGCTGCATCTTTACATTATATTGAACTAGGAAATATGCTGCAGAGTTTTAATGCACGTTTTACTTTCTTGATGTCTTCACTCAGGTTCTTTAGCGGAGAACGGAGTGAGTTCATCTGACGTTGCAGACTCTTTCCAGAAGCCCTCCACTTCCACCTGCCTCCCCGAAGGGCCCGCCATCTCAGACATGGGCACGATGACTCAGGGGTTCAAGCAAGAGTGTGATTCCCTGGGAGGCCAGTTCTCCACCAACCCCACCAAAGTCTCCAAGGCCCCTCCTTCCCTGTATTCCAGTTCCTCTTCTTCCTCCCCGTCTTCGTCCTCTACACAGAGGCCCAGCCAGTCCACGCAGTGCAGTCGAGACCCGAAGCCCGCGCGAGTGTCGCCGCGCACGGTCATCATGTCCCGGGCGGCGTACAACCTGCTGGCGGGGGAGTCTGGGAGTCAGCTGAGCTCCTTCTCTCTGCTGCCGCATGCCGATGTGGCCTGGAGCAGCCCGCTGAGGCCCATTATCACTCAAAACCTGCAGGGGGCAGAGCAGAGCACGTACTACCGCCAGTGGACCATCGCCAGGCAGCATCATGCCGATTATGAAGCTCCGTCTGTGCAGCATCCACGGCGACTGTTACTCAGTGGACCCCCACAGGTAACAAGACCCAAGTGAATAATGTGACTGATTAAATTATGTGACCTCATGAGGTCCGTTTATCGAATTGCTCTCTCTTATTACTTAAGAAAAAAACGGAATGACAAACTGACTGCTTTTATTTCAAAATGAAATTGCATACTTGACTTTTTGCTTTTTGTTGTTGGAATTGTAAAAAGAAAATCAAGATGTGAGGTTAAAGGCAATTAATATTACAGGAATAAGAGGGAATATTTTTTTGTCCTTTCGTTAGGTGGGAAAAACTGGGGCCTATTTGCAGTTTCTCCGTATCCTGTTCCGGATGCTCATCAGACTGTTGGAGGTCGATGTGTATGATGAGGAAGAGGAAGAGGAGGAGGGTGAGGATCATTTCATTTATATGTCAGATAATAGAAAACTTAAGGAAATGGAACCTGATTTTTTTTTTTTATTATTGTTTTCAATAAAAACCTTTCAAATAAAAGTTCTCATCCTTTCGTGTTCCCTCTCATTGCCAGAAACGTCAGAGGTTACAACTCCAGGGACTACTCAGTGGCCTGACATTGAGGAAGTTCGAAAGCTGCCCTTTGATCCGTACCCCCGAGACCCTAAGTTCAAGAAGGCCAGCCCTGTTTTCTCTGATAAGATGCCAAAGTGCTTAAGAGGTCAGCAGAAATATGTATACACTCCGCAGCAGCACTATTAAGCTGCTTTCAGACATGCCCTGAAGTCCGGACATTTTCCCGAACTTTTCCAAAAGGGGGGTTGTATGTGAGAACGCAACCGCCGCAGACTTTTTCTGCCAACCCCCCTTGTTAAATTTCCGTAAAATTGAGTGAGCCCATTTGAGAATAAAGCAGACTCGGACAAACTAAGAAAACTAATGTCTAAAAAAACCCAGCTTAATCATTTCAATCTACCACTGTAAACAATTTGTGGACGTTGATCTAAATTTGAACTTTGACGCAACAGATTTCAATCAGGGAGGAGAGAGCCAGACAACCGCCACACGAGAGACCAAATCAATACGCCTGAGCAGGTTCGCTGCCCACAACGCCTTTCATCACTGTGAGCAGTGTCACCACTACTGTGAAGCAGGCCCTGCCATGCAGGTGAGTATAGTCCCTAAACCGAGGGACTCCACTGCTTACATACATACATCGTGACCTGCTTTTTATGTGTAATGGTAATCTCTCTGTGTTAATAATGCGTGTGTGTGTGTGTGTGTGTTGTAGCTGTCGGAGTGCACCTTTCACGCGTTCACCTTCTGCTCGTCCATGCTGGGGGAGGAGGTCCAGCTTCAGTTCGTCATTCCCAAAGCCAAGGAGCAGCACTTTGTCTTCAGTCAGCAGGGCAGCCACCTGGAGAGCATGCGCCTGCCTCTGATCTCCAGCAATGTGAGTTTACCACCCCCTTTGTATTAGCACACGCTACCTAAAGAGAGGGTGGGCTTTTTTTTCGTCTGTCCGTGCTAAAGCGTCCGAATCGTTCTTACGGTGTCGATGTCTCACGTTTGTCCGTGACCTTTGTCTGCAGGATCCGGACCTGTTAAAGAGTCCGATCTTCACCCCGACCACAGGACATCAAGAGCATGGCCTGCTCAACATCTTTCATGCCATGGAGGGCGCCTCTCATGTGCACATCCTAGTGGTCAAGCAATGTGAGTTGCACCACTACAGGAAGTACTGGCCCAACCACATCCTGCTCGTCCTGCCGGCAATGTTCAACAACGCTGGAGTCGGTGAGCAACCTACTGAGATTTACCACGTGCAGCAATTCCATTTCTCAGGAACCCGTCCTTAGATGCACCGTGGGTGATGGGCATCATTTTTCGACAAACGACAAACTTAAACCACCAGGATCATTTGAGAAATTGTTCATGTGGTGGCTGTTATGGAAGTAGAACAAACTTGTGCCAACTTCAATAAACTAAATGTCCCTTTTTTTTTTTAAGTTCCCTTCTGCATCCTCGTGCTACTCATGGTCACAAACGTCACTGTGCACCGTCAAGTCTACATCACCAGGCAACTTATCTCCATGTTGATAATGAGGGGTTATTACAGCCGTATATGTTACAGTCAGTCACGTTTTACAGTTAGTTTGAAGTAGGTAAAAAGTTAAATGTTGTACGAACCAACCGGAGAGAGCCACCGTGTACGAAAACATGCACAGTGCCATGGTCTGATTTGTGAGCAAGCCAATCGGGTGTATGGCCCATCTGAAGTCGGGGGCCATTAAACTAAATTGCTCTAAGATAGGCGGCAACAGGGATAAGATATAGTGTTTTACAGCGACCCTCAGTGTCAACGTGGCCACATGAATTATATCAAGTCAGAACTGTCTATGTACCTCACAGCAGCCCCTTCTAATCTGTAAGAGGTCCCTTTGTAACCAACATACACGCACAAACACATTTTGAGAAGATCAAATTGAAAGATTGGTGCCCCCGTCTGTTAAAGGTGCCGCCCGCTTCATGATCAAAGAGCTGTCATACCACAACCTGGAGCTGGAGAGAAACCGACTGGAGGAGCAAGGCGTCAAGAGGCAAGACGCGTGGCCTTTCATCGTCATGATGGACGACTCCTGCGTGCTGTGGAACGTCCAGCAGTCGGCAGACGTCAGGTAGTAGCTGTTGTAAAATTTGCGCAACATTTTATGGTCAAAAAAAAAATCCCAAGTGATCATGTATCACAGTTATTTCACGTCTGTTCAAGCTGTCCACCGTTTGCTCCGTCCCTCAGTGAGTCGTCGGACGGAAGCTCCACCCTCATCAACGTGTCTCTGAAGACGGTGCTGCAGCACATGGAGGCCACGCCGAAGATCTCCCTGTACGCCATGTGCGGCGCTCGCAAGTGGAGCAGCAGTCTGGCTCGCAGGTCGCCCAGCCACCCGTTCAGTCGCTGTCACCTCCACGACTTTGTCATGCTCAACGTGGACCTGACGCAGAATGTTCAGTACGACCTCAATCGGTGAGTTCGGCAGAAAAGAGGGTGTCACCTCCGTGCGCAGTGCCGTGGGGTTTCTTTTGACGCTTTTTGTTGTTTCTGCGCAGGTACAGCTGTGAAGAGGTCGACTTTAACCTGAGGGTGAACAGCAGTGGGCTGCTGCTGTGTCGCTTCAACTACTTCAGCCTGATGAAGAAACACATTCCACCAGGGGGTAACCAAGACTTCCTGGTCAAACCTAAACTCATGGTAGGTGCTCGTGCAACATAGGCCCATTTCTCTTTCTGTCTTCCCACAACATGAAACACCGTCTGAACACTGAACTACTTTATTCTCTCTCTCTCTCTCTCTCTCTCTCTCTCCTCTCTCCAGGAAATAGAAAACCCTGCCGCAATCAGCCCGTCCCAGTATGTTTGCGCCCCGGACAGCGAGCAGACCCTGCTAGATGCCCCGGCCCAGTTCCTGCTGGAAAGGTTCCTGCAGAGCTGCAGCCACAGGCTGTTTCCAAAGGCTGTTCAGAACAGAAGCAACCCAGTTCTGTCCATCGACAGCTACCTCAACATCAGCCCCGAGGTAAGAGCTCGCAAGGAGGTCGCGCCTGAAAGCGAGAGAGAGGCGACTCTTGGCGTCGTCCCTTCAGCATAAACCTACGGGGAAGTTTACCAGCAAACACTGCTGTGGAAAACCTCCTCTGCTCAATGTCATACATTTGAACTGTTCCAGGCGAAACACTGAGGTGTTCAGTCTGACAACAACAAAAAGAAGGTGAAACCTGCTGACTGAGTTTGTTTCAATTCTGTTCACAAGCCTAAAGCTTGTTTAAAACTTCCCTGCCCGCAGAGAAGCATGCTGCGTGATCTCACCATCTGTTTTGCCTCGGGACACTGTGACCTGCATCCACGCACACGTGCAAACAACCAATGCTAACAATGCACATTTGCACTGTACATTTGTGCAGATGAGGTGTTAGCAGCCTGCACACTATGCACATTTCTTGCGTATTTTTTTCCAGCAATGGGAATAAATCACGACACACACACACAGTTGCACACCGTGCAACCTATAAGTTAGCGTGTAAAGATGCACCTAATGGCGCCACACAGGGATTGTTACGGTTTCATAAGGGATCGTTTCATTCATTCTAACCTGAAATGTATGTGCTTCATGCCTCCTGTGGTTGGTAAAAGTTTGTTGTGTCTCACTGTTTGTCGCAGATTTCTGTCTGCTACTTCAACTCGCGTCCACACTCCACCAACCTGAACCATCAGGGCCTGGTGTTCAGTGGCCTGCTTCTTTACCTCTGCGACTCCTTCGTCGTCTCCGGACTCCTCAGGAAATTCAGATTCCTCAAAGGTGAGCTGTCAGTGCACTTGTAGTTCTTGCTGCTGCCCCCTGTCGTCTGCATGTCATTGCATTTCAATCTCCTCTTTTTTGGTCCTCAGGTGCCACCCTGTGCGTGATCTGCCAGGACCGAAGTTCCCTGCGTCAGACCATCGTCCGACTGGAGCTGGAGGACGAGTGGCAGTTCCGGCTGCGCGACGAGTTCCAGACGGCCAACTGCAGCGAGGACCGGCCCCTCTACTTCCTGACTGGCCGCCATGTTTGAATCTGTTACCTGCTCGGGCCCGCTGCTCTGCCGCAGAAGCACAATCGGACACGTGGGCAGATTCGAATCCAAAACCAGCCGGCAACTGCAACTACAACAGCTGCCGTCTGACTGGCAGTTTCAGAGAGGATGCTGGTGCACGAGACCCGAAGTTGTCCACGAGTTGGATGCGTGGCGGCTTTCATCTGAACTCCCACAGTGCACTATGCCTGGAGCCTCTGGAGAGGACCAGAACATGACCAACTCTTGCTTGTTGCTGGGCTTTGTCTCCACTTGAGCTAGTGTTCCACTGACACAGACTTTGCTGTGGGGAAAAGGAAACCACAGCCGGAACTGAACTTCAAAATGTTTGTTTGTTTGTTTTGTTTGGCGAAAAATAGGACGCTCCTTGATCGACAATGTGACTATTTGAAGATTGTATGTGTACATGGACTGTGACTACCGTATGTCCCGTCCAGGACATAGAGTACGTGTTTATCTCAGGGTTTTTAAGGGAGATCCAAGGGTGGTTGCTCAAAGGTGTAAAGCTTTTCCCTCTGTTCACAGTGTATTTTTTGGCATTACTGTATGCTGGCACCAAAGAAATCCTCCTCTGCACCTTGCCTTTTCCCTTCGCTTCGCTTCCCCCTTACCTCCTGCTCGGCCTCCCCGACTCCACGAAGCTCACCAACTAGTCAGCTCATTACACAAACACAGAGGTCGGCCTGCATTGGATTTTTTCTTCTTGAGTATCAAATTCGACTGTAACACCAGCGGGATTCAAACAATCATCATCTGTTCGCTTTCTTCTCTTGTGCCTCTGAAATGCTCAAGCGGCAGCGATAATCCCTCTAACGAGGAGCTACGGTATAATGAGCGTGAATTTGCCATGAATGTATCCGAAGAAAATTTTGAACAGCTGACGACAAAAGTAAATGTTGTGTCCTTTCAAGAATGCAGGGCGATTTGCGTTGCACAATATGGCTTGAACATGAAGCAGGTCCGTTCTAAAAAAAGGAATTCACTCAGATTTCAATACATTTACATCAGATACATTTTGCATTTGCTGACTTGTAATACTGGGCATTTTAAGCATAATCACATGAGGGTGATTGTACGCTGATGATCTTGGCGTTGTCATTGACATACCTTAAATTCCACCCCCGACACAAAGGGTAATCAAACAAAAAGGGCGCACACTGTCACAATCAGCCGACCAGGTCAATTTATATACTTGAAAGTCAAATGTTTTTTTAAATATTTTTCTGCACAGGGTTGTCCAAAGAATATGCCTTAAGTGACGTTTCACACGAGTCACTGCTCAAGTCACGCATTTTTCCGGACCAATGAGAATGAAGAAAACGTTTCACTGAGAGGAGAGGAAATGTAGAAGCAAGACGAAAGATATGGATTTCAAACTACTGTACTGTTTTAAAGCTTTGTTTACATTATTAATATATTGTATCATCCCCCGAACCACTGAGGGTTACTGATGGTTTTTAGTGTTGTGTAACTTTAGCTGGTATATTTTGGTCAAAATGTCTTTCTGCATTTTATGTGATGTTGCAAAGGCAAAGAAGAATCTACCTAGATGTGTCCTTAACCATGTGTCTGTATCCCTTCCTGTTCTTGTGTTGGATTTTTATTGAAAATGAAAATCAAGTCCGCGAGGGATTCTTATTTATTTGACAAGCATTTTGGACTGATAATCATGTCGAAGTGTAATGTTTGATTGCATGCTGAGCTCGCTTAAACCGAGGGAGTGTGTCCTCTTCAAAAATCCTCCAAGAAGGCTTTGCACACGACCCAAATGAATGATCCGAAGATTTACTGAATGTCAAGGGGGCCAGGAAATGTGAACTTGCACTATACAAGTTGCCAGCAGAAGAAAAATATTTCCATATTAGGAAAACAATTAAATTAAGTTCCCCATTCCTTCAGAATTGGTCCTCTAAATGATGAGACTGGTGGTCAAAACTGTTTTTCCTGTCAAACTGCAATGGTCCATAGAATGTGTCTTTCTTTTTGATAATTTAACACTTAATATGCAACTTGCTCTCACAATCTTCACTGAAATGTGTTTGATAACTATGTACAGCCCATTAGTAGCTTTGGTGTCTGGGTGATCTACCTCATGTTTACCATTGTTGTTGTGGGTTGTGAACATACGACATTAGAGCCATGCGATTGTTGTTAAAAAAAATTATGAATGTAATAAAATAACTTCTAAATTCTCTAGTGTGTTACTTCTTAAATCAGTGGTACAAACACATTTCTCAGCTCTGAATATATATTCTAATTTCCACGTTTCCCAAACATTTAGCCCCAATAAGCTTCTACAAACTCAAGCAGTGTATACCATGATTTTTTAAAAACTCCTCCAAATTTATTTTGGGAAATGGACTGTATTTTTATACCACATTTCTGTTCTTATCGAGTGCTTTAAAATCACATTCACTCATTCACACACACATCCATAGAGTACTTTTTCTATCATATATCATTCATACACAGCCATCGGGGCAAATTTTGCCCAAGGACAATTAGGCAGGCAGACTGGAGGAATCAAACCATTAGCCTTTTGGTTAATGGACGACCCGCCCAATCTCCTGACCCATCTAGGATCTTACCACTCATTGGAGTTCATTTGGTGTAACCATCATTCAGTTCTTCCCCGTTTGTAGTTGATTCAAGAATATTACTCTGACTTTTACTCTTAAGAGATACATACATTTCATTCATGTAAAGAATTCATTGATATTTACGAAATACATTGACAGGACTTTGCTCTTTTCCTTGAGAAGCTGTTTTACACCGATTTCATATTTGCTGGAAACTAAATTTTGCCTGGTATTTTTATATACATAGCTTCACTGTAAGGGCACAGGGGCATCGTTGGTCCGGGGACAGTCCTATTTTTAGCGCCTGCAAGGTAATATTAGAGCACACTTTCCATCAACCTACAGCCCCTGTGTGATATAACACAGGGCTATTTTCAGGATAGGATAAGGAAGAGAGGGCAAACAGAGGGCTGGCATTCCGATTCATGCACCTCATAATTGCTCATTTGGGAAAAGCAGAAAGATATTGTGCACCAAGATCAAGCGAGGCTTGTCTCTAAAGATTTTAGATTTCCCAACGTACTTAATTTGTCCAATGCTTACAAAGAGGGCAAAGGGTTAATTGACTGTTTCATGACTACAACCACAAAACAGTTACACACATATTGGTTTTCTTTGGCTTCTCTTCATTATGTGGTGATTTTAGTTGCGATGCGCACTTTCCTAGATGGATTTCATTGTCTGATTGGTGCTGATATTTCAGCTTGGTATGAAATGGAAACGATGTCTCTTGATAATTCCCTCTGACCGATTTCTTTCAGTTATTAAGTCCTCAGCCAATGAAGTACTTAATTAAAAAAATTTAGGCACATGATCAAAAGATTATTATGATGATATAAAAAATTTTTTTATATCATCATAATTCAGAAAGCACTATAACTTTATAATTATGTGGCTGGCATTCTCACATGAGCAGAGATGTCAGCCGCATTTGTAATATACGGATTTCTGCGAAATAATATCAATTTTCATAGATGGTCACCAAGAGTAAATCATTCATCCCTCTTGGCAGTCTACTGTAATTACTCCTACGCTTCCGTAAACCATCTCGCTAAAACCAAAGCTCATCTGTCTATGTGCTTATTGGGGGGGTTGGGGTGAAAGTAAGTGGAGTGCCAGGGGATTACAATTCGTCTTTGGTGGATCACATCCACTACTGCGGCAATGCATATCCTCTCAGCCCATAAGCCTGTGAGTGTGTGGTGAGTCAATTCCAGGGACCAAAAGCCAATACGGTGATGTGCAGAGGCGAGGGGGGGGGGGGGGCGTGACCCTGTAGTGGCACACTGGTCATGCCGTAAGCCAGTTCCACTGGTAGACTGTCAAACTCCGTCTCGCCTCCGGGGGATGAGTCTGTGACCAAGAGGGAGGTGCTGTGTGAGCTGAGCGCCTCCTGGGACCGACCAGTTTCTCTGACCATGCCATTTGGATTCTATCAGTATTTCGTCACAGATGTAAATCCCCAAGAAAGAAAGAAAGAAAGAAAGACAGATCGGCATTACACAGCAATCTGATTAGCAACATTGAGAAATTGCATTGCACCGCACATTGCACAAAGCACTAGGGACAACAGACAAATGGACTCTGTTTAATAATTTATTAAATTCAGCATATTACACTCTTGTGAATAATGTGCATATATTTGGTACTAGTACTATAGAGACACTTCTTCAAATTGAAATCTTATTGCTGCATATGTTAAACAGAATGTTTATTCTTTTTTCTTCTTCTATGTAGTGTACAAAATGAAATGCAGCATCCTATGAGAAACACAAGCATGTCCTTTGTGCTACAGATTGCGAAGTGATGTTATGGTTCAGGACATGGTAATGCCGATGAGACACATGCTACTGAATGGACACTTGGCAGAACGAACGGACACCAAAAATTCCACAGGAACAGGAAGTCAAAAAAATCCCTCACGCAGTGCATTAACCGAAAGCCTGGCTGCCAGTCAGATCTGCTCGTTTCACCGATGCCAACTCATACATGGGAGCCAGCCGCCTGATCATGTTGGCAAAACCAATCTAAAACATCTACAACAACAACAAAAAAGACTGACAACCAGCATCCATTAACAACACTATGCATCTTGCGAAGAATCCACCCACAATTTTGAACAGCCAACACATAGTCTGGCTTTCCTGTGAGCGTTCCTTCATTCACATCACTGCGGCAGCCTCAGACCGACTGACAGAACGGACTCACCGACATTTTCGCAGAGAAAACTTCATGGAAATTCATACCCTTTCCTGTTCAGCCTTTGGGACACACGTTCATACTGTATATCGAATGAAGTGCATTGCATTAAGGAATTAGAGGCATGGTATAGTTTCAACTAAAATAGTGCAAGTTCACATTCCTCGTCATTAATGAATTATTGTCAATATTATACATTTGAAGAACTATTTGGTGTGCATAAAGGTAGAATATAAATAAAAGTGCGTTAAGGGAAGAGGACATGGTTTCGAAGGTTGATACCAATCACATGACTGTACAGTACAGTATGCCCCGTATGAGCAGCTGGTTAGCTTATCTTATCATGAAGGCTGGGAGCAGTGGAAAAGAGCTAGCCTAACTTTATTCAACAGTAATAAAAAAACTACAAGTTTCTTGTAGGAAGATTATTTTTTTTTACCTTTGGACAAAGCCAAGCTAGAGTCTTTGCTGACCTAAGCTAATGAGCCGCTTGCTGACAGACATGAGGGTTGGTATCAATCTTCTCATCCAATTCTTAGCAAAGAAGCAAAAATCTCCAAAAAAGTACTCAATCTATTCTTTTAAAGAAAATAAACTACTTCATGTCAACTGGTCAAACGTCGACCTTTAAATAAGAAAACATGCAAATGCATGATTGACAAAACAATATTACACAGACGGAAGGAAGTATGAGGAAATAAAGAAAATCCCTGAGGGCTAAAATCCTACGGATGTATGTAATAAAGGACGCTTCATGAATTTGATTTTCATGTACAGTACTTAACTTCGGTGGAAGGTGATTGCACAGGGTAATCTCAGAATTGTTATATTAGCTAGCTGCTGTAACTAAACCAGATGCACACAGCTTTTCAACCATGGCATGAAACCACTATGCTTGTTTTGTTTTTTTTAAAGCACACCATTGAAAGAGCATTAATGACTTTCTACCTATGGGATAAATGAATGAAGGTAGAATGCAACAAAAAAAATGCTGCATTCAATAAGATGTGCCCTTCAGATAAGAAAGAATTATTTATTTTTTGCTTGTGGAGCAAGAATGGGAAGGAGGGTTGGAGGGCGAGATAGAAGAAAGTCAATGGAGGGAAGGAAAAAGGCAGAATTGGATTAGGTGGTGGGGCGAACAATGGATGGAATGCAGTATGGAGGGATGGAGGGCAAGAACAGAAGAGGGAAAAAAGGTCAGAGGAAGGGACGAAGGAATGCAGAATGGTAAAAGAAATGTGAGGGATAAAGGATGGAATGCAGCAAGGAAATGATGACAAAGATGAAAGAAAAGAAAGAGGGATTAATGGAAAAGAAAGAGGAAGTAAAACTAGAGGAACACTGTGTTCAGTTCTCTCAACGGGAGAGGTCTTTGAGTCGGCTGCCTTGTTCGATGACTGCTTTAGCGAACTGCTTGAAGACCCGGTCCATGTAAGTGCTCTGCCGAGGCCACAGGCCCTCGAGGAAGCCAATATGGCCGCCGTGACAAGTAATAAGCAGGGCCAGGTTGGGATTCTGCTTCACTGCCTCCACTGGAATGGCTGCAAAGGAGACAAAGCATTTCAACTACTTTTTAACCTTTGTGTAGACATCTTTCCATTCCTAGAGCCAATCGATTAGCTATATCTATTTTCTTGATTATACATTGACAGAATTTATTATTACAATTTGCTTTCAGAAGACAAAGAAATTCTTTCCAACCAGGGCTCGATTGCGAGGTCGGGATTTTGCAGAACATGGCTGGGACTCACCGTGAGACGGAGAGAAGACATCATCAGCAGCGTTCAGACACAGCATCGGCACCTGCACAGATTTCAGTCTGTGGACCGGACTGGCATCGTGGTAGTAGTCGTCGTTGGTGGGATAACCGAACATTATGGAAGTGAACCGCTCGTCAAACTCCCGGATGGTCCTCGCCTGCGGGAGCCGAGTGATATGATTAACGGCCGGCCACCTCATTTAATGAGATCAGCATTTACAGCCAAGTGTCACTGACAGTAATCCCTACCTTCATGACATGGTCGATGTTGTATGATTTTTCGAGCACTGGTCTGTGTCTGGGGGGGGGAGAAAGATTTGCATTTGACAAATGTCCTTCAAAAATGCTGACAAAGCTGTACAAATCTAATGACACCACAATGAAGAAAAACTCACAGCAGCTCAAGAATAACTGCGCATTTTTATCATGCCCATATTAATACACAGATTGTTGGAATTTATTTTGAGTATTATAATTGTTAAATGTTACCAGGCCTTTTAAAGATGTTTTTCTTCACAATCTAATAAATAAAAATACAGCAGCAGTAAAGTATACACTTCAAACCCAGTTATTCAATCTCATGAAATGTTCAGCCCCTAGCACTAGCAGTGAGCTAGCGGCCATGTTAATCTGGCCTTGGCTGACCTGTGCACAGAGGCTTGTAGGCAGCTGGTGAGGTAGGAGTTGAAGAGGAAACGGTCTAGGGGTTTTTCCAGCGAAGCGGTGCACTCAAATACGTCCCAGCCGGCCGAGAAGACTACAACACCTTTCAGGCAGGTTTTCTGGCCCTTGCGCCCCAAATAATTGGCCAGCATCATCCTGAAGAGGGATAGGGGCGAAAAGGAAGAGGCATATGGGGGGGGACACTTCATGGGATTAGTGTGTAGTACTAATGTCTGATTATGTTGTTTCAGGTGAGTGACAAAATTATTGATTTGCGTGACGTTGTCTTGTGCTCCTCCCAGATTTGTTAGCATCGTTGCCTGCACTGAAATGTCCAGTCAGCTGGTAGTGAGTGGCTTCATTACCCGCCCATGGACACGCCAGCGGCCATGATTGGAGCAGCTTCATGGGTTCTCTGGATGTGCTCGATCACGGTCTCCAGATCCTCTGTGTTGGCTGCGCAGTAGGTCCTTGGGGTCTGTGGAAATGATGATGAAAAATCCATGACTTGACAAGAGTACCCAGTTGGTGTAGCCCCAGTGGCCTAATGGATAAGGCACTGGCCTCCTAAGCCAGGGATTGTGGGTTCAAGTCCCATCTGGGGTGTACATTTGGCAGTTAAAGGACTGATATATACTCATATGATGACAAAAGTAGTGTTTGACAGAACAGAGTCCCAGGGACAAAGAAAAGACAGTTATTTGCTTGCCATGTTAAGAACCCAACATGTGAAAAATGATATATTGCCAGTTTTTTTTCATGTCAGATTTGAACCAAACTCAACTTTAATAAAAAATTTCCACCCAGTATCTAACCACTTTCCCTGGTAGATGTGGACAAATGAGAGCGGAACTTGCTGATTGTAGCAAGCATCATTTGAAAATTAACTCAGATTGATTAGACAAAATTAAAATTGAATGTAAAAAAAAGCAGCAGTAGAATTTTCTGTGATAGCCATAACAGTTTTGCATTTTGCGAGCCTGGGACACAGACCAATTCTGGGAGCGTATTTAAATGTGCTCTGTTAGTGTGTTAGCCTGGGTACGCTAACAACAAACAAATCGATTTTTAAAAAGCAATATGATTTTTAAAAAGCACTAGTTTCCAGGACAATACACTGAAATTGCAGCCCCAGTGGCCTAATGGATAAGGCACTGGCCTCCTAAGCCAGGGACTGTGGGTTCGAGTCCCATCTGGGGTGTACTTAAGCAGTGTACTGGGCCTAACCATGACAGATATTGGGTTGAACCAACTCTCTCAGCATCTCTAGTAACAACATACCACTTAGGACAGTGGATATCTATGAAATAATTGGTGACGTTCCCTAAAAACCAAATTATTAGGATGGTGGATACCAATAAAAGTATTGGTCAGAAGCATTGTGATTCACGACACGACTTTTGAAGTGCAAACAGTAATTATGCGATTGCTAATTTCTGTTTTCATGACTATGCTGAGTTTTTCTCCTATCATTATATAGTTCTCCTGCTGTGATATTTTGCTGAGTCACAAGTGTGAAGCATCTTTCCACAAATCCACTGGATTGGATCATTTAATCCCCACTCTATAAATGTGCGTAAAGGTGTGAACAGGAGATTTAGTATTATTTTTATAATCGTTCTCCAATATTACAAAGTTGCCACTTTCCAGTTAATAAACCATGTTGTTAATGGTTAGGTATTACTGGCTGTGATAAAACCACTGTTTTTTTTTTCTTTTTTAAATCCCATTAAACTTGAAACAGTTTGTCACATAACATTATACAACAAACCAGCTTTAACTTGAGAGAGCCCAAATTCTTGGGAGGCTGTTGACTCTTAAGCGCTTCAAGGCCCTTCATTAAGATTCAGGTAGAAACTCGGGCAGAGTAAATTCCTCCTCTTTTTTATAGTTCCCCTATTAGGCCTGCACAAGTTTTGGACTTTGCAGGAAAAGAGCAGAACTTACAAATTGGATTATAACAAGTGAAGAAAGAACCCCAGAAATAGTTAGGGAGAATATTTGAGCAGCCGGACACTTCTGCAATGCTCAGCCGCTCCACACAAAAGTATAAAGTAATGGGCTTTTTAATGAGTTAGAGAAATAGGGCAGTAGCACTCAGGACAGCTTTTGAGGCACGTCGCACCTTTCACACAGCGTTTCATTCTAAAGCTCTGGCCTATTTAAACAATGGGCAATATTCACAGTAACTGGACACAGAGAAAACACTCACAGGAGCGTACATTGCTACATAATTTGTATAGAATTGAATTCCCCACTGAAATAAGGCCGAGAATGCCCTTCCCTGCCACAGGTGCTACAACTAGAGCCGAACAAACTCTGAATATCAGCTAAGATACTGCTTTTTAATCAAACTGACGGACACGTTGCTTCAGTGTCAAAACTATCTGGGTTTTTTTATACGCAGCTGAGACAGACCACGACAAAGAGAGCAAGCAGGACACAGATCAGCCATTGATTCAGATCCGCGCCCACTTTGAGGAACATTAGATTGATTGTGGGAAATCCCTGCCTGTAATGAAACACCATTTGTGCTCTGGATGAGATCTGTGTGTGGTGGTGATGATATGATTCGATCCGGATGATACAGTCGTCCATTAAGAACGTGTGTCTCTGTCCCCTAAGTGTAGACATAACAGGGCGAGAGACATAAAACACTAGTGCCTATGCTAAGCGCTAACAGAGCTATCAGGGCCCATCTTGTCGTCTAAATATACCCGGGTGTGAGAGAACAGATTAAGGCAGGTGTCAGAACAGCACGTGGCCGACGAGGTCATGTTTACGTGGAGGGGCATCAAAACACAGTATCTGCATGCAATTTAATCCCTGCTGTGCAACAGCATTGTCTGTGCAGCGTCTGCTCAGGCGGCCTGAGGGGTCTGTGACATGCACGTGTGCAGCAGACGTGCCCTGAACTGGCTGAGGCAAAGAAAAAGACAACTGTACTAGGAAAGCTGTCATACTGACAAATGGGGGGAGGGGGGCTTTCTGTCCTTTACATCATGTCCTTGTCCCTTTCATCCTCTAAACATGTCTGTCTTTCTGAAACACAAATAATGAAGGGAAGTGACAAAAAAATGACGGATTGAAAACTATGACACGTTCGATTCTTACCAGTAGCGTTTCACCGGAGACCCCTCTGTTGTTGAACACCACGCATCTGAAATACATTTGTACAAAAAAATGCACTCTATTATTATGGTTTCATGAATGCATTTTGAGCAGTTTCATCATATTAATTACAAAACTCACAGATTACTACAACACTGTAATCTGTGAGTTTTTGAAGAGTGGGTCCGACAAAACCAGACTTGTGAAGATGTCACACTGGGTTCTGGGAACATTCAATGAGCATTTTTTTAAAAGCCTTTTTGAAGATCAAACAATTTATCAAGAAAATAATACAATTTCTTATATAAAACCGGGTCCGACTGTTACACATAAACACACACACTGCAGCATAGACTTGGAAGCGGGTCCGGGCTAAGCTTGCAAAGCTTGTACAGGGATAAGATGTAATTCATTAAGCTACACAGACAGGGATGAGGGGTGGAAGATGCTGAGTTTGCCTGCTCTCTTCCCGTGCCTTCCAAAATCTGAGTGAGAGAATGAGTGCAGAGAATACAGAGAGGACCTATTGGAGAGGGGAGAAAAGAGAAGGGAGGGGGAAGCAACCCTCTGCAACTCTTCAAGGTTGTGCAACGTTTGGCTTTTTTAAAAATGTAAAAAAGTAAAGAAAAGAAGAGGTCTTGACACAGAGCTTGGCTCTACTTTATCTGTACACTTAAATAACTCCTAGCCCCCGTCACTCATGCGGCCATTGCATAAAAGTTACAGACTCTCTTTAAGTGGGACATCAGCTTTTACATTTTCATCTAAACTGGAGGTATTTTGTATGTAGTATTCTAGATGATTGTTGAATAAGAACACAGTTCGGTGTCATTTTTGTGATTCAGTGCTCTGAATGTGTGCTGGACCTGGGCCAGGGTCTCCAGCCAAGACCACCCACCTATAACCCAGATCCCGGCTCTGCTGGACCATGTGCAGGATGTAGGACTCTCGGCTGGTGCCGGTCAGACCGGGGAGAAGGAGGACCGTGGGCCTGGTGGCAGGGTCGGGATGAGAGAGGCTGCTGTCGTTGTCAAACCAATCCAAAGAGATCTGTCCCCCATCTGCTGCCTTAATAAGCTCGCTGCAGGGAGGAGCGGAACACGCAGCTCAGCAACGTGGGTCTTTCTGAACATTATTTATATCTCTATATTCATTTATCTCATTCAAATGCATGCAAACTCCTCAAGCCCACACGCCCACGTGCACGCACACACACATTTAATGCCTATCTGCTACCAGGATGGATTCTCACACTGGTTCCACCCTCTGCACAATTAATACTGTCTGTTCAGTTCCAGGTAAACTGTGTCATTGTATCCATCACACACACACACACACTCACACACACACACACACACACACACACACACACACACACACACACACACAAACACACACACACACACTGCCAGAGGGGAATCAGATATGTGAGTATAGCGTTCACTAACAGCTGCCTCATTTCCCTTGTGACCATCTTGTCCGTGTGCTTCCAAACACACAGCAAGTAAAGATAAGGAGGAAGGCGCTGCACCAGTAGGTTCTTATGGTCAATCAATTTCTGTGCGGTGCAGATGAGGTCATTCGTTCCAGTGCCGCCGCATTTTAAAACCCGCACTGCACAGAAAACGCAGGCAGCTGCCCGTGAGCCAACTTGGCCCGGTAAAGACATCAGCATGAAATTACAGAACCGCCATGAAATATGCACCTGAGGCCAGCCTCTAAATTCAGGGAGGGGCTAGCCCAGAGTGGGAGGGGACCTGCTGCCGGTCCTCTGCTCGGACACCAAGATGAGTGATATTTCTACCAGACAGCTCACGACCAATAGGACAGTTTTCACGGTGTTCGTCCTTGGGTCGACCTCGACGAACGTCACTATGGTGGGGGTGGGGTCCTGTTGTCCCCGCAGGAAATGTGATAATAACTTCAGCCAATGTGACCATCACTCACGTGTGATAACAGAGAGTTGGACTAGGACGGATACAGTCGCTGCTGTGCATTCTGGGTATATTTATCTCCTTGAATCAAGGGACAGCAGATGAACAAAGGCATTGATTGCGTGAATGTCATTGGGAAAAAACAAATGGAGGGAATAATAAGTTTAAAAAAGAATAAAAACAAAAATAGGAATCCATTATAAATAATCAATCATTATGATCAAATGTGTCAACAATTTGAAAATTCCAGTTAACAGATTCAAGACAAATTTCTTTCACCGATATTGATGAATAGAAGTGGATTTGTCTTGACTGATTTTGAATGAAGTCATTTTATATTTTGGGTTGAATAATATAGTGATGTGTGAATAAAGAAAATACTACATTTGCAGATATGCATTTTTTTTCTTTCAATCAAAAATACCTGGCACAACATTTAATCACATAATAGGCACATAATTTACTCTGTATATACACACACACTCACACTCACACACACACACACACACAAACACACACACAAACACACACACAGACACGTATAGCCAAAAAGCATAGCCCTGGAAAATAGGCAATGTCAGAGCACATTAAACAAATAACGTGAGAATGTAACATGGATAAATAAGTAATAAATAGTAATAATGAAAATGAAGGTTCTGTTAATTCGTGTTAATCTCCTTCATATGCAGGGGCCAATATGCAGGGGCAATTAATCTTCAACAGAATGTACAATACTGGGCAGCAGGCACAGCGGCCACGAGCCGACAAAAGATCTCTTTCTCCTCTAAGCTATTGAAGCTTAGTTAAGAACCAAACTGGATTTGTTTCAAGTTGGGAAACTGGAGAAAAATAAATCAGAAAAAAAGAACAATGGCAGTTTCTCAGTAAATTAGCAAATTTTAAATGCACATTTATCGTCAAAGGTAATTTTTTCAGGATATGAATTCTTTGACTGAAACTGTCTCATAAGTTAAAAATGCACATTTGAACCGTGTAAAACCTGTCGGCTTGCAAGGAGAGACACACTTCCATTTTTGAAAGAGAAACAAGATAATCAGTATGGACTTACTTTCTGTAAACAACCCCAGGTTTGGCGGTGACAAATGGTCTCAGCAGGGTCTGGATGCGGCTCTCCCAGCACCAAAAGGTGGGGTAGTACGTCTCTGACACTACCGGACATTGTTCCCTCAGAAACTGGTTGAACTTCCTGCCCCCAGAGATGAGCTGTGGCTTCTGGAAAAAAACAAAAAACACAAGTGGGTGAAGTGCGACATGGGTGTGAGTCAGAAAGTTCAAGATTTCAGGGATTATTTCCTGTGATTCTAAAGTTCAAACACATTTGAGCATCCAACTAAAATGGAATGCAGGGTTATTACTGAGGTTAGCCTACTGACTATAGAGTATAGGAGATAAATAAACACAGCACATAGGCATAAGCATCCTAAAAGTCAGGTAATGGATGCTTACAGTAGTTTGTCATCAGTCTGAGTGTAGTTTGAGTGTAATAAAGGCCTAAATTGGAGGTTTATACATGCAATATGAACTGTGTTTATTTATCTCTTATACTCCATAGTCAGTAGGCTGACCTCAGCAATAACCCTGCTTTCCATTTATATGTGTGTGTGTGTGGGTGTGTTTGTGTGCGTGCGCGCGTGTATATTAGATTAAGAATTGTGTTTATTGCCATGTTTTCTTTGGTAATTTGGTGCACAACAAACCAAATTAAAAACTACATACTGTAAGTGCAAGGAGAAGAGCAGTAACGAAAAAACTATATAATAAAATGTAATATGTAAAAATAGAAAGCAAAAATATACAATATATAAAAGTGTGTGCATATGTCTCTGTATGTCTTTATATCATTTATTCCATGTTGTTTTTCTTTTTTGTAATTTCAATATATATATATATATATATATATTTCTACATACAAACACATAGATGATCTGATATAAACAACAACTTATTTTGCTTTAAATCATTCCACTGGAGACAATAGAACGAGGTCCAGTTCATTTCATACGATCATTTCCGAGAAGTTGACTTCAACCCTCACTATATGTTTTGCTATATTCATATTATAATGATGTAATATCAACATTTCATGAGCGTCCCCTCGCCTGCAAAATAGCTGACAGCAGCTGTGCCGGCATCTCTCGTGCTAGCCTAGCTTAGCACGTCACACTGTAACGGCGCTGCTGATGCTGCGGATGCATTCCACGCAGTTACATAAGTGCTGCACACGGACGTGGGGACAAGTGAATCTCTATTGTGCAGAATGGCCGATTGAAAGGCGGCGTCTTGCTGCCGGAGATCCAGCCCCACATGTGCAGGCGTGTCGCGGGGGAAAGCGTTGTGAAAACGGACGGACGCAAGCCCGATCGCGAGCCTCCATCCGCCGCTGCAGCCTGCGCCGGTCGGCGGCGGTGTCGTGGACGTGCAGTGATGATGCGGACGCGGTGCAGGGGACAAAAGGCACCACAATGCACACCACCACCTTCGCGTTTCCACTGGCACTCACCTTCGCTACTGAAATCAGATAGTAGCAGGTGTACGCTGCGCTAAAGCCCAGCACCAGAGACAGCCCCACTCCCGAGCCGAGCAGCCCAACTTTCACTTGGTTCTCCAGGTAGTGTGACAGGTCCCTCGTCAGAATGTTGAAGTTGAGGTCCAGCGAGATCATTGCAAGGTCCCTGGTAATTCTTCCCCTCCGTGTATACTGCGAGGACCGCGGCCGGCTCGGTGTGAGTGTGTGTGTGTGTGTGTGTGTGTGTGCGTGTGTGTGTGCGAGCCAGCTGTGAAGGAGACAGTCAAGGGGACCTGATGTTGGGGAGATATATAACTGTACTGTACCGGCGAGCGGTGGCGCTCTTTGACCAGATAACAATGGAGACCCACTGTCGCCCCCTGCCGCCGGGGGAGGTGAAGTGAGTCCCCGGGTGCAGTCAGGGGGACAACCATACAACTGGGGATGCACCGATACCCCTTTTCTTCAGACCAAGTACAAGTACAAGTACACACATTTAGCTACCTGCCGATACCGGCTACCGATATGAGTACTTGCCCCTGCTTGAAAAGAAAAAAAAAATACCTTTGGAGTTTGTGGAGCCACGGCTTTGAACGAGCTGTATAGCTTGTGCTGATAGAATGAAAGATTATAATCATCAGTGCCAGCTTTTTTGTGAATTTTTTTGAAAAATAAATGAATTATATAATTGAAATATATAGATAAAGAATCTGACCCACCCCTCCCATTAAATCCTGCTCAATGGTCTGAACATTTGCTTTGCATCTATACACAATGGTACATGTTAGGAGACGTAGTTCCATAGTCATTGATTGAAGAAAAAAAAACTGAACAAACAACAGTTGGTGTTATCTCTTATTTATAACCCCTCAAGAAAATACTATGGAAAAAAATGACATGTTTGCGGGCTCCCTCCATAGATACAACAGCATTAACAACAAGGCAAAGTGGCAACTGTCCCCCAGGGCCACAGACCAGACCCACAGGAGGCCCAGTCACCTGCAGGTTCACATGCAATGTGGCAATTAGTCTGTGGTAATTGAATTAGCTTAATTTTTTTTATATGTATTTATGCAGTGCACCACTAAAGCACACAACGCAACAGTTGCATTATTAGCTAACCTTTGGGGCCATCTTGTAAGGAGCCTGCTTAAATCTATGTTTCAGGCTTATTTTTTTAAATTTTAGTTGATGTATATGGTGGAATGTACTGGGAAAACTTCTACTTAATATGCAAGTAATGTGCAGCGTAAAAAAAATAGTGGGCTTCTGTAAGAGGTGTATGTAGCCCTGCAATCTTAGTCCACCTTAGACTTGTTGTAGTGTTATCTCCTTAAAATATGTGTTGTATCTAATGTAAAAGTAAAGTAGTTTTACACCTGAGGTTCGACGCTGAGCATAAACAATAAAGAAATATCTAGAAATAAAATCACAAGTGGCCCTTACCTTTTGGAGTGCACTGGCTACAAAAGTATCAGATTCAAATTGTTATATTCCTAAATTATATTTCTGATTGGAAAATCCCTTGGTAGGATATAGAAGAATCACAAATATGTGTTTGTATGTAGCACAGACGCAGACTATCATAGATTTACTAATGCAGACTATTCATTTTAAGTCTTGGGGGATCATGCAGGAGCGCATGCGCACCATGGGCCCGAACCACTGCTTGTTTTCCCAGCTTCGCATCTTCGGGCTTTGTCGTTCACCTCCGTCGCTAGTTGTTGCTCGTCCGAGGTCTGAGCGATGATTGACAATAATGGCGACGCGCTCATTCTGAGTTGACTCCCGGGGAAGCACCTCTGGCCGACGAAGGGGACGTCTCGGAGGCACCGTCCGCGACACACAACACAACCAAGGATAAACAACAACAACAACAACAACAACTAAAAAAGAGGACCACGGTCGCCTCAGCGGTGGAGCCCGGAGAGGTGTACCTCGCTAGCATTGCGATAGCTAGCAACTCGCATCGCTAGCTTGCTAAGTTGAGGAGGTGGTGTTCTTGTGTGCGTGGGGCGAGTGGAGGAGAGGGACGGGGAGCTCCGGGTGGTTAGGACGGGCTCTTGTGGTCGATTGGTGTCGTATTCTCGGCGGCTAAACTGAGCAGGCACCGGCGCACAGTTGGCGTTAGCTCGTGGGGGGTAGCTCTGTAGTCCCACAGCCTCCTTAGGTAGCTAGCTTAGCTCCTCGGCTAGCTGGCTAGCTTTGTCCCAGTCTCTCTGCCGTTGCCACTTGTGTGCGGCGACTTGTCCACCGGCGCGCCGACAGCTGGCTAGCAAAGCCTCTGCTAGCTCGCCAACTTTCTAACATTTGCTGCGGTGGCATTGTGACGACCGCTTAGTTTATATAAAAAAAAAAGAAAGAAAGAAAAGAAAATGACCACCGGCAGGAACAACCGGGCGATGATGGAAGGCGTCGGGGCGAGGGTGGTGCGCGGACCCGACTGGAAGTGGGGCAAGCAGGACGGGGGAGAGGGACATGTTGGCACCGTGAGGAGTTTCGAAAGTCCAGAGGAGGTGGTGGTTGTCTGGGACAACGGGACGGCTGCTAACTACCGGTGTTCCGGAGCGTACGACGTGAGGATACTGGACAGTGCACCGACAGGTAACCTCACGTTTGTGGGTGAATCTAAAGACGGGGGTCTCGGGGGAGGTTGTTTCCTGCTTTTGTTGTCTTTGATTTCTTGGCTGTCGTGGGCCCAGTGAGGCTGCTAGAATCGGAACATTAAACTTTGAGCTGTAATAAAAAATAAAGATAAAAAGTACTTCCAATAGTGATCCAACGCATCTACCATTTAAAATAGTTTTTTCGTGTGAAATGTTGAGGCCTCCTTGGATGCCACATATTGCTTGTGGCTAGTTTATTGTGTTTGATCAAAGCAGACTGCTTATTTCCGACTATCCTAGTTTCCACAGAGAATGACATACTGTCTGTAAATATACCAGAGAGCTTTGTTTGCAATCTGTGTGAGACACAAGATTTGCACGCACAGAACATGAGTCGCTACTCTGAATTTAGGAGGAAAAACCTTTCCCTTGTTCATCACATGAAACAGTTTGTGAGCATAAACAGACACCGATCAGCGGACCACTGATCATGAAATTAGTTGAATTTTCTTCAGTCCTTTTGTACATTATTTATTAACAACCCTGTTGTGTAAAAAGCAATGTTGTTAATCGAAATTTAGTCTTTAAGTGCGCACAATAATGGTTGTAGGATTTTCTGAGAATTAATATCACCCTCCTAAAAGGTGTAGATATATACTGACAGGTTTCATAGTTTACAAATATCTTTCAGACTATTTGCAAAATTCACAGAGTTCTGATTGCTTACAGAGCAAGAGTATCTTTTTGCAGATTGTATACACATTGTTGATGGCAAAACGTTGTTGTGTTATTCTAGTGGTGTTATTGATGTACAAGGCACATGTACTATTACATGACACACAACCCTGATTAACTTTGACTAATACACCCCCTCAGGCATCAAGCATGATGGAACCATGTGTGACACCTGCCGTCAACAGCCCATCATAGGCATTCGCTGGAAATGTGCTGAATGCACCAATTACGACCTCTGCACAACCTGTTACCATGGAGATAAGCATCACCTGAGACACCGGTTCTACAGGATCACCACCCCAGGCAGTGAGAGGTTAGTTAACCCACCAACATTTGTCATCAATATTGTCCTTCACCTTACACCCACCAATGATGAAATAGACACAGGGTTTCCAGGTACTCAGTGATGTTTGTGTGTGAAACAAGTCTTTTTGTGTGCCCTGCCTCTCAGGCAGTTGGAATCTACTGTATCCTTCTGCTCCCAGCCCTCAGTTGCCAGGCAACAACTGAGCCTCATTTTAAGATCCAGTCAGGCCTTTTTAAAAATGCTGTTAATGCAGTAACTTCTTATTTATAGGATTTGTTCAATCGAATTTCCAAGATTTTTTATTGTAGTTATGTATTTATGGGTAGGCAGTAATATGGCCCTAGTAATTTCGAATACGTGTTACTAATTTTGTCTCAACTAATATATTTAGTCTTCTCAAATGGTCTTGTCATTTTATATCCTGTCTGTTTTACCAGTAAGATATATGCAGCAGCTATGAGTTGCCAGTTGTGATTATGAGTAAAAGACTGGGATGTGGGGGGGGATACTCCACTACGATCTTGCAGCGAACTTCAAACTGCATCATGCACAGTTGACCAGTGGCACTAGCTGTAGTGGAGTTGGTGATAAGTGGTGGTGCCCTGTCAGCAGCAGCAGCAGCCTGAGCAATACAGACACAGAGACATGAGCTGCCAGTCCTCAGTTAAGCTCTGATGTCCTAGTGAAAATTCTTATATGTTCAGGAGATGAATAAAAAATTGTACAAGAATACAGTTTTTGATTAAATCCAGAGATATACACTGAGCATCACTGTGGCTCTATCAGGAAATGTTCCCAAATCAACAATATAAAAGGACAGAACTACAGAAACTGCAGAAAGTAGGTAGCAAACTACCTACTGGGTTTAATACTCTTATTTTCTTGTAAAAATCCACTTTAATGTCCAATATTTCAAGATTTCTATTAATTAAAGAAAATATAAAATATATATTTTTTAAATTAGAGGAAAAAAACTTGAAAGTTGACCAATTCTATCAGCAAACCCCTATTTAATCAGGAAAACGTTCTGCTGTTTATGAACAAGAAAATAAACAAGTGAACTTAATATTTAAGCCATCGGACAAAATATGTCCCCACCAAAGGTAAAACCAAACTTATTCCTTATGTCCTCAGGGGCTTTGTGGTTGTGTAATAACAAGGCAGCCAGTTTTAAAAGTGACTATAGCAGTTCATAATTTTGAGCTTTGACTCTGTAGGGTTAGGGTTAATGAAAACATTTCATGTGTTGTTCTGTGCCTGCAGTCAGTCTGTCATTTTGCCACAGCGGAAGTCCGGCTTTGCTAAAATCTAACTTAATAAAAGTTTATCTTAAGACAGTATTAGACATTTGTCTCGATATTAGTTAAGAGAATGAAAGTTGGTGCAGAAGCCTTCACAGTTTGGGAGAATGTCAAAATGGGACAGTTACAATGTGTGTGCTCAATACCATTGGCACTATGCGTGTTTCTTCTCTGAGATCTTATGGTAAAAAAAAAGAAAGACCAATTATTAAACAGACGTTACCCAGCATGCATTTACATATTTTTTTAATTCGAAAGAAATCCTTCTGTCTTTCAGATACTTTCAAACTCAAAGTTTAAGTCCAAAAACTGTTTTTTCTAAAAATGACCTCCTCCTTCCTCGCCACTTTTGAAATACTCTTTTGCTGGAAACTATGATTCAGGCGTGGTGTGTGGGAATGTGCATGTACGGACAGATCAAATTTGTTGAAGGCAGCCGTAGTCTTTGCATTCAGAGATATTAAAGATGTTGACGTGGAGCGATCAGATCCGTAACTGATTCAATTTAAATACGTTTAATATATTGTTTGCACACACACATGCTCACCGAATTCCACAACTTTCATTTGATTTTGTTGTCCCCTTACTACTGTGATGACACTTCATCCATTTCAGGCCTATTTCCCCCAAACACCGCACTTTGGTAAATGAACACATGGCCCAACAGCTGGCAGCCTTTTCAACTAAGTGCGACTTCATTTCCCTGGAGACCGACGTTACATAATGCACAATGGGTGCTGGAGGTCTCCCCAGCTCGCGCTGCTCTGGCAGCATGGTGGGCTGTTTTGTTACACCACATTAGATTCTTTCACTAACTGCTGTAGAGGGAGTGGTTGGAGGCCGCAAGCTGTTTGTGCTGGTTAGACCTACACCGTCTAGCTGCTGCGTCTGGCATCAAGGGCTCACATTGCTGTTTGATGGTTAGAGCTAAGCTGAATGTTTTACTTCCTCTTACCTTTTCCCCTGGTTAGACTTGCAGCTATGCTGGAGTCAAGACTGCAGCTCAAAGCATTATAATGAACTTAAAATATGGGTTTTACCAGAGTGCAGTCGGTGTGATGCTTGTTGGGCACGGATGAGAAAGGAAGGAATTGTCAGTTAGGTGTGAACTCTGCGCTGTTACCTCAGATCTTACTTCATTACAATGACATTCCTAAAGGCAGAAGTAGAAAGTCATAATTCATTTTAAACTTTGGTCACTGTTTAATGGTGTGTGGGATTTTCAAAGAACTTGGTTTGGTGGTTGTCAAGCCAAAAAACCTGAAATCCTGCGAGGCATATAGAGCAGAAAACCTGCGGTGCTCAGAAAAGCAAAAGCAGTGAGCCAGAAACGTCCTTCTAATTGAAAACAATGCCCAAACCCAAATGGTTATTGATAACAAGATTAATGGATATTTGGCGTTATTTTTTAATTATTTTGTTGGCATAATTTTGTTATGTTTCGTTATTTAAAAAATTGTTTGTTGTTGGAGTTTGTCGTTGGTCTGGCAGCCTGTCAGGTACAATTATAGGGGAAACATCGGCGTTGCTCTCAACTCTCAATTCCCCAATGCAGAAACAGTTCTAATGATTGCCAGGGACTAGACGCAGGTATTTCCCTGTGTTCACAGTCAGATTTATTCTTTTTTGGAAACCACGTCCCCTTTGACAGAAACTTTCACCCAAAACTTCACAAGAGTAAACACACTGGTAAGGGCAGTTAAGGACACAAAGTAGAATGCGGGAGGGTGACAAGGGGACAACTTTTAATCTGTTTAATTAAAAAGTTATTGTGGAGCAGGCACATCCCCTCAGCAATTCAGATTTGCTTGTAAACACCTGCTGCTGAGTGCTTTGTCTGTGACACTGTCATATAAGCGACTAAAGCTCATAGCCCAAATGAAAATAATCGTTTCTCTGTTTTTTAAACTTTTTCATCTGAGCAGAGTACTTTTGGAGTCACGCCGCAAGTCAAAGAAAATCACCGCCAGAGGGATCTTCACTGGTGGTCGGGTGGTGAGAGGAGTGGACTGGCAGTGGGAGGACCAGGATGGAGGCAACGGGAGGAGAGGAAAGGTAGAGTACCAGCCGAGACGGTAGAGCCTGTAATTCTGTTTCGCTCCATTTATTTGCTCCTCAAGATAAAACCTGCAGATATTTTGAAATGTTCAACAGCAAGCACTGTCCAATTAATCTGCAGGCGCTGGGAGATGTGAACATGAATATGCGACTGCTTAGTCAGACACACAGTTAGGCCAAGGCAAATATTTTATCTTTGCTACTCTGCTTTGTCACCTATTTTTTTTTTTGTTTTTTAAATAATTTTTCATATAACCCGAGAGCTTGTTGGTGTCCTACTAGCTTAGAGTTGTCTGTAGTTGACAAGACATGTGCTGCTGAAAGGTGCTGTTTAAAAAATACGACCAAACTTGTCTCAACTTTATTTCAAAGCTGCACACTTAAGTGGATAATAAATCCCCCGAGGTGGGGAAGGATCGGGGGGCCTGCCAGAGGCAATTAGAACCACGTGTGTCACTGAAGGGAGCATGACCACACCTGACCACGTTAAAGAAAAGGTTGCATCTCAGGATATGATTTGTTTTGTAATGTGCCCCGGAGCCTCGGACAAAACAGGAAGGGCACTGCCTGACTCAACATGTTTTTAGTGTGTGTGTGTGTGTGTGTGTGTGTGTGTGTGTGTGTGTGTGTGTGTGTGTGTGTGTGTGTGTGTGTGTGTGTGTGTGTGTGTGTGTGTGTGTGTGTGTGTGTGTGTGTGTGTGTGTGTGTGTGTGTGTGTGTGTGTGTGTGTGTGTGTGTGTGTGTGTGTGTGTGTGTGTGTGTATAAAAAAGACAAAAGAATGCACGAACCGTTAATTCTTGTAAAGCCTGGGCGTTAATGTTTCTATGGCCCTGAAATAATCCTAACTACATCACATCTATAGTTCTGCATTCTTTGTATGTATAAGGGAATTATTTTTATTTATGTATAATCCATACATTATCCAAATTAAGCATCTTGTCCATTATCAATTTGATTATTCAATAAATTGATACTAATTTAGTTTAGTGTGGAGTTTTAAATAATAATTAATTTGAAAATGTATTGATTTGTTGTGGTTTTAAAAATTATTTTCAAATAAAATAAAAGACTTAAAAAGTCAAACTTGAACAGCTTTGACAAACAGTCCTGTCATAGGCTGCTGTGTAGAATCATTTCTGACTTCCCTATTCTCAAGAGAATGTGTTGCGATTGGGTTTTTTTCTCCACACAATGATTCCAAAATATTGTTTTCAGTGTTTTGGAAAATTATCAGAAGACTTAAATTTGTACAGAAGTGAAAGTAAGAAAAGGTAGAATGTGTCACTAATAAACCATTATTCCTTCATTTCCTTTCACGGATTCTTATTCATCTTTACTGGGACTACAAACAGCCTTGCTGCAGGTTATTCCTGACTTAAATACCTCATTAGTGAGTAATGCACACTCTTATGTGGATTTATACTGTAACTGTGCAATAAAAGGGCTTTTTATTTTGACTCTGGTCCAGACCCCAGAATATTCAATTTAAGAGTCCCTCCAGGCAATTTAAGACTTCATTTTGCAGTGTTATTTAATGGCATATCTCATTACTGTTTTATGATGCTGTAAGCAATATGCTCTCCAGAAAACTGCTATTACATGTCCTGCAGCCTCGATGTTGTGTTAGTTTAGCATGAATATTATCTCCCGAGGCCCATTAATCAATTACATCTGGAGGGGTTCCTGAAAATAATTTAACAATTTGATTTCTGTATTTACTTAAGGCACATCTTTTAATCAAAGAATTCATTTACTCCACTAAAGCTTTTCTCTTGACACTTACTCAATGTTATGAAACTGTTGTGCAGTTCGTAATGGAAAGGGAATTGTCTTGTGTGAAAACCTTGACCGTATCTTCCAAATGTGAATAGATTTTGCCGTCGCTTAGCCATAGCTCATTGCTTACTTGTCCCTTTAACCTATCATTTTCTTCAGCTCCCTGCAAAAGCTTTTAGATAAAAGCCGTGAACTGGTTCTTACTAGAAAAGTCACGTAAAGTATTTAATCATAATGCAGTACAGGTACTATATCCCCCAGAAAACCTGTGTAAAAATGTTGGAGCAAATGTTTTTGGTTTGGCTGCTTTTGGTTGTTATTAACAATTTAAACTACATGCACAAGTTGAGGGCTACATTAGAGACAAGGTGAGGACCGGGGTTTTAGTAAAACTTTAACTTTAACTTTAACTTAAAAAAGACAAAGGAGAATAAAGGAGAGAAGCTATTTGCCTTGTCTGTTTCACTATCTTCAACATGGTGAGATAGGGCGTTAGCCGTGGCGGAGGTATGTGCTCTGCTCTGCTTGTCTCGTCTCTGCAAACAAACAAGGGCTCCAACTAACCATTATTTTCATTATAGAATAATCTGTTGATTATTTTCTTGATTAATTGATTAGTCGTTTGGTCCATAAATAGTTAGAAATTGTTTTGTTTTTTCCAAAGATATTCAGTTTACAGTTATAGAATAGCAGAGAAACCATAAAATATTCACATCTAACAGGCTGGAATCAGATATCTTTAACTTTTCATTTTGACTTTTTCCATTAAAAACTGGAACCGATTAATCGATTATCAAAATCTTTGGCGATTCATTTAGCTGCCGATTACAAATCACACGAGTTAAATTGTTGTGGTGTGCAAAATTATTTACAATTTGTGGGGAAAAAAAGTAAAACAGCTAAATATTCAGTATTGGCCTTTAGAATGCAGTGTAGTGAGATTTAAACCTCAGGTATATTACCCACTTCAGATATGGAATAAAACTTTCCTTGATGAAAAAAAAAAAGCAATGATGATGCATGATCACACAGACCATCTGACACTATATATAGATTTACAGTACTACGCCAACTTGCCAGTGACGTTTGCTCTCATAAACATGTCACCAAAACAAACAAAAAGCTGATACTGCAAATCGGTACTCTTAACATGACCAGAAGCCAATCAGAAGCTTCATCTAGAGGAGCCAAATTCAACTTCTGTGTTAGCGGATGTCTCCTTGTCTTTGAGCTTCGCCACTGGATCCTTACGTCACTCTGTTCTGTTGTTCAACCTTCGCTCAGCCGGTGAGAGATAAAAGATGGTTTCCAACAGGGATCAGACAGAGATTTCACAAATATGCTTATCAGTTTGTGAAGGGGTGCCTTTGGATATTTTGGGTTTTATGAAATGTTTATTTTTTCTCTAGTTCCCAGGCAACATGTTGGACTTAGTTCTTGTTTCAAGAGTAAAGCTCAAAAACCATATAGATTTTTTCCCGGAAACTTTACTCTAATGTGAATCTGGTTGTGAGGTCTTGCCTTTTGGTAATTTTTTTCTGTATTTCCATGGCAACAAGTTTGAGTTGGCCAAAATCAATAGTATTGTCTGTTCAAATGATTTGCTTTGGAATATGTCGTCTCCTGACGACTCCTGTTTCGTTTCTCATCTCTGCTCCTCAACAGGTGACGGAGATCCAGGACTGGAGTGCAGCCAGCCCTCACAGCGCTGCCTACGTATTGTGGGACAATGGGGCCAAGAACCTGTACAGAGTTGGATTTGAGGGAATGGTGAGCAAAAACTTCCCCATCTGACCCTCTGACACACACACACACACGCACACACACACACACACACACACACACACAAACACACAGTCACTCACACACGCCTAAACACACAAGAGTCTAACAAAAGATCAGCTGTCAGGAGGCTTTTGTGTTTGGCCGCAGGGCTGCAGCTCTTTCTTTTGCTGCCAGGCCCTTTGTGAGAGCCACGCAGCCAGCATGAGTAAGGTGCCATTGTACAGGCAGCTGGAAGAGGAAGGTATCTGCATGATAAAGGCAATCTGTCCCTCCTGCGTTTTAGGGGGGGAGAGAGTGAACATGGAGGTCAACTTTAGAGGAGGGTGCCGGCGCGGCGACACGCGCGTCTCAAATGAAAGGCATCCTTCTCATTGGTGGAGACTGCCCTCGCTTTTTTTTTTGAAAGAGGCCAATCAGGCTTCTCGGTTGCATAACAGATTTGTCTGTTGTTATTCTAATAGGTTGAGAGGAAGGTAGATGGCATCTGCCTCTGGATCAGATTAATCATGGATTAGACCCCACGTCGCGTCTGTTTTATTTTGCCTTTGTTTCTTATTAAAACACTGGGCAAATCTTCTAAACAAAGACAAAGCTTTTTGTACTGAATGTTCCAAATGCAGCATTTCCGGTTTTGTAATGTCTGCTTTTATGCTCAAAGCATCCGAAGATAAAACTTGTCCTGTGGACTGGATACAGTAGAATAGACCTGAGTTTTTTAATTTGTCAAGAGTGTTGTTTCAGAGTATTGTTTGCGCTGCCTCGTGTTCATCTCTGCCCTCCAAATCTGCCACAGTGGCCGCATATCTGAGTCATCACAAATGATATGACGCTGTCCCTCCGTAGTAGCTAGTCTTTTCATTGTCCTGCCTTACCCTCAGGGCACTCATATTGTTGGTATTCTAGTCAACTACGCTTTCGCTGGAGGCTGAACGTGTGTAAATTCTCAGCTTCATTATTCCTGATCGTGCCCCTCATCTAATGGAATCACCCTGGGTATTTGTCTCACCCCTTCCCTCATTTCTCTCCCAGTCGGACCTGAAATGTGTCCAGGATGCCAAAGGAGGCTCGTTTTACAGAGACCACTGTCCTGTTCTGGGTAAGTAAGCCACCGTCATTGTTGCACCACTTCTCTCACCTACCATTCTGGTGCAGTGAATTCAAGGACATTAGGGGGAGTTTTACGTGTTAGTTAATCTTGTCCGGACCACTAGATGGCAGCACTAGCCAGATACCTGGCTGCAGAACAAACAGTTTCAAGCTCAGGTCATGCATTTACAGTATTCCAGGAATTCCAGGAATTAATTGTGTCTCTCTAGATTCGGCACTGCGGTGGAAGTCTCTCATTCGGTGTAATGGTGTGATTATTCATAGATTGCAGCACTTTTGAAAGGTAGTCCAAGTAGTCCAAGTTCTGCAATTTGCTTCAGCATTAGTACTTATAATGTTTCTTTTCTCAGGTTTATCAAACTGCATTTATCTAAAATGAAAAAAATTGTCTCCCTTTACTTCAGTTTTAAACCACGTGTAGACAGTTTTCAGTACACTTTTACTAATGCTGTTTTATTACTAATAGACTCATCTTTACCTTTATCCCCCAGGGGAGCAGAATGGCAACAGGAATCCTGGAGGTCTTCAGATTGGAGACCTGGTCAACATTGACTTAGACCTAGAGATTGTCCAGTCCCTCCAACATGGCCACGGTGGCTGGACTGACGGCATGTTCGAGACCCTCACCACCACTGGCACAGTGTGTGGCATCGATGAGGATCACGACATCGTGGTGCAGTACCCCAGTGGGAACAGGTGGGTCCTCAAAAGACGGGCTCCGTTTTTTTTATTTCATCCCAGTGACTGAGATCAATGAAACCATCTCTTCAGCTTAGTTTCAAGTTAATATCAAGTTTTATCCCTTTGCATCTCATCTTAGCCAGAAGAACACTTTCCCACAACTCTTACCATACCAACCATAAAAATATAGTTTGCACTACTACTACCACTGATGTTTAGAAAAGAATAAAATATCTACATTCTCCTAATTTTCAGCCATATATATTTGTTTATAAAAATGTTATCGCACAGCTTGTGATATTTTTTTTTAATCCTAACCCACTTAACTGTATATTGCATATTCTCAAATATACTATATAATTTACCTGGTTTTATGAATTGTGTTTAATTAGTCTTGATTTAATGCCAGCCTTGCATAGTCAAACCTAATTTTCCACAGCACTGCGTCAGGGTTGAAAAAATTGTTTTGCTGCAACCATTGTCATTCTGCTACAGGAAAACAAAAATGCTTCAGCTTGATTTTATTTATTTAAACCAATCACAACTGTTTTGGGTGGTGCTAAGCTCAGGGTGTAGCAAAGGTGCCCCTGCAAAATAGTTTTTGTCTTGTAATTGAAGTATAACCTTTCACTGAATAAAAGCTCACAATTTTTAGAGTTAAGGTTGCTTAGTGGTTGCCGTTGCCTTTTTCACGTAGCAGAAGGGGATTTCAAAACGGCAACACACAGACTGCAGAAGGGGGAACAGAATGCTGCGTGAGACACGCGGCCAATGGCGGTCAGACTACTTTAACACATTCATTTCTGTATTCTCAGATGGACGTTCAACCCAGCTGTGCTGACAAAGGCCAATGTGGTGCGCAGCGGTGAAGTTGCAGCCGGGGCAGAGGGAGGCAGCTCCCAGTTCCTGGTGGGAGACCTGGTCCAGATTTGCTACGACATTGACCACATCAAGCTGCTACAGAGAGGCCATGGAGAGTGGGCTGAAGCCATGCTGCCTGTAAGAGTTTGTGATTTGTGCAATTGTAAAAACAATTTATTTTTTAACATTAAATTAAAAGGCAATCTAAATTTAATGTTAAAACAGTGTGTCAAATTTCAGCAACACGATGGTGGTCTGATTTTACTGGACTGCGGCTCTAAGGTCCTGTGAATAACAAAATATCATCAAATCTAATTTAATTTAAACCTGATGAGTGAAATCTGTGTAACAACCTGTACCTCTGACAATATTAGATATTTTATTGGCATATTTTCCTTTTTAAATCAGAACAGTGTCTTTGAATTCATCACAGGCACAACATTTATATGCAAGAACCTTCTGTTAATTAGGCTCAATTCATTTGTCTGTGTAATTTTCTTCTATTCCCCTCAGACTTGCCCGTCCCTCATTTTCTTTCAAGACACGCTGCAGTATTATTAACATGCAGAGACAGAATTCTTACTCCTTAAAATGAGTCTACTGCTGTTTGTGCTGCCACTTTTATTTAATTATCTTTTTTCCTGTCTCAACAAGACGTTATTCTTCTCTTATTATGGAGTTCATTCATTGCCTCCTGGCGTGCCTCAGGTTATGTAATGCCAGTCTTCTCCAATATGCCACTTGTCCCTGCCAAACTGCCCCCCTCACTAGCTAATGAGCCTTAAAACCCAGAGATGGGTTGTGGCTCTGATCACTAACCACGGCTGTTTGCCGCCCGCTGTTGCTTCTGCTGCAACAGTCCCCATTATTGATGGCATCCTCCAGGAGAGCCCCAGACCCAGCTCGACAGATAAAAAGGCCTCTTTCTCATATAGCCAGGATCAAGATGATATGATTCAAAATTGGAAACCATTTTGCTGTGTCCTCTCTGTATTGCCTGTATAGATGAGGAATAGTCTAGCAAGTAGAAGATTCTCTTCCTTTTATATCTCCATCTTCTTTCTCGTGCAAGAGAATGTCCTTCTGAATAATGAAATACAGTTTTAATTTCTTTTTTTCCCTTCTGTCAATTTTTTTATGTTTACCACAAGCTTTGTTTCTGTTCCAAGTAGGACAATTGCTTTGTTGAGCTGGTATTTGTTTTTCCACTTTATCCTTTCTTTCCACCTCACAATCTCTCTCCACTTAAAGACACCATTACACGAAACATAGCCCAAAGACAACAACCCTCCATATACCAATGAGTTTGTTGCACCATTTATCAACAGACCTTAGGAAAGGTGGGCCGTGTGCAGCAAATCTACTCTGACAGTGACCTGAAGGTCGAGGTCTGTGGAACTTCGTGGACATACAATCCTGCTGCTGTCACCAAGATCGCCCCCTCTGGCTCTGCTGTCAGCAACGCCTCTGGAGGTATGTATTAAAAAAAGCGCAGCTGACAGACGGCCATCTTAGTTCTTTGTCCCCGTTGCTGTCTTCTCTGACTCTCACACTAAAACACTGTCTGATGTTTTCCCCTTGTTTGGTCAGAGCGTCTATCTCAGTTGCTGAAGAAACTGTTTGAGACGCAGGAGTCCGGAGACATCAACGAGGAGCTCGTTAAGGCAGCAGCCAATGGAGACCTGGCCAAGGTGGAGGACATTCTCAAGAGACCGGATGTGGACGTGAGTGCCCAAGCATTTCTGTATTTTTGTATGAGCAGATGAGTTTTTGATAAACACCAAATAATTTTGCCAATAAACATGTACAGTAGATTTGAGTACATGCTGGAATGTCCAGGACTGGGGACTGTGCACAATGTTGAATTACAAATAACTTGGCAGTACCTTAATAATATATTTTCAATACCACTTTACTTTTATAAAATCCATCTTAACAAAACGAAAATTACATCACATATTACAGTTTTATTTTTCTGCCCCAGGAGTTTCACAAAGAAGAAAAAGCTTGCATGTTGTTATGTCAAAATATGCATTATATGTCTAATGAAATGATTGTCGGAGATGTCACACCCCCTCACCATTAGGCTTCAGCTGGTTAAAAAAAGCTATTAATGCAATTAAGTTGTTAGTTTTTTCCTGCACTCCACTGTCTGTGGGAGAGATGAACTCTTTAGTACAAACTTGACAGACCTTTTACACACATGTCACTCTACAGGAAAGAGAAAACCAGAAAAGCATAATATGACAACTTTAAGTTTTCCCTACAATATATTTAACTGGCCAATCGCCAGCATTATTGGATCTTGGTACCTGATTACCTGCTGCATGCTTGTTGACACTAATGAGATTTGCTAAGGCATCTAAGCAATCCGGTCTGTACCATAACGGTATGGATGTTCGGTAGCCAGCCGTAGGAATGCCCCTGGCTGTGCTCTGCTCTGCTCTCAGCATATTGAGGAGGCTGAGCGTCTCCTAGGAAAGGGTTCTGAGATCCTCCCACTCCTGCACCTCTCTCTATCTGAAAAGCATTAAGGCCGGGCCCAGAGGAGGCACCGAGGACCATTGGTGTGCACTGCAGCACAGACCCAATTCACTCTCAGAATGAAGTGGGGATCCACAAACCCCCACATGGTTGTACACTGTGTTCTGACACACGCTACAGGCCAGGGAAAACACTCTTTCAGGTTATGAGTTATAAGTCTGCAATACTGTCTTAACAGAGCAAGAGAGAGTGTGCGTGTGTTTGTGTGCAAATGCGTGCAAGCGTGTGTGTGTGTGTGTGTGTGTGTGTGTGTGTGTGTGTGTGTGTGTGTGTGTGTGTGTGTGTGTGTGTGTGTGTGTGTGTGTGTGTGTGTGTGTGTGTGTGTGTGTGTGTGTGTGTGTGTGTGTGTGTGTGTGTGTGTTGCATGTGTGTGTGTTGCATGTGTGTGTGTTGCATGTGTGTGTGTTTGGCGAAGGCTGGCCAGATGCCCTACTGCCTTTCAGTGGAATTATTTGCTTAAAGCTGAGCACACTGAGCCCGGCCAAGTGATCCGCCTGCCAGGACAAGAGATGTCTCGAGACTCCCAAAGGAGTCCACATTAATATTTATGCCCTGAGTTTTTGCAGTGCTGCAGTTGGTGATGAAACATGCACGCACAGCCGCACACGCACACCCACATCCACATCCACACATACAGGAGCTTAATCACACCTTCACCAACATCTTAGCCCCTCAGGTGATCAGCGCATTCAGTGCATGCAGATCTAAACACGAAACATGAAACATGACATTGTCATGCACCCATATTCTCACTCTGGCTCTTGATCTGTTTGCAGGTGAATGGGCAGTGTGCTGGACACACTGCAATGCAGGCGGCCAGTCAGAATGGTCACGTGGATGTCCTGAAGTTGCTGCTTAAACACAATGTGGACCTGGAGGCTGAGGTTGGTACAGTTTGGGAAAAAGTGAAATAAAAAATATTAATAATGCTGCTCCTCTCTAATCCATGTTTGTCCTAATCTTTGTGAAAGTCACACTTTATAGCAAAAGGTGAGAATCCAGTCACAGACACGGCACTTAGTCACTTTGCGGGTGTGTACTGTTCTCAGGACAAAGATGGAGACCGGGCGGTGCACCATGCAGCCTTTGGCGATGAGGGCTCCGTCATTGAGGTGCTGCAGAGGGGTGGTGCCGACCTGAACGCCAGGAACAAGCGAAGGCAGACTCCATTACACATAGCTGTCAACAAAGGCCACCTGCAGGTGGTCAAAACCCTGCTGGAATTTGGCTGCCACCCTAGCCTCCAGGTACCTGCCACCATGTCATATTTACCTTTTAGAGAATCGTTTTGACACAAATTGATATTGCAGGAAAGTTTTTGTACATTTCATGTGTGGCTGCTACTGTTTGTTATGAGACATTATTGGATAGGTCATTTGGATAAGTCAAAAAGTCGTGAGTGACCCACGGTTTTCCATTCAGGATTCGGAGGGTGACACTCCCCTGCACGATGCCATAAGCAAGAAGAGAGACGACATGCTGTCGGTGCTGCTGGAGGCCGGCGCGGATGTCACCATCACAAACAATAACGGATTCAACGCCTTGCATCACGCTGCCCTGCGAGGAAACCCCAGGTATGAGACGTTCAAGTTCCCACTCACTTCGCCGCCACGAGCCTTCATGGAAGCAGAGCAAAGTTTGAGGGGAATCTGTGGAAGCTGAATGCTTGCAGCATAACGTATACATTAGATTCTCTAATGCTGAACTTTTCTTCTATCATCTGCACACTCAATTAATAGATTTTGAGAAAGAGGTGTGAGATATAATTAAAAAGTATTAAAAATTGAGCTTCAAACATCAAGATCAATTTGTAGGGATTGTCTTCCCTAATAGTGAATGGGCGCCGGACAAACTTGTTCAGTGCTCATCTTGGTCAGCTTATTTAACATTGAGTATTGAATATTCACTGCAGCACAACTGAAATTGCATTATCTTCACCGAGAAGGGAATGTGAGAGCATCATTGCCGAATATATCTTTTGAAAGTATTTGTCAAAACTGAACTAGATCAGCTAGACTTCATATTCTGCTTCTTAGCAGCTAAAGGACAGAGGCCATGGCAGAAGCACTAATCTGCGACTACTAATCCATCACTTAATCATCCTCTGTTGGAATGAAAGATGTAGGCTCATCGCCCGCAGGTCTACATTAGAAAATACACTCGGTTCATTCACAGGATAAAATGAACGGACCTCCTGATGTGGATATTTGTTCCACAGATTCCACTTAAGTATGAAGGTGGTTTAAATTTGATTAAAAGTAAAATATTAATAATTCCACCACCTCACTTTGCATATTTTATCCACCTATAAGCTTCATTTTTGGCATCTCCATTTCGTCTGACACTGATTGAAGTCTGAAACAGGCCTATAGGCTTCATCTCCCCAACAGATGGTATGGTCTCAAACTGACGTTACACTACCTTTGAGGCCCTGAAAGCATCTGTCTTGTGTTGTCTTTTTTTTATTAGTGTGGCTAATAGTCCTTGAAGTTCATTTGATGTTTCTTTTACTGTTACGCTTGTCCATCGCTGTGTGCCGTGAGCAGAGGCTGGCCCGGAGCGGCTGGCCCATGCTTCATATTCAGCAGCAGCAGCAGCAGCACATCTTGTCCTTGGTCATTGCTATTTCAGGCTGCAGCAGTATGCTGCGCCGCTCTTTGGCTGTTTAATTCTTGTCGCTCAACCATGAGCATATTTAAGATGGCTCAGACAGGAAGCCGTCTCTGTCAGATTGATCATACACGGCCTCTTAAGGTGATGGAAACTGACATTCAAAGGGTCAGACGCAGAAACTCGAGCGATTTCTACCAAAGTTAACAGTTGCCTCTCTTGCGGAGCGATTTGGGCGTGTACGTTGTGTATGTTTGCTCATGAGCATGGTTATCCCAGGCTAAATGTCATTCCCCTTCACTGGCTTTCACTCCGTTGGCATGAGGACACATGGAATTGAGGTCATAGTTCTCTTGAACACCTGCCACCTGCCACAAGCTTGGCCAGGCCCTCCACCTCTGATGCACTGCAGAATAGGCCTGGGCCTGTTTCCTGTACGCACACTTATCAAATATTTTGGATTTGATTGACTTAGACATGAAGAATAACAGAAAGAAACACTAAATATTGTTTATTAAGGCTAAAACAAGACACATAATTAATCTCCAGTAAAATGTAAGTAGTGTACAGTTTTTGGGTCTTGGGTCTTTAAAGAAATACAGTGCTTTACAAAAAAAATAATTAGAAAAGGAATAAACCAGAAGGATAGCCAGTATGAAATTACAATAATGTCAAAGTCTGGACAGCAGCGAATGTGAAGAAATATATAATATATAATATCCAGAATATAAGATAATTCAATTTGCAGTAAATCACTAAAGTAGTTTGTCCCATCCCCTTTGGCAGCCAGTTCCAGAGTTGATGATCCCTGAAATTCTATAATTAAAAGTAATTATATAGATGTACGTCTACCTGATTACAATCTGCATGTTGAATATTTTTCAAATTATACCCATTACATCATCAATAAATACAAATCACATACACACACACACACAGACACTATGGTCAGCAGTCCGAGCCGACTCTGTTGTCTGAGAGGAAAACACGATTACAAGGCTGCTCTGTGTTCTGTCTTTTATTTCACAGCTTTTAAACTTTAATGAATAAAAGTAATTATGTGTAGGGAAGGTCACTAAATGACAGAGTTCAAACAAACGTGTTATCTTGAATATTCTAATTATTAATATAAAATTACAATGGGTGGTCAATTTGAAAACCAGGATTGAGAATATAAGAGTAGAAGGCTGCTGTGTTGTAGGACTTGTTCTGGAAGCCAAAAGTACTAGAGTTAAAGATGGGTATTATTAAGATTTTAACAGCACTACTAACGTGCATATATTTGTATGTTTATATGTGTGAGTGTGTGTGTGTGTGTGTGTATCATTTGCCTGCAGCCCCCAAATCACTAAATCAGCGATCTGAATCTGTTAACGAAACTTCAGATAATGCTCTGACCATTTCAGATTGAATTTATGAACGCGCCCGCAACAATCAGCTGGCTAACGACTACTTTTAATCATCCCGTCCATGTTTGTATAATCAAGTTTAACTCTGTGTGTGGGCTGCGGGCTTCTAACATAAATAACATACCTGGGGCGACAGCGGAAGAACTATGAGCTAAACTGTGCCTAACCCTCCTGAATGGGATGAGCTTGTAGGACAGATCCCACAGATTTCTTGTGTTTTCCGCCCATGTCGCACTTTTGGCAATAACGACTCTGGTGAAGTGTAACCACACTTTTGAACATTTTGTTCTCTCCGCCAATGTCACCAGGAGCAGGGTAGCGTATGTGTGTTTGTGTGTGTGTTGCAGGTTGAGTGAGAGCTACCCCCACCCCTCACACCCTCTCTCTTCTTTTTGCATTCCTTCTTTTATGTAGCTATAGGAAAATGCATTTTCTTAATTTCTGTAGTACCGAGAGCAGAACCAATAATGTCAGAGCTTCATGATTTATCCCCAGTACTGGGTTTCTGTAGCCATCTCTACCCGGATTACAGTATTTTATCAGGACCTCTGTCGTGTGTGTGTGTGTGTGTGCGATCGCGCGCGCATTGCTTTCTTTGGTCCAACCTGCGTCCCCTTGCCTTCACAGAAACGAAGATATATGTCGCCTTCTCCAGTCTGCCCATTTACTTTTATTTCACGCTCAAGCTCCTGCAATATCAGGGAGACAGTCCACAAGTCCTAAAGCCCTCGAAAATCTCTCCCTAGGTTGAAGTGAAAGTACCTCGTCTGGTGTGTTTTTTAGTGGAGAGGCAGGTGTTTCGAGCGAGCGCTTAGAGGATTTCCTACATTAGAATCACATTTCTGAAGAAAAAAAAAATTGGCTTGATGATTGTCGTGAAGAAGTGCTTGGAGTTGGAAAGCTACTCAGAAGCTCCTCAGACAAAGAGAATGACCACTGGGCCTTTCTGGATAATGATTGATGTTACTATTGTTTCCTGATCGTAACTTGAATTGAAGAACGGGCTCAGCTCTGTCTCCTCTTGTTTAGATTGAGCACCAGCGCCGACGTCTAATGTGTAGTTTGTCATCAACACACTAACGACACAACAAGGATAAAATAGCTTCCACTTTGTTCTTTTATGCTTTCTCTTTGTTAGTGATGCAAGTTAATTGACATCAAATGTTTGCTTTATGCGTTCAAGTAGAGAGTGTGTCAGAGTCCCTGGTGTGTGTGTGTGTGTGATGTGGCAGTGTATTTTCAGAGTGCGGGTGGGTCTTCCAGACAGTGGAGAGAAGATTGAGGAAGATACACAGAAGGAACCCTGTGGGTGACAGATGAATCTTTCAACGTGGAGTCCCAAATACTGAGACAAATCAACTCTACCAACAGGGGTGCGGGAGGAACCGGGGAGTTTTACAGTCTCACCTTGTTCATTACTCACACACTCGCCCGCTACAGAGTGTAAAGGGCTTTCCCCTTATAAATTAGACCTTGTTGTTAAGTTTTACAATTGCTAGTAAATTGAAAGTGCTGGTATAACCAGCAGTAACTGTGTTCGGGGCAAGGATTTCCTCGGACATCCACATCGTGTGTGAGTGTGTGTGTGTGTGTATGTGTGTGTGTGTGTGTGTGTGTGTGTGTTTACTGCAACCCTAGCCTGCGAGGAGAGCCTGGCTCGTCTCTTGTGTCTTTCCCTCGGGCTGCTCGAAGCCAGTAGCTGCTACAATACTGTAAACAATAGGATTAATAGCCCATGACTCATAAACGATCTCCAAACAAGCCCTGCAGCGGCGGTTTGTACCCTTTTACGTGTCACCTCCCTGTATTATTTGCCCTCCTACCTTTCCCATGTAGCTTTATTTTAACATGGCGACATACAGGCAAATACCCAAAATGCTATTATTCCCAGTACAATGTCAGAACTAATAGGCGGCACCATAATGGTAGTATTCGAAAAGGGGATCACTAAAAGATAGGAAATAATGTTAAGGGCAGTGGAGATAAATCCATGAAATTGGTCAGTGGCATTTCTATTGGTTCGCTGCTACATTCACACGTTCACCGTGGCTGCCGTTTATTGAATTTTTTCAACCTCTCTCTCTCTCGCTCATTTCAGACAAGGCTAATCAAGTCAGACTACTGTGATTGAGTAAGCTCGTGCCTCTCACATTACCCAAATAGATTTCATGGTTATTGGTCCAATGAAAACACTTTTTAAAACACTAGAGATTGAGAATAAAAAGCTATTTACACCAAATCTGATAGTCAATCTCTGCGTGTTATACGAACCACTCAAATCGATTTGAGTAATTAGACCAATTAGATGAGCTTTCAGCTTTTTTAGATTGATTTTCTGTGTTTCTGTGGTGATGTTGTATATTGTCGGTTTGGCGTGGCATTAGGCACCAAATTAGGAAGTTATAAAAAGAGAAAATAGAGAAGGATGAAAGGTTGGGGGAGACTGTGAGAAGGAAGTTTTGTTTCTTCCTCTCTGCCTGTTTGCTCTGCAGCAGCAGATGTCTGCTCCTGTGATTTGTACGCTCGGCTCCTGTCCTCCAGAGCATCTGGCTCTCATCTACCCCAGCTTGTCCAACATCATAGCAGAAGGCTCCAGGGGAAGGAGACCAAAGTGTTTAAGTGTGCGTTTGTGTGTACTGTAACAACTATATCTTGCCCTTTTCTTTGTGTCTGTTTCTTGATTTTTTTTTTAGAACCCTGTACAGTACCGTTGTATCCCCGCTGAGCTACATTAACTGTCTCCTTTGGTGTGTTTTTTCGTCCCCTTTGCCTATTCCCACCTACGTAGTAATTGGCTGTTACCATCTAGTGACAGTGAGCTCAGGAGTTGTCTCAGCAAGACAGCCGCACATTCTCACACAGACGTGTGAGTGCTGTGTTTCTGAAATAGCGCACACAGTCTACCCCCCCCCTGCTATTTTTATAAACAGCCATTGATAGCGTGGTCAGAATATCAATCCCTGTACAGTCAGAGAGGCAACACTCAGGAAAAGGGGACCATACCAAAGTTTTCAAAGTTGCCATTGGTTTCTTTATTAGTCAAAAAGGAGACAGATTCAGCATTAAACATCACATTCACTGAACACCCCAGATGTTGTCGGTAGAGGAAAGCCATAAGCCAAGTCATCGTGGAGAAGTGGCCTGCTGTCGTCAGGGCGATTGTGTTGAAGGCCTCTCAGCGAAAAAGGATCTCCTGTAGTCATCAATGTATAGCTACAGCTGGTTGAAGGGGACCAAATCCATTCAAGAGGTGATTTGGTTCCATTTTACCAGCTTTAGCAAAGCATTTTGGAATCACTGTCTCAGCGGCCGACACGGGAGTCGCTGAAGTCAAGTGAATTGTCTCCAAGACTTGACTGCAGTGAAGTTTTCTTCCAGAAAAGGCCAGAGCAACAACCTTATGAACATCTTATTACAATCTGAGAAGTCGACCTGCTTGTTGAAATGAACAGCGGTGCTCCCTTTCTCTCTGCTGCGTTTTCTCTTGTCTGCTCACCTTCACCCGCTCTGCATGACACACGGGTACATTCAGCGCACCACACCCCACTTACCACCACCACCACCAATAACACACGGGTACAGTCGATCAACCTTACCTAACGTTCTCCTTTGCTGCCTCCCAGGCAGCCTATTTATCCTCCTCGCTATCTTTTTAAGTTTTATGCTTGCCCCCCTTCCCAGAGAGTGCGAGAAATTGTTCCCCCAGAAAAAGGATAATAATAATCTGTGGCAGTGCACTTGAGTCAAATGTCCTGGAGTCATGAAGCAATTACAGGCTGTGACAGATGGGCCCTGCTGCAAGCGCGCCGCTACTCCGGTCACCGAGGCGGCCGACAGACAAATGCAGGGGCATAGCCACACACACAAGCTCTTTCACTCACACTCCTACTGTAGCACTCTGGGGCGTCAAGTCACAACATTAATTTAAACCAGTCATTTAAGACCTGGAGACTGATTTGTCGTGTAGAAGTTGGTGTTTGAACAGTGACTGAGGGCAGATTATATTATGTCTCTTTCAGGCCTCTACAGTGGTGCGCTATTGTAACATTTTCTACTAAAAATCCACCTTGTGCTAATACATAAATGATCACAGTAGCAGCCACATAAAGAACACTGATTGTGTTTTAGTATTTGCTTGTGTGACTAAGCATATGGCAGTTATAGTCATTTGTAAGATAACTGAATTAGTTTGGCTATTTCAAACCACCTTTCCAATATTTTAGCCAATCCCCTTTCATCTAGTTTTTCTTTTAAATTTTACTGCTGCAAAATATTTCTTTTATTTCTGTTGCAAAACATTCAATGTCTTTAAACACCTTTGTTGCGTCTCAAAAAGAAGCTCAATCTCTAAATCAGGATACGGTAAAGTAATGTTTATTCTGCCTATTTACAGCCTTCAATACTTTCTAGTTAAACTCAAAAAGGTTGCTTGACACTATTTCTTTAAAGATGGATTTGAAACATAGTCAGCTGTTATAATAGTTTTTTCCGGGTAAGGCACAGAAGAGGCTTTTGGAGTGGCCGGCGACAGCTGAGGGATATACAGCACTGCTTGTAGACAGGATGGAGGTCAGAATGGGGCTAGGTTGATATGACACACCAGAGGCAGGTCTATTTGTAACAAACACATGCACATTCATGCTTGCTCACTTACACACATGCACGCACACGCACACACACACACACACACACACACACACACACACACACACACACACACACACACACACACACACACACACACACACACACACACACACACACACTGTCACTCAGAGTCAGGTGGCCGGGCTGCTCACCTCGTCTAAGGGCCATAACAGGGCAAAAGCAAGGGGGGACGACAGGCTCTGAGCTTTTGATAATGTCAGCATCTGCTGTGTTTGTCACTCAGACAGCAGGTCAGTGCTATTGAGGGCCTGGGAGAAACATGAAGTGCAAGCCATTCACTCTTACACGCCTCTTACGCCTTGACAGATGAAATGTCATGCAGATGGGTGTGAATGGCGGCAAAAAAACCAAAAACTGAAAGAACTGGAGACTAAAAATGAAGCTTCATTCTTTTTTTCCCCAAATAGAATTTCTTTGTTTTACATCTGGAAAAGGTGACCTTTTCTCTGCTGTCTCCCTTTAATGTAGAATCATTATAAACTGATCAGATCGCTTTTAGCAGCTATTAGAGAATCCTAACTCATCAATTTAGCTTTGTGTAAAATGTTGCGAATTTGACGCCTGAGAACATTTGAGCAGGACTTTTTTTTCTTCTTCTTCATAGATCAAATGGTATTTTTTCAGAGAATTCAGGAATTACTGGCTTTTTTGGTGTTGTTTACACCCCAAATGTTGTGTCAGTCAACTCAGTTAAAAGAAGTGCTAATTTTCCGCTGTTGTTGTCATGGACATCGCCTATTGTAAGATATTGTTAGAAATCGAGCAAGTCAGCCCTAATCTTGGTTAATCAGTCAGTTCATAAATGAACTGTCTTGTGTTCCAGTAGAAGAGAGCTGTCGTACTAGACTGGCATGTGTATGCTTTTTTTTATTACTCCACTGCAGGAGAAATTTTGATGGCATGGATACAATCCAGCCTGCAGCTACGAACAGCATTCAGTGACATTTAGGAGGGGGGAATTCTAATTTGAAGAAGGAGGACTTTATATAAGCAGATACTGTAGGTATTTTAGTTTCACAGAATCATAGATCGTCCTTACAAGATTTTCTGTGATGAAAGATAAATTACCTTTACGGATTCATATTTAGTTGTGTTAACCCACTGGTTAGTTAATTTCTTGGTTATAATTACCAATTACTATTTTTATAATTTCTTCCATGTGCTTTTTCAAGCAGGAGTCAAAATGCAGTGGAGAAATTACCTCTCGGAGAGCAGTTAATTTGCATGTATGCGGTTTAAAGAGGTGCCGGCCTGTGCTAAAACTGGTACAGGCCTTGTCTATGATCCAGGCACAGGCCATAGAGAGGGTCAGAATAGGTGAAAGTGCTAGATATGAATAGCTCGCCGTGCAAACTGGCCCCCCCCCCCCCCCCCCCCCGGGCTTCATTTCTCTCTGTGCCTCTGTCCATATTCTGTTGCCTTTTATTTTGTTTGAAGCTGTCGACAATTGGAATCAGCTGACGGGCCAGAGTTGACCCTGATCCTGCATTGTCACTTTTTGATGGTCTAATCTGACTGCCATGCGGCCCAGCAAAGCATTTGGCAAGCATAGCAAACGTGAACAATGAGAGCAAGAATCAGGGGAAGGGAGGGGAGCACGGGGGCAGCCGGGTTGATGTGGGGCGGGGGTGCGGATAAGGGCAGCGGCATAAAGGGAGGGCAGCCATAGTTAAACACACAAGATTGTTAACACGGAAGCCATATGATACAGCAGTAGCATAGAGCCGGATTGTGGCAGCAGCACAGTGCCTCTTCATTCTGCCTTCTCAGCAACTATTTCCTGCTCTTTCAGTTGCATGTAAAAAAAAAAATTGAGTTTTGGTCGTCATCACCTTGCTTTCTTTTTCCCTTTGAGCCATATTGGAAAAGATTATGGTATTAATGGTCAGGAGCGGCTTCAGCATACCGCTCGCTGCTCGCCGAAGTTGTTGCTAAGTTGCCACTGGCTGAATTTCAAGGGCTGTAATGCAGTAAAATTGCCCAATAAAGAAAAGAGACCCTGTTCATATGGCAATGCCACAAGGCAACTATTTGCCCATAGCTGGTGTAGGTGGCTCAACTCATGCTGCTGCTCAAAGCAAGCCCCAAAAACTAGATTGATATCTAACTCACATAATTGTCCAATGAATTGTTGGATTCAATTGTCGGCATATCTTGGATGAGAGATTTTTATTGGCCAAGTCAGCCAAATTGAGAAAGCAGTAAGTTCCCTACAGCGATTATTGCTGCAGTGAGGCTGCCCAGAGACAGTATAGCTAATGTATGAGCCTTACCACTCACATTCGTGCTCGCGCTCCCTCTCTCCCTCTCCTTTTTCCTCCTTCTCTCTCTTCACATCGCTTGCTATTTTTCTCTCACACCGTGATCACAGGCATAATAACAATTTTGCAAAGCGCAGACATGTCATCAGACAGTGCTGTCCGACATAATTTTTCCCAGAACGAGGACTCGCACCTCACCAAGAATACATACTTCTTTACATTCCATAGCTATCATATGTTCATATGGGTACATAAAGAAGTATGTACACCAAGGAGGTAATCGTAGGTATGAAATTGTCTCACCTTTCGCCAAGGTCAGGAAGTTGGGAGCAGAACGTTTCTCCTCACCGTTCTCTCTCTCCCAAGTATGGTAGTCTGCACCGTAAGGTGACTTTGAGTGTAAATTCAGTTCAACACTCAAGGCTTTCCTTTGGTTGCCATGTAGGGCTGAACAGCCTGTCCCCCCGCCCCTGAACAGAGCAAAAGTTTTGCAGTCCATACCATAGTCGACTGTTACAGTGACCCCCACTGTCCTCCAAACAGCTGGGAGAAACCAGGAGGGTCAGGGGGAGGAATATACAGCTCCCCTCCCTTCTTTTTTCTTTACGGCAGTTAGAAAGTGGTCGTCTTTTTGTCTTTCCAGGAAAAAACAGTTGAGAAGGGAGATTAAGGGGTTGGGCAAAAAAAAGGAAAAACAGTAGCAAAGAAAAGAAGAGTTTTCTCCTTGATAGAAAGTCCTTGATGTAAGGAGTGCACCTCATCCTGCATGACGACCGTTTGCTGTGTCCGGGGAGCAGAGGTGCACCTATAAGCTGAATGGCCCCGCTGACACACTAAACATTTTCACTTCTCTCCTCCCACTTCTGTTTCAGTCCGTCTCCCTCACCGCCATCTCGTTCTCTTATTTCACCCCCACCATCTCCTTTTCTACCTCTCACTTCGACCGATACGTACCCCCCACCCCCCTCGCCTGCCTCTCTTGTGTGTCAGCGGTGTCCCCAGTGGCTAGCCGGAGCGGTTGCTGATGTTTGAAAACGAGGGTGATCCAAGTGGAACAGGAAACTATTGTGAGCAGGATTTGGGCTTTAGGCGCAGAGGCAGGCCATAGGTCACATGAAGGCGCTAATGCCCACTCAGCACTTGTGGATTGGTCCTGGTTATACCCCACACCCACCAACAACCCTCCCCACCACCTCTCTCCCCC